>NW_026623443.1:972213-983128 GCF_030028575.1 Malurus melanocephalus | reverse complement strand
TCTCCTGTAAAACCCAAGAGAAAGGTCCTCTCAGAGCCTCTGTTGTAGGGTGATGCAGACCTCAGGAGAAGTTCTATTATAGCTTTTCCAGAATCTTCAGAATCTTCTTTAGTTCTTTGGGTGTTTTGTTATGAATGTATYCATTTTACAAGACCAAATACACCATTCTCTTTAAACATGTCCTTCCTGCTGCACTATTGCAAGATGAATTTTTCTTCAAGTTTATGATATTTATGACACCTTCCATTTACAGACTATTTTAATTTATGCTACGGATTGCAGATCTATTTGTTATCTTTTACTGTCTACGAGGTTTTTTTTTCCAAATTGGGATATCTAGTACCATGCACCTGTTTGCAACTACATTTAAAACATTTTTTACTGAGAGTTTACTCATCTTCTGCTGAGTGATGGTTCATGGCTCCTATGAAAATTTTCTCTAAGGTAATGGACCTACTGCAATCTGTTGGTGCTTGAAAAAGGTCTGTTAGCAATTGGCAAATGAATGTTGCATGAGTCACTSCTTTGCATAACACAGCAAACAGTAAAACCCTTCTTTCTGCACATCATTTGAATGYAAAGATCTTTATGTTTTGTGACAGAGAAGGAAGAGAAAGAGTTCAAAACAGTATTACTATCTGAGGTGTCAGGGACAGAGGAAAATTCCTGTTTGTTTTCAGGAAAGGGGGGTAGAACTGTGCTACCTTCCTAAAAAAAAAAAATTAACCACTCTGAACTTTATCAGAGACTGCCTAATTTGCCCATGGAATGCAGCAAAACGAGTCCTGTCTAAAAGAACTGAACATTCAAAATCATTCAARAGGAAGATGTACAGTCATCTCAGGCCCATCTATTGTTCCATAATCAACTATTACATAAGCAAATGCTTGGATTTTATAGGTTTTATTTGTTACCATTCTTTTCAGGTATTACTTGATATTCTTCCAAAGAAAATCTTTGTAGGAAATAAGCATGGTAATTCCACAGGTAATTTACTGTGTGTTAATAAGAAGCTTGCCTTGTATTAYTGGCTTGCTTCATTAGCTGAAATTTTAAGCAATAATTAACAATAGAACATATTGTAATTCAATCTAATTTATTTAATAGCYTCCATGGAAAATAAGGAGGCATTTGGATATACTGTCAAAAGAAATGGGCTGGATAGTATTGCCCTTCAGTGACATCTGATCTGGAAAACTAATCAAAATACGGGTCTGTCAAGCTACTAGACGTCATCTTTCAGYCCCTCATCTAGGGAAACACAAGAGACTTTGTTGTTCTCCATATTCAGAAATCACTTGTTCAATTATGCCTGTTGTACTGCTTGATTAGCCTCCTCACTCTGAAGAGGTTTTAAGTGATAAAGATATTCTGTACCCATGCAAGACGTGGGTACAGCAGATCTTTATGCATGGTCTGCACAGGCAGAACACGTTATTAGGGGGAAAAGAAGGCAAGCACATTGCTATTTGATGCAAAATTTTCTGGAGCTCAGATTACTGGCGTAAAGGACAGTGGCAGAGAGCACATTGTTACCAGCTGTCCCAGATAAATTTTTTACACACACTRTGGTACTACATTAATATTGATGATATATTGATATTTCCCACATTTGCTATATAAATTAATGAACTACTGGAGCAAACAGCCAGAAGGAGTGGGATGATTTGTCACTCTGTAGCTTCCCCAATTTGCTATCTTCCCAAGGCTATACATTATCAAGAATAACAAATGGAATTCATATGGCTTCCTTATTAACATGCATTAGCCATATCTCAGTGTGCCTCATGTTTTATTAGGGTCAGTTCAGGAGAACGTACATATCTTCAGACAATCTTTTTCTTCTTTAAAGTTGACTCACAAATAATTAAGACATCTTCAAAGATAAAGCTTTTCAGTTTGTTTTTGGTTTCTCGTAAAATTGTAAAACAGGTTCAACCAATCCACTTGCCCATGACAATTATTTCAGTGACCACCTTTGTCAAACAGATACACCCTATGAAACTCATATACAATTTATATTATCTAAGTATGCTCTTTAAAAATACACTAAATTGTCTATCACTGCTGATCAGAATGGGTTTCCAGACTACTGGAAGTTACACTTTGTTTTTTTTTGGTTTGTTTTTTTTTTTGGTTTAGTATCCACAGAGCTCACTGTTTCTGTTTTGGGGGTTTTGTTTATTTGTTTGTGTAAAGATTTTATGCTATGTAGTAATGTCTACTGTAGTGGGTGCTGCACAGAAGCCTTACAAGGCAGGCCATATCTCTGTTTGTGATCCAGGGAAAAGGTGGAAAACAGCAAGGCTCCACCTTACCATATACCCATACAGCTCAGTGTCACCTCAGAATACAAGACAGTTTTATTTGTTGTGTTGCTAATCACTTAGGAGAAAATTTTTGAATGAAGCAGTAACACTCTTTAACCCCCAATGATCAAGCATTTGAAATGTCTATTTTTGGTTTGCTTTGTTTTGTGGGTTTCAGGGATTTAGGGATTTGTTTGTTTGATTGTTTTGAGTTTTTGCTGTTTAACTAAGGAGGGGGGGTTTGGTTTGTTGGTTTGGGCTTTTTTTTTTTTTTTTTTTTTTTTTTTTTTTTTTTTTTTTTTTTTTTTTTTACTGACCAACACACCTTCTAATATTTAACTATAAAAGAAAACTTATATTTAGGCTATCTTGGGCAAGAGTTTGAAGAGTGAATCCTTTTATTAACAGTTGAGCTACCTGTGAAGAAAGAGCTAAGCAATTCAATGCAGTTTTACTATTGGCTTGATTTAATTGTTTTTATAGACAGCTTACGGCTAATGGAAGATTTTTAATCATAAACATTACCATGTAATTTGACGTCTATGTAGAGTGTGTCAGATTTCTCTATATTCTAGAGGCTTCTCTTATTCTACTAAACATTTTCAGAGCTCATTAGCACATTGCTGTAGATATGATTACACTTTCAGTTGGCACAGCATTTTCTTGTTGATTGCAGGGTGGTAAACAGCTCCCTTTGGTGCCTTTTCCTCTCATCTGGAGCACAGAACCTAACTGCTGTGACCACTTATGTGACAAATTTGGCAGATGCGAGATCCCAGATGGAAAGCTCTCAAATTTGTGTTTCCAGTGTAGCATCTGGGTATATGATTGGCTTCCTGGCTGACTCCTTACAAGATCTCCTGGGCTGCTTCTACATATTTTTCAGTTATAGCATCTGCAGTTATTCTAGACTGTTTGACAGGGCCTCCTCATTTGCATCATCTATTGAAGTTCTAATTACCTAAAATTATAAACACCCCCACCCTAATTCTATTACCTAAAATTATCATATTGACCAGAGAGTTAGTTTACTTGAATCTGCAACTCTTCTGCTCCACAGTTGAGAATCTGCCTGCCATTTAGAAGTGATATTTCATTCTCTGTTCTAGGATAGTTCACAGGATTAATATTTTTAAAATCCACAATAACTTCACTGAGAGTAAAAGAATTTTTTTCCAGACTTGTGCTGATACCACTGTTTAGTGTCTGGCTCTTGGATTGACCAGGGTCTGTTTTATTATGGTCTTTTTATATATTTAATTTTATTCTTTTCAATAGTTGCCTATGTTGGATTAATTGCACTTTATGAATACTGACAATTATCTCTGTCTAGTACTGCATTGCTGAATGTTTGCATGGCTGCATTGCATGGTTTTGCAGGTAAGATAAAACTGAAAACTTACTTCTCTTGCCTGCTAAAAATCTCACTTCACTGTTTTGCAAGAATAATATGTTACCATCACTTTCTTGTATAAACTGCAGTTAGCTTAATTACATTCTGTCTTCCTAAATTCCTTCTGTAGTGTCATTTTGGTAAGTCATTTTTCACTTTCTGTCTTAAAACTGTTGTGCAACACTGCTTTATGCTGTTAAACATCTGCTGCATTCCACCTCAGTGGTGTTTGATTCACCGGTAGATGAAGAGATCGCTGTGTGCCTGATATATAACACACTTTGTTATCCTGTGGGATAAATATAAATGCAATGTATTATAACAAATCTGTAGTCACAAAGGGTTTGTGGTTGTCACTACGTTGCAAGTCATAGCAATTGAGAACATCAGAAGCAGCAGTGATGGAACAGTGGAATCAGTTTTTAAATGCATCTGACTCTAAGCTAAAAGAATTTGTAGAAATAGGAATTATGGCATGCAATTGAACAGCTGTTATCCCAATGCTTAGAAGACTTTGCTAGATGTGCTGACAATACGGATTCTTACCATTCCCCTGACACAAAATTACTCTGGATGTTTCCTGAGAGAAGGAAGGGCCTTGTAGACCATGGAATAAAATAGATCTGCCTAAATCCTCCTTCTCCTGAATACCTGAAATTTTCATGAGCAAATTGGATGGAAAGTAGTGTACCCCCAAGTATTACACTTGGAAACTTGACATTTTTCATCAATGTCACAATAACAGTGATAAAGAAACTGTTTCAGCAGTGTTATATCTATCCTGGAAGTAAAAGGCAAAGATATTCTGAGATGGCTGATTGCCTTTGTATTTCATAAATGCTATAGATTGGTGAGTATCATTCCTAAACCATGACACTGAGAATGTGGCACTCATTCCTTAGTCCATTGGAATGCAAGTCACACTAGAATGGCAATAAAATCCAGGAAAAAGAACTTATCTGTAAAAYAGCAAACAATTTAGGATATCTCAGATACGCAGTAATGGCAAGTGGTTAGTTGATGTATAAGAAAATGGAAATACTTATAAATGAAAAACCTCTTCAATATAGTGAGACAAACCCATATAAAGTCTAGTACTTATCAGGGAGTACAGTCCATAAAATTCTGTTTCTGTCCATTGAAATTTTGAGCAATCTTGCTAGTGATGTGTTTCAATTATAAATGAGAAACTTAATTTCAGCTGCTTGAATAAATAGTATATCTTTCTTAAAACAAGTCATAAATTAATTTCAATATGCCTTTGCACTCTATAGTCTACAGTTTAGGATGGGTAAATCTACATATATATGCAGCCTTGTTATGGTTTATGTGTCAGATGGGATACAGAGAGAAAATGACAGTTTATGTAGTACTGGAAAACCAATAATGCACACTCACCACTATTTATGTTAGGATGCAAATGTGCCTATTAAACTGTTGATTAAAGTACCTCAGAAGATGCCATGCAGAATGTTTGAGGTGATAGTAAATGCCAGATAAACTACTGGTAGATGCAAGGGAGTGTACAAGAAGAAGGGAGGGAAAAGTACTGCAATGTTTTACTTTGTTCCCAAGGTTCAATGCACAGCAGAACGAAATGCATTTTATTTGTTATAATGGCCACATCTTCTTTGCCTGGTACAATAAAATGATGCATTTAAATAAATGCTGTGATGTCATATGCTACAATTGTGTAATACATCAAGGAATATATAGACTCAGTATGCTGCTCAGAAAATAATAACTTTGATTTAAAGAATCCTTTTTTTCTCTTAAGCACTGCAGGAAGGGAAAGGAGGCAGAGAAACTCCAGGAGCTTGGCAAGGACATTTTTCATTCTATTTTATAAGCCTTTCTTTTTTTCTCTTCCTTAAACATATTGACAGACACTATGATACATCGATCCATATGTTATTTTTCTTCAGCCAGTACAAGAGGATGGTAATTTACTGACAATTAAATCCTCAACAGTCATATTGGTTTAGATGCTCAACTGGATTTGGTGCAGCTTATTTGAACCATTTGGACCTCATTGTAAAATAAAATTTAAAATGAAATTTTTATTTTCTTCTGAGAACTCCAGTGCTTTCTTCTGAATATATGACAGGTACAGTGGCACTCATTTTCTTCCTAATTTTAAGTGATTCTTACTGAACCAGGTTATGACCACTGCTATAGGAATAATAATATGTACAATGAGTAAAATTTATAACCTAGAGAGTAGGAAACTAATTAAAGCTTTTGTTTTAATAGTTACTCCTAAGCACAAATATACTGTTTATAAGAACCTAACAGGCTTTGTTAGCTAATTAAATGTCCAAGAAGACATTGTTTCCTTTATTATTTTTCCTGACTTCCACTTAAGCACATCTATCTTCACACAGTGACCACCCTTGTATATACGTTTCCTATTTTACATGAAAAAGAAAATGAAATTTAGTGGATCTGCTTCCTCTTTATCTCTCTGCCATTAGGCAGAAGGCACCTTGGGGCCACTTATGTGCTAGTAATGATGGTAAGAAACCACGAGCTCCTTGGAGAAAGGATAATGGAGTCACAAACAGAGATGACTTAAGAAGAGTGCATGTCCTTTGGAAAAAAGAAAACCCTCTATGCTACATTCTGAACATCTTATGGCTGTATAATTAGTTATAGAATGCCCCTTGTCAAACAACCATTTTGGATGTAATTCTGTCCAAAAGAGCTCTCCATGGACTTTCTCCATGACAGCAGCCCCATACTTATGGCTTGTTTGTACTCTACTTAGAACTATGTTAAATTAAAATTTAGTTTTACAGCTTAATTCAGGTTTGAGTGGAACAACCCTTATGATTACCATCTAAAGTGACAAATTTCACTTTAACAATCCTAATTTAATGCTAAAAGACTCTATGATTCTATGATACAGTAAAGTACTTCCACTTCAATGAAATGAACCAACTTTTTCCAAATGAAATGGTATCATATTTTTAATGATGACTTAAACAAAATTAACATAAATTGCAATATTTTCTTATATAACATATTTATTCTGAAGTTTGTAAACATGGCAAGAAGTCAGAGAATGCCAATCCTTTCAACATTAAAACTAGTGGGTCTTAATATGAGGATTGTAAAATTAAATCAGTTGATAATAAAATGAGTGTAGTTCATTATTAGAGGAACACGATGCCCTTGTAAAGATCAGCATTCATAAAAATTATTTGTGTGTGAATAACAGAATATTGGCTCAACAAATGCTTTGTGATGCAAAGCTGAGACTTCAGGCTACAATACTATGTCAAAGAMAATTTTCAAAATAATGCTGTAGCTCATAATTTCTATTTAATAGATGTGTCTGAGCAAGAAAACTAATTAATACACTTGAAATTGGGTGAGAGGATATTACTGATTTTTAACTCCAAATGCAGAAGAGTAAATTAATCAGAATAAGCAAATAAATATTTATAAATTTCTTCTCCTTATAATTTTTTCAATTTTGACCTCCTGATTAAATAAATTTAAATCAGCATATCTGGTGTAAGAAAAAAAATATTTGCCTATTGGTATGAAAAGGCTGGGAAAACTATATTTAAGTTAATTTCAAGACCTCAGAAACTAGGAAGTCAAAAATATTTCTTATTTTCTGTTTAAAAATCTTTGTAGCATAATGAAATCTTCATTATTGTGAGAAATCCAACCATGACTCTTAAAAAAAAAACCTCTAATATTTAGCTCAATAGCAGTTTCTCATGACATTTTTCAATCTCTCTCCATTATGTCTCTTTATGTCTTACTCCAAAAGTCCTCCCATTTCTCTAGAATTAAGTTGTTCTTGTCAGTGGATTATCGGTGCACCGTGGGTTTAGAGTATGTGTATTTATACTTCCTGCAATTTTCCTCTACCTGAAACTGATCTGTAGGGGGAAAAAAATCATTGATTTTTTCTTTGCAATCATTTTGAAGAGATGATTCAATATTATTGTTATGCAGAGTGTTTACTTCTAATAATTTTTCTTTTCTGGGATTCTGCTGAAACCTCTCCAATACAAATACTGAAGAACAATTTTTTATTGGTGTTAAGTATGGAAGAAATGCTCCAGGCATACTATTTGCTTAAAAATAGCAACTGAGCATTTGTGTAGTAGCAGAAAATCCTCTGGGTTTTTTCCAAACTACATTGCAAAAGGGAATTTTGGAGCAGAGGTGCTGGCAGGTTTATTGCTAATATATTTACGTGTAAGTGTGTGTGTGTGCGTGTGTGCGTGTGTGTGCATTGCTATTCCGTTTCTAGAATGACTTTAGCTCTGAGACCAGCACAGCAGCTATAGAAGATTTTATTACCAGGGACTATGTGAGGAWAGAGACCTTCTTTTCTCTTTCTTTTCTAAAGGGATTCACAAGAACAACTTCCAACTGCAAAGTGGATGAATGTTAGTGTGGGGAATGCTCTGCTCTTTTCTAAAAATTAAGAAGTCACTGTTCATTTACAGCAATGAGTCTTCCTCAGTAGTCTGGATTTTTTTTCTTCTGAAAACATAATAATGTATATAGTGATGCCTTATCAATCAGGCTGATCTGAAAAAGAGGCCAGACAAACTTAAGAGAATGAGAATACACAACTTTAATACAGGCCTAACAGGCCTACTGGTACATTAGGGCAGACAAAAGCCTCCTCCTGAGGCTACACCCAAAATGGACACCGGGTCACGAGATCTTCACCTTTTATAAGTTCTGCCTTATTAACATATTGGGTCTTAATTCTCCAATGATCTTTACAGGTGATGATGTCAACCACCCCAAACTTGCTCCCCCCCAATTCACTGTTGTTTACANGAGACAACCTCCTTCAAATGGCTCACTAGAAAGAGCACTTCTTTTGACTTAAGCCAAAGCTTCACTATAAATAAAGAAACAATAGAGCAGATAAAGAGATTCCTGAGGGCAAGCAAATATAAAAATTAAGGAAATCTCAAAAACCTCTATGAGGACTAAACTGGTAGCAATGACATATTTTGGCAGTTACTYAGAGCTTCCCACAGCAGCCAACCTTTCAGCCTGCATCCAGCCATAAGCAGACAGGCACTCAGCAATCCCAACACTGAGTATTCATACAGTGAGAAATCAGCTTGGGAGTGCAATGGGATGCTTTGCTAGGAATTGGATGACAAATGATGATGATCAACCAGAAGATAAACAATAACAAGTGGACTTAACGACAACATTACAAGATTCATTGGCACCAACACATTCATTGCCCACTGGCACAGTCCCCTGGATATGCTGCTTTACTTGTGCCAAATTGGAATCCCCTCAATGATTACTTTTCTCTTTCAGTTATGTTTATAATCCATTTTGCAGTCCAAAAAGTAAATTTTTAGTTCATCACCAAAAAAGAGGCATATTTTAAAATTTACTTCAGATGAGACAGTAAGATACATAGAAACATATATTTTTAAAGTCTCTYATGTTTCTTTTTTTTCTGTTAAAAAAACATACAGAAGCAAAATTTTTAAAGGAAAAACAGGGTTGAACTACTGAATATGTTTGATGTTGAAATCTCTATGCTAAAAATGGTGCAAATCCAAGAGAGAAGTGGCATTGTAATGTAATTATAGTTGGCCAGCAGTTTGGTCTGGTGGGCTGAGATGCTTTCTTTGGAAGGAAGACCAAGAACTCGAGAGTGAAAAGATGCAGATGGCTGAAAAAGCTGGAAGACATCTCGCATAAAGCATCGTAGAGAGAACTGATGCATTAGTGCTTTTGGGCTCCATTTGGACTCCTGATCATCCTTCAGTTTAGTGCCCTGGCTCCATCAAATTGTTAAGCAAAAAATCACCAACTACAAATGTAAGCCATATTACAAAACACAGATAAAGTTGAAATTGCTGACTATAAGCATGCACACATCATTGCTTTATGTTTTGCAACATATGCTTGTAAAATTAGAATTATTATAAAGCTATATACACCAAAGAAAAAAGTATATATGTGGGGAAGAAAACAAAGCAAACATAAAAATTTCTTCTCAGCTTTGGAGACTGGGTAAGCATCGAGCAAAACCATTTTTTTTAGCTAAATTTCTCAGTAAGGCCTGCATTAAATATTTTGCTCAGAATCTCAAACCATTTGAAAGTTTAGTTCTTGAAAAGTTTCTCAGCCTCAATCTWAACCCACAGAATCTCACCAAAATARTGATACTAATCACAGCTGGGAGTCTGAAGTTCCTTTCAATTTTTCTACTTCTTACTCCTGTTTGTACATTTTTCTTCCTCTGAAAGCCGTTAGAGCCTTGGATCATTGTCATATTTATATTGTCTCTGACTTTTTGGAGGTCAGCACTGATAGAGTTTTGGYTGATTTTTGAGATCACTGTGGAACAGAACAATTTCAGGTTTGCCCTCCAGCTCTCATATTACTCATAAAATGCCTGAATTTTCCTAATGTGAGTTTCATGGAATTTCATTGCAGGGTATACCAGATGCAGTGAAATGCACATATGAAYAACAAGTCCTTCAAGAGAAGCTGGTTCATATTTATAGCAGAAATATATATACATATATATGGATTATTTTTCTTATTTATTTTCCCTTGGAGAACGTCCATTTGGTATGCTGTGTGAACTGGGAAGCTGTTTGGTACTCAGGATATAAAATCAACTTACTCAACATGGCTGATGTTCTCATTTTTAAGTACAAGGTGTCCACCTGTGTCCTTATGCCAAAGTGTATTTATAAAAAATGCTTTCTTGTATTAGTTTCATTTTTGAGGTTCCTGCTGAGAAATGATTCCAAATGAATTAAAAATTAACTCATCAAAATAATTCAGAGTAAATCAACTGCTTCCTGTCTCTGTCTCTTTCAAGTAAGAGTATTCTAACTTTGGTGTAAGTGCAAGTAATATATCCAGTTTAYAATCACAGAGTAGTAAACCATTTTAGTAAGTATTTAATTGACAGAGAAGTAAAAAAATATATCCCAGTATAAAAATTAATATGGAACTAAACCCCCTTAGCATCGCCCTTTGTTCACATACCTTAGGATACAGTTTCCAGTAAGGGAACTACATGTTATTCAACTAAATCCTTATTTTTATAAGTGTATAAATGGGAATAAACAAAACACCCGCCATTCATCTCTGTAAATAATTTGCTGCTTGCTACACAAAGACATCATTAAATAAGAATTTTACTTACTTAGTCATATTTTTTGTTCTCTTTTTAAAAAATTCTATT
>NW_026623443.1:953634-970883 GCF_030028575.1 Malurus melanocephalus | reverse complement strand
TTATGGTCCTACCTAGTGACTTCTACATATAACTGTATTTGTAATTTAGGGCTACCTCAAAACAAGAACTTGGTTATAGGGCCATGTCTGTTACAGAAAGTATGGGGTTTTAAAGTGTGAGATGGGTCATTAAAATGTAGGAAAGATCTCAGAAGAATATTAGATCACACACAGATGTTTGGACACAAATACATATTTTCTATATTAGCTATTTTGGAATCATGTTTAGTTTAAAAGTCTATAGCAGGCTTAAAACTATCCAGCAAAATCAAAAGGATTAATGAGGAGTTTTTAATCCTTAGGAACTTTGAAGTGTCCAGTGAAAAGTTGTTTTGTTGGAAAATTCCAGTCACCTCTGTTCATCCATAGTCTTGTAATAATATTTTTTTTAATATGCCTGTAATTACCCATCAAGAGTTTCAAAAACTTATTTAAGTTAAATAATTTATTTAACTTATTTAAGTAAAGCCTTCAAATATGTGGCTACAAAAGACTGCTCAGTCATCTTTAGAGTGAGCTTGGGTTTGTTTTTTTGGTGGTTTTTTTTTTTTTTTTTTTTTGAGAGGGACTTTAGAAGACATAAAGTAGAAAAAAGAGTTTTCATATGCAAGGCTTCACCTTTTTTTAGGGTGAATTAGAAAAACTTTTTCCCCAGAGCTAGCTCCCTTAGCCCTTGGTTTCARACAATGCTTCAAGCTAGTATCTCAAGTTAATTTCCCAGAAAGTGGAATGCAAGGTAAAGAAACAGCCTTTACCATTGGTCAGGAAAATAAACTCAGCCAGACTTTTAAGCAAGCCAAAAGCCCTGCATACACAGACTCTAATCCTGGTCTCCTCAAATGACTCCCAATTTTCCTTTGGCTTCACTGAGATACACAGTGCAAACTCAGCTTTATAAAGAATTCAGAGAAGGTCCAAGCACTTTTTTTTAACCCAAAGGATTTCATAAACAGAACTTTTATCCTAGGCTGGCTATTTCAATAGGACTTATACGTATAAAGACTTTCTKTGCTGAAGATAGTCCCTAAATGTATAATCCCTGCTGAGCAAGCTGGTTAGGGGAGGCTGCCATCCTGGCTGTAGTTCTCAGCAGGCATGCAATTTAAACACTGGGGAGTTTAGGTGCTCTTTGTAACRCTGTGCATTCTGCTCCAAAGAGCTTAGAAGTGCAAAGCCAGTGAATGTAAMCTGTCTTCTGTTAATACTGCACTTTGGTGTGCTTGAATTGCATTTTGCTTTTTCTCCCTTGTTTTCCCTTCCAAAAAGTGAAGAAGTAAATCCCTGTGAATATAAGAAAGCTTCTTTTTCATAGACAAATAGACCCATGAATAACAAAGGTTTGAAGCAAATTTCTGAAAAATATACCCTGCCAGAATTTTCCAGAACTCTTCAAAGGGAGACAAAATTACTCTTTACATGCTGTTCAGACACAAATACTAAAAAAATAAAATCTATCTTTTTCAAAGCTCCTGTGTCTCTGTAGAGCGAGTTGGAAATGAAAAGAATTRTGTTACCTAATGAAGAATTAGAAATAATTGTTCTGGGATATTTACCATGTTGTCATTAGAAAATACAATAGATTTGTTTTTGCTAAATGGGTTATTCCTATTGTTTTCAGTACATATGGGTATTGTAAAAACCCATGCATTACTTCTTTGTCTGGAAGTCATTGTTATAACAAGGTTTTCGGTATTTGTTTSTTCTCTTATTAAGTAAGAAAAGTACTCAGAAATGTGGGATTCTAAAGTCAATTACACTTATTTGGAGTTAGCTTTTTAATTTGTAATATGRCTTACAATAAATCTTTTTAATCCCCCTATAAATGCCTAAATAAAGACACTATCCCACTCTAGTTTCCTAGCCAAAGTGTAATTATAATTACTGTACTTTTTTGCATTACTCATWCAGTGTCCATCGATTTCAGATTGAGCCATCATCTCTGGACAATTKCTCTGTGTTTAGCTAAGAATAACTTGAGGTTTTCTTGGGATAAATCAGCAGTAAAAGGAATCAGTGAGATCTGCTTGAGGCAGATCTGCTTGGGTTGGCAAGTGAGAAAGACTATTAATGCTAGTTGCCTATTACTAAAATATTTTTATGTCTCGTGTATTATGTAAACAGCATGGATTAGATGCAAGATTCAGAGTTAAGTTCTAGGATGCACATAATTCTGAGCTTCTAGATAACTGAGCTTCTGCCTCAAAAGATGAAGACATGATATACTACATTTGATGCTGGAACTGCAAACAGCAAACACCTAGTAGTTAATTCAACTTTTATTTAGAAACTTGAGGCAGATTAGATTTGTGTTTTGCTTCTTCCAAACACTTTCACATTTGAGTTTTTTCATATTTGAGACTACTCTGASAGTAGTCCATATTATTATTTATATTGACACTAGTAACTATTACTTTTCATTTCTTTTGATGCAGATATATTTGTGTTGTTTGCCATTGTGCCAGATTTCAGAGCAGAGTGTCAAATATAACAAAACAATGATGTGTTGATAGTTACACTGGTGGCACAATTTATCATGCTGCAGAAAGAGGAAAATTGCAAACTTCAGTAAGGCAGCAGGAACATTATGAAAAATACTCCTATTAAAAAAAATCAGTAAGTCTTTTCCATACTAAAAACTAGAACAGCCAACTGAATTCTTGTATAGTCCAGATCTCAGTATCAGGAGAACATTAGATGAAGGCCTGTTTGGCTTATAAAATTGAAGAAAATTAACATTGTTTCCAAAAATGACAAGACACATGCACTTTTGCATGCTTTCCTAATTAATAAAGATTAAAATCCTAATTCGATTTCAGAATAGTCAACAAAGCCTGGATGGATATCCAGTACAAATTTCAAATTGGTAGGTCTTTTCATGTGCACCACTAGATACTTGTGAAAGCATAAGAACACAAAAATAGCTGAATGACAATACAAAGCTTTTCTTTTTCCCCCTTGCCCCCATTCCCCCAATAGTGATTGCAGCAGAAGTACAGAAATCACGAAGCAAGACAGATCTCTTAATCTATCTATTCATAAAACTTCCCTTCCACAGAAACTTTAAAGCCCACCAGGTCATTTCCTGATCTTGAATGCTGCTAACTCACAGCCATAGTCTGTCACACTATGTGGCTTAGACATCCTCAATTTTATTCTTCCTCATCAAAGTGCCTGTTCTAAAAAGATTGATCYCCTTGGAACAGATTTGCTGTACACAAATTGGAGAGTAGGGATGGGGTTGGATTAGCTGCAAAAGCAAGGGTAAAGAAAACTTATAGTAGCCATGGWGTCACTAGGAGACCTATTTTTATTTTTTTTATTTCACCTCAGGTAGTTTAATCACCAACTTTAACCTTTGTGAAGAAGCAGAAGTAGACCCTCATGTTTTATGCAAAAGAACCCCTGACTTACAAAACAGTAATGGGGAAACAGGTTTTTCCTTACTTCTGCAAATTTAAGCAGAAAGTAGAAGGTTGCTAGGTAGAATAACCAGGTGCCATGACAACTTAGAAAGTCTTCACAGGTGAGTCACACTGGTTTATCCAATTTGAAGCTTTCARCTTAATCCTTCTGCTCAGTGATTCTTAACACAATGTGACTGCAAGCTGTGAAACATTTTCTTGTGCTTCACTTTTCCAACTTATTTTACCGTGTAAAAACCCAGTCTCTGATACATAATACTCTTCCATTTTGCTTTAAAAAAATAAAAAAAACCAACAACAACAACAACAACAAAAAAAAAAAAAAAACCCAAAAAAAATACCCCCAAAAACCCACACACACAAAAAAAAATAAAAAATAAAGCACTAGGTTTGTGCTGGAATTGGTTTGGGCGTTTTTCAGGTTACAGTGGTGCAAATATCCTGAATTTATCATCTGTAACRGAAGTGAATAAGTGACTATGATTTTAATCTAGTCTTTAGTCAACACAAATATTAATATGAAGGAAAGAATAACAACCTTGTGCTTAACTTCCTTTCTTCCATTAATTTGCTTGGGTGCAATGGTGTTTTGTTGAATAACTGAATTTTTCATCATCTGAAAACATTCCCCTTCTTAAATTCACTTGCCAAATATGGGAGGACACAAAATAATTGTATTGTAATATATTGTTATTGTAACACTGTTGTTGTTGCTCATTCTTCTGTGTACATCATTTCATGTTCCAGAATGCGGTCTCAAACCTTACACTAAAAAATTCCCCTATACTTCTCATCACTCTAATGGGATGATACTCCTATCAGGTTTCAGCTGATTAAKGTTGTTCAGCCTCATTCTGCTCAGCCTGACTGTCTTTCACATGAAGATTTTACATGTGAAGTCAGGTATTAGGTATTTAACTACAGATCCTGCGTTTGAATTTTCTCTCTTAAATCTGGAACTTTACAAAATCATTTTAATTAGGACATTTACACAACTRATATTCATTCTTACATAATTTCTTCTATATAAAATTTCTCAGAATTTTCACTTGTAAGCAGGAGTCTCCAACCTCTTCTGACTACCTATGTGCTGATCCACGATAAGAAGGGGAACTCTTTTCCAAAATAGGGCTTCCTGCYTGAATCGAGCAATTTGAACTCATGATTAGAATGTGGTAGCAATCAGGCTACTGACACTCATTGCAGTCAATAGGCAAGAGGGGGAAAAGAGCTTGAAGTATCCAGATTCTGCTCTCACTGACATGAACGTGCCTYCAAGTGATGTGTGAAAAGGCAATTTTAATATATGATGCTCACTTAACGTCACTAACATATGCTGTGCCAGCAGCAAATAGATTGTAGCAGAGCCTCTTTCATCTTTCTTCCATCCTGACATTACAGATGACAATTTTAAAATATTGAACACTGGCACAATTCTAGATAAATCATACAAGCACAGAATGCAGCTATGAAACATAAAATTCATAATGTCTGCAAGAGAGAGCCATTCTACTCGTGAAAACTGACTTCTGATAAGAGTGTTATCTCTACATCACATATGCAATTTATCTGGAGACACACAGTACAAATTTTGCTGCAGGCCAGCAGTCTGACTTGCCAAGGATTGGTAAAAGCAACCTGTTCTCATAAAAACAGCTGAGAAGGTTCATTCTGTTTTAWAAAGCATCTTGGTAATTGCATTTGATATTGGACAATGAGGATCTGTGTGATGACTTGAGTTTTTCTCTAACAGGGGACTCTCCAAGGGATTTCCCCAGACGTTTTTTGTAGTTACCAAAGTTTTGGTAAACTGTTGTTTACCAAAGTTGTTGTACTTCAGTTGCCAYGTCCATATCAAGAATAGTAGCTTGATGTGATTGTTACCCTCTCTGGCAGAAATGTGCAAAGCAAATGTTTATCTGTTTATCTGTTAAAAACAAACTAAAATCTACACCAAAACAAAACAAAACCAATAAAACTGCAGAAAACTGAAGCATTTCTCCATATTCTGGTCTTCACCATCATCWTTGCTGTGCCTTCTGCAGCCACACACCAGAGCCTGAAATATTGTGGTAAGTTATTGATTTGTGGTTTTCCACTTTGGCTCAAAAATTATTGTATTTTAATTATTATTACTTCCATTCAGACAAATAATCCTTATGCTGGGATAGTTTGGCTTCTCTGCCTCTGACCCAGCTGGAGCTGAGGCCCAGAGCATCATATCAGGGGATTGCTATGCCAGTCTGGGAAGCTTCTCCCACTTTACCCCAGCACGGGGTTAATGAAATACAGAGAAATTTCAGGGAGGCAGGGAAGTCAATACAAGTCTCTCTCCTGCCCAGGAATTAAATAATTAAACAAATCCAATGGTGAACTAAGTTGATGAGCTGCACTGCTCCYGCTCCCTGTGGAGCAATAGCAGCCCATTCCTTGGATGTCTCTCAACAACCTGGAGGTTTCTTCCATTAGCCTGGCAAATGTATCTGCCCTTTCTGGCCAGCTGGCAGCCAGTTCTATCTCTGTCTGTAACACATTTGAGCTGGAGCTGTTCCATCCACCTGCACAGAAACATGGAAGGGAAAAAGAGAAGGTTCTCACTCAGTCATTCAGGAGCCCATATGTCCAGCTTTCTTAATAGAGAAAAGATGCCTGAGGTGTAGGAGAGTGAGGGTTTTAAATGKTTTGTTGCTTTGCAGCAATCTGATCTACTGGCAGGATTGCCCAGCCTCTCTCTGTGGATAAAAACAGTGAGGAGATGATGGTTTGATTCTTTTTTATAGCTTTGAAGTAAATATACTYTTTTTTTTTTTTTTTTAATTCCCAAACTACTTATTTTCTCTGCATTTTTAAAAGCAATTATTCAAACCCCAGAAATTCTTGACAGCCATCAGTCTGTGTCCCTAATTGCTTGATTCCTTTCCTGATGCTTTCTTACTATAATTACAATCTTTTGACATTAAATTTTGCAATTACTTATGTTTCTTCTCATGGCAACAATAAGTATTCATTGTGTATTCTGAATACAATTWTAACTGACTATTTTCAAATTATGCAGGTTCACCTACCTGAAGTGTAGAACCAAAGATGTTTTCCTGGAGCTCATGCAATCCTTCAGGCCAAAGATTTTCCCTCATACATACCCACAAAATCACATTAACAARTAAAACTAGGACTGCTGCATCTTCTAATTCCATAATTCTCTCAGTTAAGGGAGTTTTAGGAGACTTATTTTTCAAAAAACCTTCCCACATCACATCTAGGAAAATAAGACATCAGTCAGGATCTGAAAATTCAGTCTGTTGAACTACATTAATTTTGTTGAAGGCTGATATATTGATCAGGATTCATTGACTTGGGGCAGAAAATAAATTATGCAGACTCTCTATAAGCAAACAGACTAATATTAAAAACCTACTCAAARCAAACAACCTCTTTCCCCATCCTTTTTTTCAGTCCCACACCCAAAACAYCATGGATATAAAAATGTGTTGAAAAAAAGAAGGCTCAAGAAGAGAATCTCAGTTATAAAATTTTTAGGAAACAAAATTRAGGCTACTTAGGAAATTATAAAGTCTCTTAGGTCCAGCCAATATGAAATAACTGCATGTACTTGGGTTTGTTCTCTGTCTGGCAGGTAAAATGAAAGATTGGTAATAACAACAGTCAGAAAGTAATTTRGCCCCCATCACTTATGGAAGATACCTGTAGGAGAAATGCCAGAAAATGCCTGGTAATCTCTAAATCAAATAAAAATCTRTGCCATCACAGAGAAACTTAAGTGGGAACTTAATTTGCATATTGCAACAAAGAAAATGCTTCATGTAAACACTAGCACAAAAAGCAGATTTTCTCTTTTTTATTTTTATATGGAAGTTCTTCAATGCTGTTAAAATGGAAGCATTTAAAAGTCAAATTTTAAACCAACCTTTCATTTGTTGATTTATATTACAGTAACTTAATCATTACCTTTATACTTTCTTAACAGTTCCTTTCATTGTGATTTTATCCAAAAGAGGAAATTGATGTGATAAGACTATTCACGTAATCTCATTCYGCCTCAAATCTTGAAATGTTTCACAGTCACTGAAATCCAGAGAAGAATGATATAAGTAAGCAAGCTACTCTGTGAATAAAATACTGTTTATTCACATTCCCCAGACAGACAGAGAATTTCTCCTGTGGGACAACCACAACTGACTGCCTTTAACATCTAAAAGAAATAATTTTTGGAATGACATCTTATGAACTTCATGGCATTGCATTCCTAGCGTGAGCAGAAAGAAAAGTTCAAAGAGATCACTTTTCCTTTTGCCTTCCTGCCATTTTCACTTTACTCCCACAAAAAAAAAAAAAAAAAACCAAAAAAAAACAATAAAAAAATTCAAAGCATAATAACTTGGTTTTGATGAATGTGTTATCATATTCTGATTAAAAAATCAAATACAGTAGGAAAAATGTATTTCCAGCAAATTAAGTTAACATTTTTTGTTGTTGTTTCAGTGAGAGGTTTTTATTAATGTGGATATGATAGTATTTTAAGCAAGAAATAAATACAAGCAAATTCACTTACAGCTGTTAAAAAAAAAAAAAAAAGCAACAGCTATGAACATACAGAAGTAACCACTCATTCTATTTGGTGGACCATTTTGGAGTTCTTTTTTCCTCTCCAAARATGTTGCAGTAGTGGTGTTTACAAATATCAGTATAGCAAAGAACAACTTCAGAACATAGTTTCAGTTCCCAAAATGATTATATAAATGGTTCTCTGAAACAATTTGCTATGTGATCCCTCCAAACACCTAATTTATACTCTGTGTTGATTCATTTTGTGTATCTGCACAAATCCTTTTTTTTTTTTTTTTTATAAAAGAGAAAAAGAATATTCTGGTTACAAGAAATGAGCTACTACTAGGGGAGCACATGGAAATGTGTTCTAAAAGGAAGAGTATTTTTTGAGTCAGGAGAATGCTTACCTGTTATCATTCCAGAACTCTGCTCCTCAGTTTCATCATTCTCCCCACTTTCACCAGTAAAAGTGTAAATCAGAAAATGTAATGCGGGAAGCTAAATTCTTGTTGGGTTATAGTTTAATCTTTTGTTTCTTACTCTGAATACGCATTTGTATTAGCATTCATTGCATATTAGCTCTTTTCTTTCTCCCTTCTGTTGCACATATATTTGACTCTGATTTTCTTGAATTTATAACTCTTAGCCTGAAGAGAACTGCAAGATCTTTACATTTCAAGGTTACTGACATCCTATGCTCCATKCATCTTAATATGTTCCCTTTTCAGYATGCTTTCCCCAAAACCTGCCTCAGAGTTTGTGCAAAATAAGCATTTTCCTGGCAATACAGATGTAACTTGTCTGTATTGCTCAGTGACTGCACTTCCAGTCACATTTTTAACACGAGGCAGAAATCTGCCACTGCATTTCACAAGGAGTCAAAAGAACTTCTGCATATGAGGCTTGCTATGAACTCCCTCCACACCTTGAGATTTCTCTTGTTCCTGATAAGCTTAGGTGGGCATTAATTCCTGAGCTGCTCTTGCACATGAGAATTGGTATGTCTGTGTATTTACAGAAGTCCACAGCTTTRATTAGCCAGTGGCTAAGTTTAATGATCACAGTATGGATCCAGAGTGCTCATTTCATTCAGTCCTAGGGTACTTATCTTTGATTTGAAACATTAAAATCTTTTTTGATAGGGACATAAACATTAAATTTGGCAGGTAGTTCCTCATAGCCTTTGAAAATAGACTGAACTAGCATTCTCCCAAATTGCAGCTCTATGTATTAAAAGGCTCTCTSAGGTCAGATGATTTAATTAATTCARGTAAAAGTAACTCACATCCAGATAACATARCAGCAGTCTCAGATCTGGGAATCTGAGTTATTTAAGTTATATTTCTGTTCTCTTCTTCCTTGAAGAACGAAGATAATAGCTCTATTTTACCGCTCCTGTGCAATAAAGCATTTTAACACAGCTCTTGAACAGGTCTCAATTACTGGAAAAGTTACAGTACGAGGGCATCAGCAGCTCTTGTGAGAAAATAACTGCTTAACAGTCTTCTATGATTAGGAGTCGTGGGGCAGAAAGATAATTTTCTTCCTCTTTTGCATAGCCTTGAGGACATTGCAATTACTTACRGAGCAATAACAGTACCCCGGGCTCTTCTGGCGAGCCTGGTGATACCATAATGGACAGCAGCAAACAAATAACAAATAAGCAAACAAAGTGCTGTGTGAGACAGTCCCTATTAAAAACATAAAAGGAAGAGGTGGAAAAGAACAGGCATTAGAGGGATGGCAACTGTTGTTTACCAAAGGAAAATCATGTTGTTTTCTTGCGACTCCTTTTATGGGAAATAAGGCACTAAGAAAGGCAAACTGAACTTGGCAGTGCTCAGCACAGGATTTGTCTATAAACTCTGCCTGGGATATGGTTCTTCCTGAGCTTCATTYTTGACCAAACTCTTAAACAACAATTTTGGTTCTAGTCTCTACTTTTACTATCATCTCTTACTAATTTAGCATTTCAGAATAACTCAGAATGTTGCATTTCTGAAATTTCACATTTTTGCCAATACAGCTGATTTTTCTTTGTTTTCACCTTGTGACTGGAAAGTATAAGACAATGCACTTTTGGATCTTGATTGCAGCTTTTCTATTTACTTTTCAAAACTTGTGTGTTGTTTGTTTGTTTGTTTGTTTGTTTGTTTGTGGTTGTTTCCTTGGTTGGGGTTTTTAACTGGGAGGTACTAAACAATTTTAATGCTGTTCCATGCTGCCTTTTGTTTGTTAATGTGTTGACAGTGGGGAGCTTCTGCATGAGTCTCTCTCTGCTGTGAGCCCTCATTCACATAAATGGCATTTCTTGACAGCAAATCAAAACAATCTCTAATTTGTTGGCTTTTTCCCTTTAATCTAATGCCAATTAAATGCACAGGGCCTAGTCAGTTCTAATGCATTTTTCATATCCCAGAAAAATTGTTTGTCTGCTGACATTTACCATGCACGCCCTGCTCTCACAAAGCAAGATTTTTGTATGGACTTACTACTGAGTTAAAATTTCTTTTGCTCTGTTCATATGTCCCAGAAATTCAGAGGGTCTCCAATAACACAACATTACTTGAAGAGAGCATCTAAGGTTTAATTTCTCTGATAAAGGAGCCTGAACCAGAATCTRCTTTTGTCAAACAAGAATAGATGACTTTTATCCCAAATATATTTAATGGCAGCTCCACATCCTGCTGAGCTGAACAAAAAATTAAATTCTACCTACCTTGAAAACAAATGTATGGTTTCCTGACTGTAATTAACTTGTTAGAAATTTTGTGACAACTTCAATAGGTCCAGGATTCATTTTTAATCATAGCTCTCAGTGTTCTAACCTTGAGTATTCCATTTTCTACTTTTTTACTTAACCTGTCATATTTTCAAGATRCTTCAAAGTCTCACAGATGTTTATTCAAAAAATACAGACATGTTAGAAAATGTCAAGTTACAAGCTGCAAACAATAGCACTAACATGCCTGCAAAACTCTGTTTCTGCTGTGAATCTGTTTGCTCCAACTTTTTACTGCTTCAAACACATCACTGTTATAATAGCCTTATTAGCCTTTGTAAAAGGGTAAAGAYGCAAAGCAAGGGATGGGAAAAAGGATTTCCATTATGCAATACAATCAAGAGCACCTGTGCTGGAATTCATTAATTCCCTTGAGCAGGCAGCTGCATATTTTCAACATCCTGATGTGGGGGGGAAAGGAGGAGAGCAGTTGACTGACTGTACAAATTGGAAAACACAACAAAACATAAAGTGCCTCATTTTCTTACTCAGGCATTTGATTAAGCTGTTCCCCTTTTAGAACTGCTGATTTCCTTGTATTTCTGTKTATATAATATATTTATATCTTCATTATAAATACAAAGTAATATTGGAATGATGTATTCTAAAAAGCACAGCTTACACTATTGGTTCTGCAAAGTTAAWTAACTGAAATATTGCTGAACACCTTTATTCTGTAAGTTTATCATTTAGGAGTGATCGTTCTAGTTAGAAATCATCCTGGCTTTATTAGACAATTSATTATTTTTACAAATATATTTTATTTTATTTAGGTTTTTATCCTGCTTCTAACCAGTTTGGGTTTGTTGTTATTTTTTCTATCCCAAATTTTTCTGTGCTTTATTCTGGGCAAGTAAGTTTATAACACTGTGAAATTTTACTTGGACTTCTCCAATTGCTTGCAGCTGTGGAAGCCCAGGTTACTGATTCACACACTGTTTGTAATTAAGGATCAGGAGGAGGATCTTGAGATCACTGTCTTCTTCTGACCTGTTCTAAAAGGGTCCAGAAAAGTTGTTTCCAAGATCTTCTTGGATTTTTCAAATGGAAATCCTGAAAATTCCTGATTATAGATGTCTCCTACAGATAACTTCTCCGATGTTGAGGGAAYACTGTAGATAACCATGCTTCCTCCGATTATATTCAATTCTACTCACATTTCCTAAGAGGCAGGCATGAGTGAGGAATATGGATTGCAACAACAGCCTCTGAATTCTGGGGCACTACAAAGTTCCTGAGAACAAATTTCCCCAGGTTTAACAAGGGCAAACAGGTGCATTTTATTGTGACCTAAGTTTCAATGGGACTTTCCACTAACATCTTTTTTAAATACAAAATTTGACATATTTGCAAGGCTCTATGAAGCAAAGCTCCATAGCAATCTTCACTGGGACTTGTGCTGTTCAAGTTTAAAACAGTCAAAACCAGATGTGATCATGAAATGAAGCTGAAAGATTTCAAAACASTAAACAAATTAGTGATAAAATGGCAGATAAAATCAAGTGTGAATCGGCTGCATGTAGAGMAAATATCTCTAATGGAATGTATGCATACAGTTATGGCTCTGAATAATGTATTGATGCTGAGGAAAGGGATTTGGAACTCAGGGATAGTTGTCTGAAAATATCAATCAATATACATTTGTAGTCAAGAGGTGTATGTTGAGACTCACTAGGAAAAAAAGTTGACAAATATATATATGTGACTCCTTAAATTCCTTATATACTGCTAATTATAAACCCTGTGAAAGTTTAATAGCTCCTAGAGTTCATTTTAGCAGAACTAATTTGAACTGGGAAAAAAAAAAAAAAAAAAAAAAAAAAAAAAAAAAAAAAAAAAAAAAAAAAAAAAAAAAAAAAAAAAAAAAAAAAAAAAGCAACAAGGATTTCCAAAGGAGAAAATTATACTGATTTGAGTCAAACCACATTTATTAGCATTCTTCACTTTGGAAAAGACATGAAGAGAGACATGAATGATATAGAGAAAGAGAAGAGAGAGTAGATATTCAGTTTCCCTTAAGACTAAAAGTGGCAGGCATCTCATTAAATTACCAGGTATTTAATTTCAAATCAGCAAAACAAAACGGGTTTTTTTTTTGTCCTCCATCACTCAGATACACTGTAGAACATTGTTATAATGTGTMAAAAATAAAAGTTTTTAAAAACCCATGTAGTTAGCCAAACTCATGAAACACAGATCCAGCAACTGTTCCTTTGTAGTTTTCCAGGTTATGTTCTTCCACAGTCATTCTCAGAAGTGTTCAGCCTARTTTTTGCCCAAAGGAGATTATAGTCTCCACTGAAATGTTCATTCTGTGTCACAAATCTGTCAAAGACTGTATTCACTGCTTTGAGAAATCAATTTCATGCATAAATTTTGAAAAGTTTCTCTTGCAGAAAACAAATGCACAAAAGCAGTCTATTCARGCTAAGTTTAAATTTTACTTTTAATGGGTCCTAAAGCCCTCAAGATAGACTCATCTGCTGTTCCTTCACTCCAGAATGTTGTGAATGATAATTGGCTTCTCAGTGAATGTCAGCTTGGTACCACTGAAGTGTCATACGTAGTTTTTATTCATTTTATACCAAATTATGCATACAAACACTTGCCTTACATTAAASAGACTAAGGTTGCAATGCCGATGATTTAAAAGTTGCTAGAATGAGCTCTCATTGCATTCACTGGTCCCACACATCATAGTGAAGTCTTGATTACACACTTCCATTTTTTCACAGAACTCTGTTGCAAGGACTGTGATATGACATCAAATTCCTTAGGCTTGAAAAACATAAATTAAACAATTTAAAAACCCCATTGTATTGCCAACAGATGTCAACAGGTGACTTTCAGGATAAGTCACTAACATTGCTGTCTTCAAATTTCTGCTCTAACCATCAAAACATTCCGGACTTGAACTGAATGCTGCACTGRTGCCCATTCTTATTGTCAGTACTGTCTCAGGGAAATTTAATATGGAATTACAATTGCAGGGAAATGATTTCAGCTCCTAAATACTAAGAAGCAGCTGTTGAATGCTAGCTTTCAAAATAAAAACATTAGAGTAAGCTGTCATAAAATAATAAAAGTCTATTTTCTATATCCTTCACAATATCAGAGATGACTCCAAGCTAAATTTCATCTGCTATTTGAAATGCCAGTTTGGTCAGAGYTATATTTTGAAATTTAAGACTGGAAAAACTGCTGGTTTTCCAACACAAATTTACATTTGTCATAGAAAATTTCATCCCTAGCTAATAAAACTTGGCAGCATTCCATGAAGAAAAAACTTGGATGACTGTACTAATTTTATGTAATAATATATGCAAATGTATACAGCCAGTAATGACTAAAAAACAAGGAGGTAAACAGTGTACTCATTGACTTGACATATTCCAACATGCAGCAGTTACACAACATAATATTTTGAAATACAGTTACTGTTCTTTATATGGAAGCTAGTAGAAAATCAGTGTGACAAAAATAATGAAAATATATTGGTTTGTTTTATGTTAACCTGTTAATGATTACAGAATATTGATTATTATAAAATTGCATTTTATTCCATATGAACACAAATATTCTTATAGTGGTTGTGTTATACCGAGTTTTTGTTTGAGGGGTARAGGAAGTTTATTTTTTAAATGGTAACTACAGATACTAATTCCGAGTCCTTTCTGTTGTTCCTGAAGAAGCTCTTAATGAACACRGTTATTTTAAATACTTGTTATGAAAAAGAATGAAAAACTGAATAGAACTGGCTAAGATATTTACCTGCGATAGTTTGCAGTGCTCTGCAGGCACACTTTTGCCTGCCCTGCCATATGGATGAATAAAATAAGATGAAATGTTTGTTTGTGCTTATATGCCAGCCTGCAAGAAATCCCAAGGGATTACTTTACCTTGAGAAAGCAATATACACCATATATAGTAAGAAATCCTTCAATTTCTTGGAAAATACCCTCAAGTGGAGGAACTGATAGTTTATAAACATGAATGATCTTTTTCCTGCACAGATATTGCAACTTCATTTTATTGCGAATGCTAAAGACATTCTCCTTGCTGACCCCACCAGCTCTGTGGAAGTTGTTTACAGCATCATAACTAAAGGTAAAATGATGAAGGACAAAATAGTTCTATTGCTGCCAATACCTGGAGGATAAGCAAGAATAAGAACAATCCTAACTGAATTCTCTATTTTTATTTTTCTTTTTTCTGGATTTAATTGCCATTTTTTTTTCCTGGCAAACATTTAATTCATTTTACAGAAGTGAATACTCATCATCTGGCTTTATACATTGCTGACCAAGAACAGTAGCCAGTGCTCTGGGTCTGTACTGACTTGTGAGCGGTGGCAAATGCCCTGCAGGGGTGGCTACAGCAACAGCAGCAGAGGCAAAGCCTTCTGAGCTGCTGGATAGGCTGCCCAGGAAGAAAATACGGTTGTAAACTATGGAGTAATTCAACAGACATTTTAGAGTAATGGCCTGCAGGTACCACAGGAGTGATGTCTGTGGGTATAAATTAAAAGACAGGAAAGGTGGGATTAACTGGGATCTTTTGGAAAGTGTGGGACCAGGGCACGATGTAGATGTTATAAAGTAAGGGCCAGATCTTGTCCTGATTTTGGAAGCAATAGAGTYAATTTTCTTCCTCATAGCTGGTATAGTAGTGTGTTTTGGGTTTATGGATAAGACAGCTATGAGAGGACACTGATAAGTGTCAGAGTTTTCAGCTTCTCATGTTGCCATGATAGCAGGGATGCTGGGATTGCACAAGAAACTGAAAGGCAACACAGCCAAAGGGGTATTTGATACTGTGTGACTTCATGCTCAGTGTATAAACCGGGGTCAAATGCCTGGGAGGCAGTGCTCAGGAATAGGCTGGGCATCACTTCACTGATGGTGAGCAGTTGTTTTTCATTTGAATCACCTGGTTTTCTGTGTTATTTTCCTTTTCATTACTATATGTTATTATTATTATTATTATTATTATTATTATTATTATTATTATTATTATTATTATTATTTTTAAATTTTTTTTTATCTCAACCCACAAGATTTCTTTTTAACCTTTCTTCTTCTCACCCCCACCCGCTGTGCAGGAGTGAGTGAACATCTGTGCTGGGGTTAAACTGTGACAGTGTTAAACTCTGTCACCTGCACACTGATATTTGTCTTACACCCTTGTCAGAAAGACAATCAGTCTCCAAGCACCTTTAGAGATGATACACTCACCTCCCTCAATCTTTCAGACAGGAAAAAGAAATACTATTGCATGATTATTTTTCTTATGTACTCCTGTTTAAGGGGCCCTCTGTTTCCTTACAGGGGATATGTGGGCTACACTGCAAAGCTTTCCTACTGGACACATTTTCATTTGGAAAAGTTTTATTTCTSAGATTTTACTACAACATTAAATGTCTGTAAACCCATCTGAAGAGGTCATTTGTCGGAACTAAGGAGTTTATGTTAGCAGTGTGATGAAGAGAGACAAAGTGCCATCTAGTGAAAGCAATAATTTAACATAAAGAAAAGGTTAAGATCTTACTGAAGATTAGTTTGACAGTGTCAATTCCCAGATGTGGGAATTGTGTTTCATTAACATAACATAACACAATATAACATAACATAACATAACAATTTATGCAGCAAAATAATTATTGCAATTACTCAAATCTATGAATGATCCACGAATTTTTGCGGGTTTTTAAGAAAAAAAAAAAAGCAAACAAACCCAAACACATGTAATACAATCATGGTTTTTTTATTGTGTCTTATTAAATGCTAAGCACACTGCTTAGAGTCCAAAATTCTTGTAACCAGAAAAGCTGATACACTGTGTATATGAAATTGTCAATGTGGCAAAAATTGCCAACATAAAATCCTTTTGCAAATCTTCCTACCAGCTGCCCTTACTGAAATTTCAGAACTTAGTCTCACCCCCAGAGTTCATATTACAGTATTTCTCATCTCTGAAGATATATTTGATAACTATATCCTCAGAAAAGGAATCTGGAAAAAGCTCCTTTTCCCCTGCTCATGCAAAAGATTAAAGATTTTGGAGCTACCTTAATTATGGAAAACAAGCACCTTTTGTTTAATTTCCCTGGACCTTTATTGTGCATCGAACACATTGCTATATTACTTGGATTATCATGGGTTTCTTTTAACTATCCTGTCATTTACTAGTGTTACATCCCATTCTCATGACAAACTAACTTTACCTAATTAAAAGTTACTTTACTGCTAATTTGGTCTTCCTTAAGCTGCAAGGGTTTATAAACACACTACATAAATCTTTAGCTTTATCTAATCTCAACTCCTAGGCTTTTACTTYCATGATAAGAAGAAAAAGGTCCCTTTTTATAAATTAATTTAGGATTCATTGCACTGGGCTTTAGAAGGAGTTGAAAAGCAGAGCAGGTACTGTGAGCAATTAGTGGCTAAAACGACAAGGAAGGATTTGGAATGGTTGTGTGA
>NW_026623443.1:948366-953570 GCF_030028575.1 Malurus melanocephalus | reverse complement strand
AAAAAAAAAAAAAAAAGCATTGTGCAGAGCACAGTGGGGTGAGTCAATCCCATTTCCATTGTTCCTAGGATGTGTCCTGTCAATGCATCCCAGGACATTTATTTCCCCTAGCATGCTGGAGCAATGATACATGAATATTGCCAAGCCTGTTAATTTATTTTTTTAATTTATTCTACCTGCCATCCAAGAACAAAAAGAAACAGAATCTGACACTTTGGGGTTAGCTGATTTATTTAAATTCTTCCCTACTAGGAATTTTATTTTGTTTTATTTTTAATTCCCTCTTAGCATTACTTTTGAATAAGAAGTTCCCAGTATGCTTAATCATTGAAAAGTTCCTGACAGTTTCTATAAAAGCAGTAACATTTTCTTTTATTGTGGCTTATGTTGCAGAAAGAGTAGACTTAGAAGCAATAAATATTGGAGAAGATAGAGGATTAATTTCTTTGAATGATTTCTACATATGCTATGGAGTCTCAGTACACAACACTAATGTCTCAGTGTTTCATACAATACACCTGGTAGCAAATCTTCTTACTTCTGTAGCATGTATTACTAATTAAATAAATCTGTCCTGCCCAAATTTCCTTTTAGGTGTTTGCCTATGTTTCCTCATTTTCTGCTTATGCATTCAGTCATTGACTTATSCCCTATTCCCCCATTCTGATGTCAGTGAAAGTAAGCTGAGCCAGAAAAAAAGTAAAGTTGAACATAGTCTGGTATGGAGAAGCAGTGAGGAAAGAAGGGCATAACAGCAATGGAAGCATCAAGCTCCAAACTCAGACCTGAGCTCTACTCCAGAGCATCACATAACTTCATATCAGGAAAGATATAAAATAGTCCTGTGCAGTGAATATACTGTCTCTGTTTGCCTGCTCAGATAAGGATCTAATATCAAGCTATTGCTAGTAGAATACTCACATCTTTCACAGAGAAGTTTAAAATCCTAAGCTATTAAAATGGTATTACACCCAGAATTTAGTGTGATAAATTTACTCTTCTTGAGGAATCCTSAGAGCTGTGACTGTACTTTAGGATGTCTGTAAAGCTGGCTGGATTTAAAAGCTTGTCAAATGTAAATTGAGGAAATTTTAACCATGRTACATAATTTCACTGCAAAGCTTTTGAGAAGGAGAAAAACAATAAACAACAAACCACAAAAAATAAATAGGTAAAAAAATCTAAATGATACACTGAAAGGRGGTTTGTAATTCTTTTACAAAAGCATATGTGCATAATCTATTTTCAGTAAGAGATGTGACCATATATTTTCTACATACATTTTCATTATAATAAAAAAAAGCCAATGCATTCTTAATATTTATACACTTGATTCGAAAATTTATGTCTTCTGGAAGCAGGAAAGTAGTCAAAATATGAGGTGATGGTTTTACAAGACAAGTCATTGTGTGACTTCTTCACTAAAGTTTTAGAAAATAGTGTTTGTGGGTTTGTTCCATAGCGCTTGCTCAAAATTATTGAAAAGATAAATCTATTAATGAAAACAATTACAATTTAAAATAACAATCTTTACCTTTTCTACTGAGAAATCAGCTGTTAAGTTATGTCAGGTCACATCAGCAGCACTGGACTGCCCCTGCAATGCAATGTGACTGATGCAGGCTGACAAGACATGCAACCCAGCCACACCTTCACTGGGTAGGGAGTGGGGTGGGGCGACAAAAGACAAAAATGAATTTGTCTCAGAAGACAAGACATGAATGTACATAAGCAGAATCACAACTGGCCTTAATGGTTGTCTTCCTGTAATTTCAGCAGGAAGTTATCCTTTCATTTATGGAGTTAAATCTTTCATTGTAGAGTGGAGTTGTACAGAGGAGACACTGACATAAGTCTCACTGAAGAGAGTCCCACACAAATCTTGTCATGTCCTGCTTCAAAACTCATTTGAAAGTGTTTCAATGAGACTCCAGTCAGTGTTTAGACCTTGATGAGGYTGTCTCCACAGAGGAAATTTGCATATTGTAAAATCATGGTTTTACATTTTTCMGTATCTCAGTTAAAAACATGGTTTTTAACCAACAAATATGCTTTAAAATTAGCACTCAGAGAAGCATAAATTAGCATATGAATCACTTTACTCAAGTTCAGAGAAAAGCTCTCAACTTTCAAAGACATTTCATCATTTGCAGAAAGCTAGTTCCACACCCTTGCTTATGGTCCAGTGAGTATCAGTGACTCAGAAACACAGGGTTGTTCGATACGAAAGCTTGAATACATGAAAAAAGCAAMCATAATTTCATTTTCTTGGCAAATGAGCATTAAGCCTACTTAGTACAATTTCAGTAACTCAAGATGAAGTGAAGACAAGGGGAGACACAGCTAATGAGGAGTGTTGGTCCATCAGGGTAACAATTCTCCTGTCAGTTATCCTGGGCATGACTCCTTAAGTTTCTAAGAATAACTCCACATGATATTTAATATTCTATCACAGTGAATGAAAGAGCAGTCATGCTACTTAAACACCAAGTTTAAAAAAAAAAAAAAATCTGAGTTTTATGTAACCCAAAACAATGCAAGGAATATCTTTATCAGAGCTGCATCTGCTTGGTTTATAAGTCAGGCAAAGCTTTTGACAAAAATTTGCTTTCAGGGAATAAACATTCCTTTACTGCAGAATATTGGGCTATTTTACATAATTTAGCAAAGCTCTTTAGCCTTCTGACCCCTGAGACAGATTTGTTTTTCTGTTGCCCACAGCCCTGCAACATCAGAATTTTTCATAATAATTATTGAAAACATTGCATTATACCTGTAGAAAAGCATCTATAATTGTGTCTATTTATATGAAGCAAAGAAAACAAAGCTCTAATAATAAAACCATGGCATGACTGAAACCTCAAGCAGAGAACAAGCAAAAAAAGTTTGGCTTTTAACATTTTGGGGGAACATTATCTTCAGCAGAAGAYTCAGTAATAAAATTAAGCTAGCACTCCCTTCTTCCAAGTGCCTTAACTACCTAAAGTAGTTAACTACTAAAACTTAACTACTAAAAGATTTTTCTATCAGATATATTTGGATATGGGTATCCTATACAGTTGAAGTTAAACATTGTAAAGGTATCTAAAACTCTCATAGCAGACACAGCTTACATTTCCCTTAGCATTAAAGTGTTAAAAATTCTTAGGTAGCTCTGAAAATATTTGACAATGTGATGGTTTTGATCCTCGTGTTTTTCCCTTATTCCTAGCTAATTAAAAACATGCTTAGCAAACATTATTCATAGTAGCTTGGAATTCTCAGGAGTAGTAAAATTACTTSCAACAAAAATGTACAAGTAAAGCAACTCTCACATTCTTGACCTGAGATATCCTGCAGATTTGTAATGAACACTGTAGCTACCAAAAGGATTATGAACTCCTACATGATAATCCATATGTGAAATCTGCTTGRTTACAGTCCAACAAATAATTTGTAATGCATCAATTCAGTGGTGCATCTCTGATTTGCCTGTTGGTTTGGAATGGATCTTCAGGGGTTTGTGTGCTTGCTGTTTTTTCCAATAAGTATCTGGATATGTATTATAGGTATTTTTCTTCAGTATGAATATGTGATGACTGACTTCAAATTAGTTTTCTTCTACCATCCTGTTCCACTGCTTGGAAGTGTTTTTTTCAACAGTTTTGCTATCAGCAAAATAATTTGCTAGAATTTATTACACAACCAAGTATTATGACAGGAAGGGCAAAACCAAGGTAAATGCAAAGAACATAAAAGAATGTTAAGGTAATAAAAATAAGTAGTGTGATTGAAAACATGTCAAATGCCTGAAATACTGCAGGTCTTTTTCTAGACAATGGGGAGAAATAATTTTTTAATAGAAAAGTGRTTATTTAATTTGTCTTTTAACTGTTATGACAAATCTGGTTTTTAAACTTGCAATAGCATCAGTTCTCAACAGTACAGTTTGTCAAATGTTAAAAATATTTGCTTTAATTTACGTTATGAATTTGAGTTTTTACATATTTAAATTTTATTTGGATACTATTAAGCATGGCCAGACACAAAAAAAAAAAAAAAAAAAAAAAAAAAAAAAGGGATTAATGACACCACAAGTTCATCTGTCCCTCCCTTTTGTTGCAAATTTTGAGTGATTGAATCCAAATTTTGTAAATGCTGCTTAAACTATATTTGCCCATGGCACGCACAGTCTTTGCTTTAACAGGAAAAATACATGCCCTTTCTACAAGGCAAAGGATTCGAGCTGCTCCAGCATTAGCAGGCTTCATTAGGACACTGCTAGGTACAGCTGAATAAGCTTTGCCTCTGTTATGTCATCTGTATTCAAGCCATTAAAAATAACATTGTAAGCTGTTATGTAGTTGTCATATCAGGAAGAAGTCTTATTCTRATTTAATTAAATTTTTCTGGCAACTGATAAAGACAGGGAGTGGAAATAATTAAGCCCATATAGGTTATTCTTTTCATTATTCAAGGAGAAAATCTCTGAAGTTTTATCCTTCACTGGGCTTTTTTAGGAAACTGTTTTCTCGGGTTCTTGCCATTTATTAATGTGTTGATTCATTTTAGCAGGACTGATATCTCTAGTGGGTCATAATTCATTTCTGTTGAATCCCCAACATGCAGAAGCTGTTTCAGTGAATTCTTACCAAATAGTTACAGATGAACCATCATCTGAAATCAGTGTGATGTATTTAAAGTTGAAGACAGCTGCAATGCATGAATTTAGATTAAATGGCTTGGCCTCTGCCCAGACAGATATACCTCTGGAAGATTTTCACCCAGAAGTGTTATGAAAAGGCTGCTGAAGAGTGCTCAAGGCCAGRTCAAAGATCTTGGAAAACCAGAACCCTATTTTAAGGCAGATGCAGCAAAAATGGAGACCAGAAAAAAAWTTCTGTACTGCATAGAGGGTTCATCACCTTCACATGTCCTTCAGAGTAGCACAAGGAGCAGCAAGGTGCCTTCAATCAGTCCTGTACATATCAGCTTCCTACTGCCAGCTCACTGGGAAACGCTGARCCATAAATCCTTGCTTTATTCAGCTATAGGAAAAATTGGATTACCCCCTCTTGGGATTCACTTCTTCCACCCACTGGAACAACAAAGAAAATTCAGTCCCCAAAGACTCATGAAGGTAGATGCTCAGCCATTTCCTCTTTATTAAAATTTTATTGTCAGACCACAATAAATGAAACTGGAAAACAGGTTGGTTTGCTGGG
>NW_026623443.1:938479-948294 GCF_030028575.1 Malurus melanocephalus | reverse complement strand
ATCTGAAAAAAAAAAAAAAAATCCCAAACCCCATGTGTTTTTTGTTTCTTTATTGTCATATAGGAAATAATGTAGCTACACTGTGGCAAACTTGCAGTGAAGCTACAGGGGGAGTTGGAGAGCAGATTGTGAAACCAAGCAGGTTTCCCTCATGTTCTTCCTGTCATACCTGCCTTCTCACGGGAATTTCAGAATGAGTGTTTCACATGATGCCTGGCTTCCAGCCAAGGGATGTCTCCAGGGGATTTTGCATGACTTCATGTAATGGACTGAGTGACAGAGGACACCAGCTTTCCCATTCTGGTTACAGATTCTTTCAGAGGTTAATAGCGTGCTGAATTTGGATATGGGTTACACCACTGTGGAGCTCACCAGGATTTTAATGTGCCATTGTATCCCACAGGGGCGAGTCATTAGGAATTACCCATTGTCCTGTCTGCTGCACTGGATGTCCTAAGAACATGAACAGTGTCACTGGTACACAAAAGTGCTGCAGTTCTTCKCTTTGATCTGGTATTTCCACTCCCAGTGAATTCTGGTTGTTGCACATCCTGGTGTTCCAGTTACTATTTCTTACAGCTCCAGGGATATATAGRAGGAAGGAAGGTGAGGCCAGGCATGAAAGGCAAGAGACTCTTTTCATCTGTCCTACMATTGTTTGATATAAATGAAAGAAAAAAATTTAGTAACTAGTGACCAGGTCCACARCCTAGCATCAAGTACATTTCATTTTCCTGAGTTTTGCTCTCAGGACTGCTTTAGTTTAAATTTAGGACAGAATAACAGATCAGTTACTGGCACCTGTTTGTGGACAGAATGGATATGTTTGATATTAATTTGTGGGATTAGGAAAGCCGGTAATATCATGTGATTGGTCATTGCAAAACCCCTGTCCCAGGACCAAATGGGAAAGGTTTGGTGTTATATAAATTGCCATTACCTTGTATGCCAGGTACACAGTGCACTGTCAGGCTGCATCTCACTTGTGCTTTCAGAACCCCTTCCAGATTATTGCTGTAACAACCAGGAACAGCTCTGACCTCCTGTGATAAACCTCACTGCTACATCATCCCAGAGCATCACTTCTGTTTCATTTGTCTCCTCCCTTGGGCACGCAGGTTATTAACATATTTCTGCTGGATATATGAAAAGGATTATATTTTCACATCATAACCATTGTGTAGATGAAACTGAGCATTCTTCATTCTGCTGTCAAACAAGCTATCATTCAACTGAATGTTTCTTATTGTGCCAAGAAAATACCTGGCTACTTTATTTTACTAAGAATGCGTGGTTTAGATTATTGGATTAATATAGCAGTGCATGGTCACAGCTGCTTCTTCTCTGTCTACCAACACAGTTTCTAAATTGGAACTTTTAACACAATTCTCAACAACTCTGAGTAGAGTAATCAAAAAGCATAACCTTGTGAGATGTTGTAGCACTGAAAACATAAGGTGAATGTAGAGCAATAATGASATTTTGTAGTTGTGTACAGTTTTTCATATTCAATTTTCATATTCAAGATGTTTTATAAATCAATACATAAAATTAGGAGTTCTCTGCTAAAAAAAGAGAGGGCAACTGAAAGACAAACATTACATTTTGGCAAAGGTATTGTTGTTTTGAGAAGTTCAGATGAGCCCTTTAATTTACTGTGCTTTGAAGCAGGAGTTGCAGAGCAATACTTGCAATTTTTTTCTGTTTACATATCATTCGTTCTATAGAGATTAGTTTATTAATATATGTATGCTCAAATATTGACAAGGTACTCCTTTTCACTGCATTTTATCTGATGGAATGTTTAATGTGAGCAGTGCCAAAATAATATCTTGCAAAAATTAATCTTGCTCTATATTTGAATAATTATTAACTAGTATATCKCTCATTTTGAATAAATTATTTCAACCTCTAAAACCATAGAATTATGAATAAGGAATTATACCCTTCTTGACAGTTTATGATTATTCTTTTAAATACTGTTGTTCCAAAATTTTGAGTAAACATCTTTATTTCTTGAAAGTGGGAATATTTAGATTTTAGTTTAAAAATRTGCAATTGATTTATCTTCATTTGGAAGACTTTTTGAGGTACAATGGGTTGAAATAGAAATATCTGGCCTACTTTCTCTTCCCCWTTTTCTGCTACAAATAAAATATATTTAGGTAATTATTGCCACTGTAACACGAGCGCAACACACGAGAAAGACTTTTCATTTACCTCAGTTATTTTGCACACAGAACACTGTTATAAAGCATGTTTAGAGTAATATTTTACATGCATGCATTTCCTCTGCTTCTTCAAGGAACTGCTCAGTCAGGGGTTAGATTATGTCTTTCCTACATATAGTTGGGCCTATATTCTCATTGAGTCACTGTCTTGGTTGGATTCAAAACTGCCTCCTGTCCATCCTGACTAGCAGCCTTCCTGAAGGCAAACCTTCTCTGAMTCTGGGATCCCTTTGCCAGCAACAGGATAAATGATCTCAACTTGACTAAGAGGCCGCCATGAAGTGTATTCGCCTCCCAAGTGGTGAAACAAATTTACCTGAGGAACCAAGTGCAGACTTAAAATTATTAATTAGAGCTCTCAGCTATGCTAGTCCAGCATTTTAACTAATCCAGGTTAACAGCTCTCCTTTATTTGAGAAAGGCAATAAACAAGAAGATGGCATTTGAGAAGCATCACTGGAGAAAAGCATTAGGCAGTGCATAGTTTAAATTAAGTTTTTTGTCGTATACAAACTTGCTTTAATATACTTTCAAGTTGTCAAGATCGCAGCTGAAAAACACTTTTAAGGTCCAGCACTTCAGAGCAACTAATATTCTTCTTGACATTTGAAGTGTTATGTAAGGAGCTTCAGGTAYAAAGTGCATTGTAGACAAAAGACTTTCCTGCCTCACCAAGAAACTCATAAAATGGTTGAATTGTCAGGAAAGCGACAGCCAGTGAGGGACAAGAATGCAAATGGATTTAGAGCTGTGGCAGCTCCTGAAGGGCACAGGAATTAAGTGACAGTCTGGAAACATCTCTGGACTTATATTCCCACCTCCAATAAGCTCTCATCCTTGATTGCACCTTGTAGACCACCAGGCTAGCAGAGAGCGCAAGGCTTGAGCCAAGCTAAAAACTAACCCGGGGGGGAAGATACAATCTATTGGTTTATATCTGAGCTGGAATGCCAAAGGGTTCGGTTCAGGACAAGTCACCTGAAGGTCTTTCCTTTCTGCCATCTTTGTGCTTTACTGAAAAAAAATTAGCATATATCTTTTATCCTGGTACAAAAATCAGTGATGCACTGGGTATTCATAAACCTAGGAAATATATTTTTTCAGTAAAACAAAGAATTCCTTACCAACCACATAATTCCAAATGTATGACTATGGAATCTGGTGTGCTTTTTTTTTTAAATTTTTTTTAAATTTTTTTTTTAATTGTTTGTTTTATTGGTTTAGGGGTTTATTTACACTAGCTATTTTGATTCCTGGGCACTGAAGATGAGAAAGAGGTACCAAGACTCTTCTGTCGCACATCTTAGGCATCCATTGATTCTACCCTCTCTAATGTTCAGCCCCCTCATATTATATTCAAAATTTTTCCCCAGACTATTTCTAAGAACATTTGGTAGTCTCAAACCTTATTTATAGTGAATATAGCAGCACATTTCCCATCAGCTAATATGTTCATAGTAAGCCACCTTGAAAGATTCTCACTGTTCCCACATCCTAGGTTTCACTATCTGCCAGCAGATCCAAAGGTACAGCTCTTCAGGAGGCAATTTTTCTCCATCATCCCTGGTGCTAGCACTTGTTGCTACAGCTGTGGAAAAAAAAAATCAGTATAAGCTGATGCTTATTGGGTACCATATATGGCTGCCTWAAGCACCATTGTCCTTTCTAGGCCAATATAAATACCAGGTCAGTGCTATGACACGCTTATTTATCCCAGACCTGATGTACCCAGTTTTGTGTGATGGCTGCTAGCAGCTCCCTTAGCTGGCCATATCACAATCTGCCAGATCTACATTTCTAAAAGTAGTTAATTAAAGTAGGACAATGCAGACCCATTTCCCAAATTAGGAAGTGAAATATAAAGCMCACTATGTTATCACCACTTAAAAGCACAGAAGAGACAGCCCTGCTATCAAACACACGTCAAAAGTTTAGTTATACCTATTCAAACCCTTTCCTTTCCTTGAATCTCAACCTCAGCTGAATCAGTAACGTCCCTGCTTTTGCCAGAGACAMTAAAATCCATTCTGATCCTAATAAGCCTCTTCTGAAAGTAAGATCATGCTGACCATAAGGTCATGCAACCACATTAACTTACCAATTTACCCAGACAACCAGCCCAGGTCCAAAGAAAATCAAACACAGGTCTACAATCAATCACAGGTCTACCTGCACATCACTGGGAAATGCTGGTGCAATAAATTAGCCTTCATCCAAATCCCAGCTCACACTCAAAGTACCTCTGCGAGAGAGCACCAGAAATTCTCAGTCATTAAATGCACAATCTTTTCTGRTTCTTCTTGAAATTTCATCCTGTTTCATTACAGACACATTAGTCTAATACTTGATGCAAAACTCAAAGGCAAAAGAGGAAAAAACTTATCTCATTTGACATATTCCAGTTCTAAACATAGATTTTTTTTCAGTAAAGAACTAAATAAAGGTTACTTGCTGCATGTGACACTGTTCTAGTGGAGAATAATCTTCCTCACCGCATCAGAATCACTTTTCAATTGCAATGGCAGAGTGGTGTGACCCAGTGGTGTTGGAGAACAACTGGGTTTTGGAGATCACACAAGTACCTGTTAGATCTCTTCACAGGAATCTGTTCATTTCCTTCTCAGGGGGAAGGCAGAGGAATAGGTCCCAAAATCATAGTATTAAAGTCAGACAGTGAAAAATACCTATTTTGGTATCAGGCACATAACAGCAAATTCAAATATAACTGAGCTTCACAGGTAGAGAGCAACTGTGTATTCACTCCATTTTGCAGTAACATACTTCCCCCCCTCTCAAGTAATTTCATGAGGTTTAGCTAAGTAAAAAAAAAAAAAAAAAAGAAAACCAAAACTTGTTACTTTGAAGGTAAGACCACCCACAAAGTTGCCTTGAAGGGGTACTATGGAAGGGGAACAAACAAAAACAGAACAAAAACCCAGAGCAGTCTCAAACTGGAGCCCTCAGAATAAGTTGAAATTGCACCTCAGGATCATGTACAGGAAGGSAGAATGCTAAAGTGTTATATACATGTGTCAATGAATATATAATATCTGTAATATCTTGTAATCATTTTATAATATGCTGTCACTTTAAAGTAATTATAGTACACACAGTGGGTAGTAAAAAAAAAAAAATCACTGCAAGTGCAGCTCAGACTTCTGAATCCATAATAAAGCATCATAATTACCTGTTCTTCTTAGCTAGTGAACAACTATAAAGGTATAAAACTCAATATAAGGAGCAGGTGTTCAGGCACTACTCTTAAGCATTTTTAGTACACTCTCAAGTATGTTTTTTCCACTCAGAGAATGATGATCACACTGTGTTGGGTATGTCAGCTGTGCACACTTCTGGCTAATTCCACTGCTGTTAAGAGAAGAAATGTAATTTAGCAAAGCATGGAGAACTTCTGTCAACCTGCATGGAGCTGTCTGTCCATTGCGTTGTTGCCCAGCACTTTTGACTGTGAAGACTGAAAAAGCAAGTTAATAGCTCTTTGTGTGCTTGTTCAGGCTGAAAAGAGTTCAACTTTATGCCCCCATCTAGGAATGACGTAACTGTTATTTGGTGACTTTCCTCGCTTCCTTTTTTCTTCTGTCCCTCATATAACAGAGATTAGAACATTTGACAGATACCACATGTTCTTGCTTGGTAATCTCAATTATTTTGACAAAAGTCTGTATTTGTGTGGATTTTTTAAGTAACCTTATTTTCAAAAGTTGCTTGCAAATGGTCTATGGCTAATGTCATGCTTTAATGGTYGGCAGGAATTCTGGTATTTTGATTGTTGGCTGCAAAATTACCTTGGGACGGCACTGAAAATGAATTATTTCTGTAATTTCTTGGAAAGATCAGTGCTTCTAAACCAAGTCATACCAGTGTTCTGCTTTGACCTCTGCCAGTATTGAGGTTTACTAAGTTTTAATGTGCCAGGAAAGAATTTYTATCAACCTACATTAGAAATAAACACAAGTATGAGGACTGCAACATATTTAACTGTATGGTATGTTTTTACTTTAATATAATTCCTGAGCAGATACTGTTAGCTCATTCTCTTTAAATCTGGTAGAACTCCCTGCATTTGGTGACAGGATATTCTAAAATTKGTTTGAAGAAATGCAGGCAGGTTTTTGCAAATCCTCTGGTGTTCTCTCTCCATATTGACTATTTCCAGTGTTGTTTCTTTCAATGGCATTTAATGCTGTACCATGATATTCAATAAAGTCATTCAGTCAAAAGGTAATAAAACCAGTATTAACCTCAGAGACCACARAAGGATAGTGTTAAATCAACCAGGTCAGATTACTTCCCATTGGTTTACCTCAGGATCAATATATTCAGTGATTCCGTGGATTCCACTTGAGCACACTTGCGCCTTTTGGATGAAGCTGTAGGTAGCTCATRTTGTTGGCTTCAAATACTGGCACTCTATAGCAATAAAACAGGGAAAGGTTCCTATAGCCTGAACTAGTCAAATGTTTGTCCAAGCTGGTTCTATATTTCTATGCTTCATTTCAGGAAGTAATTCAAAATATTCCACTCCTGTCTTTACACAGTTGATATTCAGTGGTAGATATGATTGCCTTTGCATGTTACCACCTCTGCCATATTCAGAATGCAATACAAAGATTTCTAAAACACATTATGAAACAGTGATGTCTGTTGAATGCTACTTAAAATGCAATCACCATGAAGCAGGTACTTAGTCAGACAGCATCTGGAATGTTCTTTTCCATTTTGGACATTTTGAGAAACATTAGCAGGCAAGAAATTTAGGAAAGAGCAGTTATAGATGATTACATATCAGGCAGAATCAAATTACAGCATACAAAAAGGTTTCTAACTTGCCCAAATGAAGAGGCAAAGAAATATGTTTGAAAACTGTAGTAGGGCTATTTGTCCCTTCTAAACTTTTCCAATATATGACTCTTCTTCATTCTGAGAGTTCAGGGAGGATTCTCAGAGTCACAGCTCTGACAAACCCTGAAAAGAAAGGTTTTGCCCAACTCTGAACTGTGGGACTGTACTAGGAAAGAGAATGGGAGAGAATTAGGAAGCTCTGGGAAATGTTGAAAGAAACACTCCAGAAAGTTCACAGTGGCACATGGGAACAGGATGGAGGGCAGGGAAAAGGAAAGATTGATGAGTCACCTGAAAGCCAGCTGTTACAGCACCCCTGGCTATAGTCATGGATCACAAAAGGTGAAGAAAGAAATAAGAAGCAAGTACCTTGATCTGTCACAATGTAGAATGATTCTAAACCAGAATCTACAAATTGCTAAAGGTTAGGTTAAACATTCTAAACAGAAAGCAACTGCTTAGGTTCTGCTGGTGTTGAACTAAAGATAATGGTGAGGAAAAACTATATGCAATGCAAGGAAAAAGTATCTTAACGTTGATAGTGGAATGTAAAATATCACCAAAATAATTGATGCATACTGCATCAAACAATTCACGAAAATAACACTAGACAAAGCATTGCAAATAWGTCTGCATTTATGGGAAGATGGAATTAATGATCCAACATCAAGAATTTCTCTACCAAGTTCTTATTGCTGTAAACTGAGAAGAAATCTGTATCCATCTTTGCAAATCATCTAAARTATCCTTTGCTTAATTAAGTAAGGGGCTAAATGCATCTCATCTGCAACATTTGTAGGGGATTTAGTGGGCATTCTGGGACTATGTCCCACCTGAAAAGATTGCTGAGCCATTACAAAAATCATGAGAAGTTGGCATGAATGTCATTGTTTGATCCAAATTTTTAAGCTATGATTCCTAAACAGATTACTTCACTCAAAATAAAGCAGGTTTCAAAATGCATTTTTTCTCTAATACTTTCACAATAGGTACTAACTTAATGATTATTTTTTATTCCATACTTGTAAATTGTCAGGACTCTGAAATTAGGTTCATATGAATATAGAGTTTCTATGGCTGTTCAAATTAATCAAAGGATCAATCTAGTTCCTGGAATTGTGTGTGGTATTGCAGTGCCATCTGAGCCAGAGCCAAAATTGAGATCGTATACGGAAAAGAAAAATTTATTACTAAATAATTAAGAAAYGTCTGAATCATTCTTCAAGAAGGATTAAGTATAAAAAAATAATTAAACCCATTTCAACATATGCCAGTCAGTAAAATAATAGAAAATTAAACCTCAAGGAAAAAGACAGGCATACTTCCCTGCCACCCGCAAACRGAGTGAAAGAGGATAATCAGAATATATAATTAGCAGCAAGAGAGGTACACTCATTACTTCATGAAATCTAAAATGAAGTCCTGATTAAGTCTCATAATTAATGCTTTTCAAACACTGTTCTGCAAATCCTATTTATTTAATGGAAAAAATAAAGTGAATCCAGAACAAACTTTTCAGTTTGTTCTGGATTCACTTTCATCTTTCTATCTGAAAAATAACTCATGGTTAAAGATGCCATAAAATCTTTTTCTATCTCTTTTCCATGTCAGTATTTTCTAGATTTTGCCACAGGGATGTTAGGAATTCGAGAAAAGAAGAATGGCAAAGGTAGTCTTTATCTAACCAGTGTTTAGCAGGTAAACTAATTCCTAAATTTTTTAAAAGTGCCTATGTWAAGAGCCCCGAAGCGCCCGCAGATCCCCTGAGCAGGAAAGACACACGCGAGACGCAGGCAGGTCCAGGTTTCTTCTTTATTAAATCTTCGTATTCCAAGCTCTTTTAGCTATAGTGATTTAGCAGCTCTTTCTTCTGTAGTGATATTCAGCTCTCTCTGAGCTGTCCCTGCTCCCAGTGCGCCTTTTTATAGGGTTTCTTATCTTTACCGGGTTTTGAGAAATAAACCAWTCAGTGAGGCTCTAGACAGATTACATAACCAGAAAAACTCTCCAATGTCCACATATCACGTTCCAGTCTCTAATTGGTAGATGCCTTCATCTATCCAATCCCATGGCTGGTTGTGTCAGCCTAGCCCATCCCTTACTATGTCATTTAGCACATGCGCATACTACTCATTAGTCCTGACGAGCCCAGCCCCCATACATAGTTGTAAGATAGCGAGGGCCACGGCACACCTATTCTATGCCTTAGGTTTTCCCTTAATTCCTTGAAAATTATAATTTGAGTGGCCACTGAAGAACTTTTTTTACAATGAGGGAGGTGAAACGCTGTAACAGTTTGCCCAAAGAGACAGCAGAAATCCCATCTCTGGAAACATTCAAGGTCAGGTTGGATGGGGATCTGAACAACCTGATCTAGTTGAAGATGTCCCTGTTCATTGCAGAGGGGTTGAACTAGCTGATCTTTAAAGRTCCCATTCAACACAACCATTCTGTGATTCTGTGAAAAACAAAAATTCCATGAAAAACAAAAATGTATGGCTTAGAAAAACTTTGCCAGTTGTAATAGAACAGAGAAGCATCCAAGCACTGTGAGTTCAGAGGAGGCAGGAGTGGGTGAGGCTGGTGAATCACAAAGARGATCAAGTTCTGTCCTGGTAGCAGTTCCTTGAGAAAGACTGGAAATATCCCAAAATTGTCAGTTGGTTTGTTTCTCAAGGTCAGAGTGATCTGGCAGTTTTCAAAACCTTTTTAATGGCTGGGAGT
>NW_026623443.1:915426-938393 GCF_030028575.1 Malurus melanocephalus | reverse complement strand
ACTACTGACTTCAGTAGTTTCAAATTCTGTGTAATTCATTGGAAATATTCATTAAAGCAGCTTGAGTTAACCATCTGCACAAAATCCCGTAGGATRATTCAAGTGCTTATGCAAAAGAGCAGTGATGAGGATGATCTACATTTTGAAGGGACAATAATCTGCCTGTCCTTCACAAGATATGGCTGTTGTAGTATTGGCTTTATTTTTTAAAGCTTAGGTTTGATGTTCACTGAACACATAATACATTTGAAATTGTTCTCTGTGGCAGAACTTCTTATACATCATGTTTACATGACTTGGTCTTAAGTTTTTAAAGTGTTTAATGACTTTGGGATGTTTTCTATTTCATGGCAAGCAAGCTACAAATGGGTGGGGGGGAGGTACAAATATTATGTTTTAAATAGTGATGAATCAAAAAGGGACAATGTGTTTAGGACAGGCATGAAAGAGGATTTGTAATGCTTTGAAACAAATAGGTGCAATGTTTAGGGAATTTTCCACCAACTGAAAGAAGTTTCGATTGCTGGCTCTAGTCTTAATATAAATACAGAGATTTTSTCTCTGAGATGAAATTATTTTTTAATCTCTTTGAGCCAGTAAATAATGTAGAGCAAATTGACCTTCAGTACGCTAAAATTCACTCTATCTAACTGCACCTTTCTTGTCAGGTAAAAATAAAAGTATGACTGTTAACCTCCTTCTAAACCTGAAGTTTAATATCTGCAATGTGATATCTGCAGTTCTGGAGTAGGTCACCTGGAACTGGAACTTGAAACAATGCTTCAGGACCAAATCTCACAAAAAATCCATCGTCAGTCTCAGTTTGCAGCTACAGATAATCTAACAGTACTTAAAAAAAAAAAAAAAAATCCTTATATTCACCACTCAGAAACCTCTTTTTTTAGTGTCATGAAATCAGTTGCCCCAATCACAATTGTATTTAGCCAATGATTTGGATTTCAAGTCTTCTGCACTTCTATGCAGACAGCTCTGGCTTGATAGTTGAAATATTATTCATATAATGAGTGCAGGTTGTGTTGTCTTGCCCATTAAACAGACAAAAAAACGTCTCATGAAGGACATTGTTAATGTATTATTTCCCTTTCTCTTACTTTGTGGCCAGGAAAATACCAATACGTGCAGCAAGTCACATGATAAATTAATTGAAGGTCAGGTGGGATATGCTTCTTGCTTCCAGGATGAAGTTTTCCTTTTTTTACTGTTGGTGTCATGCCCACAACAATAAGTAGCTTTAAAAATTGACAGATTTATCATCTTGACATGCAATTTTCTGGGTAACTTTTCCRAAGCTGTGGTTAAGCTCTGAAGCTATTTCTATTTGGAAAAATAAACTGATTATGATGATGTACAGATTTTTTTACTATATTCAATTCTTTTTTTTCTGAGCTCTAACCTTGGTCTGTGGTTTTGAGGATATTAAATTCCTTGGGCTGGTAATTATGCTCAGTGCTTAAGAACTGGAGAAAAAGTAATGGTGCKGTATTGATGGTATTGAAAATACTGTGATTTAGTCAATCTTTRGAGCAAAGAGTTGAAGCTTTAGTGCATAGAATGCTTTCTCCAGACAAAAATTATTGCTTTAAAAGTTGGTGACATATTGCACATGGAAATAACTGCAGCGTTATAAGGTGAAGGGCTATGTGGTAAATAGGATAAGGGTGTAAAATGGGGAACATTCTAATCATAACCATGAAAATCCAAGCAGTCAGGTTTAAAAAATCAGTGGTGAAATATGACATATATTTGATTTGCCTTATAAATTATTGAAGTTGAGTAATTATTTTGAAACAGCTYTACAGGTAACCAGTCATTTTACTTTTCAGAAAGACTAACATTTCAGGAGAGATTAAACTAATTGTGTATAGCCCAAAGTATTAAAGTCAACACAGAGCCAAAATTGTGACAAGTTTGCAACTCTCCTCAGCCTGCTACTCCAAACTGAATTCATCAAACTAAAGAATTATTGCCATGCAATCAAGTAGTTCCACAAGGCCAAGCACAGTGTCTTGCACCTGGGTTGGGGCAATCCCAAGCACCAATACAATTTGGGCAGAGAWTGGACTAAGAGCAGCCCTGAGGAGAAAAACTTGGGGGTGTTGGTGGATGTTCARGTTGAATATTAGGAAACATTTCTTCACTAAAAGAGTGGGTGGCCATTGGAACAAGCTGCCCAGGGAAACGGTGGAGCCATCATCCCTGGAAGAGATCAAAAAACAAGTGGACATGGCATTTCACAATAGAGTTCAGTGGGCATGGTGRTGTTAGGTCATACCATTGGACTTGATGATCTTGGATGTCTTTTTCAACCTTACTGATTCTATGATTCTGTGAAGTGTTCAAGGCCAGGTTGAATGGGGATTTGAGTAACCTGTTCTAGTGAAAGATGTCCCCACTCCTGGCAGAGGGGTTGGAACAAAATGATCTTAAAAGTCCCTTTCAACCCAAACTATTCTATGATTATAAAGGGGAAATTTGCTTTATAAAATATTTTTTGTTCTGTGTCCTTCTTTTCTTGGGGACTGGATTGAGTGAAGAAGTTCTGTGAACTAAGCTGAGCTCTTAATGAAAGAAAAAGAGGAAAGCTCTGTTAACTTCTCACAATGACAAGGAAGACAATYCAAACAAAGCAATGGTGTTGAAGCTCCGTAAACCCAGACAGTTATGAGTTTGTACAAGGGCAGACTCTCAGTGCAACCATCCATTTCTGTCCTCTTCTTAAGGACAAAAGGTAAGGAAGGAGGATCCTGTCTATCACTAAAAGTCATGGTGAATTTTAGAAAGTGCTATTCTGTGTGACTGCTTTGAAAGCCTGTAGTAAAGCCTGCAGTATTCTTATGCTGGATAGTCCTAGCTTTCAAATAAATGGTGGGCAAGAGTTAACACCAACTTTCAGTCTCTCAGGTTATGTCTCCAACTGAGCTGGAAATAATTTGCTCTGTCGATGAACAAAGGACTCAATTCTCCTGGGCTACCAACCTAGCACTCTTCTCAAGTACAAAAGTCAAATATAAAACAAAGAAATCAAACAGCTGTAAGACCTGATAAAGTGCCAGCTGAAATAAGAGACCCAGAGGACTGCAAGTATGATACAGCAAGCAAAGTATCATTCCCATAAGAGCAGGGCATCATGTCAACTATATTACTGCCAAGATAGGAAAAAGTAAGCAGGTAAKAACACTTTGAAAAGACTAAAACAAACAAATATCGTAATCTAAAAACCAATCTCGTTTTTGTTGCTGTAGGCACAGAAGTTTTAATAAAAAAAAAACAAAAAAAAAACAAAAAGCTTTAAAAGAAGCTGATGTAAGGTCAGAAGTGTTTACTAGCCTAGGTCACTTCCCGTAGCTGTACCTGTGCAACATAGATATGGCTCTAAAATAAGCCACAGGAAATTCCAGCTCCCCCAAAAAAACCAAAAAAAACCCTGACTTGCCTTTCTGCATATTATCAGTGGTAGTGCAGGAAGAATAAAATCTTCCCACTGAGGAGTGCACAGTTGGAGTTAGACAGTGTAGAGAACCACGTTTGGTGTTAAATAGCCTACTTTAACATGAATCTCGTTGTCTGATCCGATTCCAATTCTCTTCTGTTCAGCCTGCAAAGGGCAGGGAAACTGCTGCATTCTAGAGTTTGGCAGGCAGTGGACCTTCACCTTTTGTCTTCTATTTCTGATTTGTCAGAASACTGCTAAGGTTGTAATTTACTCACTTGAATATCTAGACTGTAATTAATCTGTTAACCTTCAGAGACAAAGCAGGAATGATCTAATGCTGATGTGCCTGTGAAAGTGTATAAGCAGCTTAAATTTAGAATCCAAGGTTAATGTCCARCAAACTGATGAAATAAACTGGCTATCCTTGAAAAGTAATTCGCTTAAATGTTTTTAAGCCCTCAATCTCATCAACATCTGCCTTATTCAAATCTGATAAGAATATTGGAATGTTCACTTCATTTAGTACTATAAACACTAAGCCTGCACTAATTTATTGTGAGAATAATTTAAAAATCTGACCTTTTGGTGTTGCAGTGTTCTAGTCAAAAGGAATTTACACTGACAGTGGATTCTCTCCTAAATGGTTTAAAAGCATTGGAAAGAGCAAAAAGACGAAATGGCTTACCTGAATGCCATTTAGATCATTATCTTTCCATYTCCGTCTTTCACTAAACCATGCCAAAATTATCTTGAAATCTGTATAATTATGGTTTGACTGTTGTTTTTAGTCTTTGGTCAGCACCACTTACCCTTGTTGTTAGTGTGACCAGGTTCTTTAAGCCTAGCAACAACAGAAACAGTTCAACTCTATGAATACAAAAATATGAGTTTAAGTTAATCTATTTAGGGAATTTATTTTAGGCAACTAAGATTAAAAGTTGATTTTTTTTCCTTTAAAGCCTAATTCAGGTATCAGTTGTTTGTTGGCCTCATATCTCCCRGATTAGATCAGAATCAAACCAATCAGCTCTGGAAAAGGAAAGTTATTTTCTTGCATCATGTGTTCAAATACACTGTGGTACCAACATAAAGGAGAAACAACTGACTTTTAAAGGAGGACTGGAATGACTTAACACTGATGTAGGTAAAGCCTAACACCAAAATTTTTCACCAATTAGGAATATCTTGAGCAACACATAGGCCTTGTGTTAGTTTATTTCTGAATACATTTGGAATCATGCTAATATGAGTACAACAGCATTTAGAAGACTACAGCAGCTCTTAAATAGTTAAGAAAATTTATAAAGGGACAAAGGAATAGGTATCCTACACATTTCAAGAATTCATTTCTGTTACTTTTTTTTTTTTTTTTTTTTTTAAGCCAAATGTGGTATAAGGGCCTTATTCCTCAAGATTCGCTGAGACTGCTGGAGGGAGTGGAGGGAGACAAGTTCTTGCATTAAGTCCTAAGGAGCAAAATTATATTAAAAATCTGAATTGCAGTCAGGATTGCACAGAGAGATTTTTATTTTTTTTTTTAAATTGCACTGAGTTATTGGGCTGTAAACACAGGCAACCAGGARTTAAGTTACAGGAAATATGCCTTTTATATATAAACTGAAAAAGCCTTTAATGTTTTACCCAGATTTAAAGTGTTATAAATTCTTTATGCCATGTAGAAGTCACTGGAGAAGTTTTAGTCAGATACTGATACCGAAGGTCAAATTTTGATTGCAATTTTTGGATGGAACTATCATAAAAATATGAGTAACTTAGAAGACCTTTGGACTTCAAGTGAAAAAGAAACCCTTCTTTCTGCATTTATTCAAAACCAGAATTTTTGTTCTAGTCATTAAACATTCATGAATGTTTACTCTTAACTTTGTATGATTGAATTTATTTAATAGTAGACTCCTAGAAACAGGAGTGAATCTGCAGYATTTGTGGAAAGGTATTTGTAAACTGAGTGGCCTTATGAATTATAAATTAATCCAATCTAATTCCTGAGCATCATATATTTTCTAGATACACAGACTGAAGAACCATACCTAAATCACAATGTCAAATTGTCTCTGTACAGAAAATTCTAAGCCCAAGTTTTGCATTACTGGTTGTGTCTGAGTTGTAATTCTGGCAATGTACCAAACTCAGTCTTTAGTGGGACCTTATTCTTCCAGTGGTTATTCTAAGCTGTCCTGAGAGAAAAAAGCAATATATGAAATAATAAACTAGTTTAGCCAGAAGCTGATAAACTCAGTGTATAGAATTTTTATTTGAATAATTTGACCAATTTATGAAGATGTTTAGTCTACAAAATACTTAATAGAAGTATATATATAATTTTTTTTCTAATATATAAGCTTGCCAGGAAGTGTTCTCATGATTTATTTGTAATAGCAGCTGGCTTTGCTCTGGAAAGTCATAGGGTTGCCTTCAATTTAGGTACACACTCAACACTGACCTTGTGGGCAAGGTAGAATTATTGCAGATGGGTTGGATTGTGCTGTTAGATTAAGCACTAGTCAAATGCTGCATTTAAAACTTTAATATTCCTTGAAGTCAACTGTGTCCATAAATTTTGCTCGCCTCTAGGACCATCTTTTTCATCTATATCCACCAATGCTCCCTTTTTCTCACCATGTTAGCCAAAAGTTCATTTCCTTTGCTGTCATTTAGCTTTGTCAGCTGAGTGTACAGGAAGGGAGATTCCTACATGTGTGCTCCTCTGTAATATGTATRAACTTTGTAGAATAAAATTATATATATTTACTTTATATATAAAATATAAAGTTTCCAGATCCAACAGATTTAGGAGGCTCTARAACAAGCCAGCTCACAGAAATGTCCTAACTGCTTGTGCATACAAATGTATACTTGTGTCTCTTTCCTTGGGCCGTAGTGTTTCATAAGACACATTTGGTGCCATWTTTTGGGAACACAGAATTTCCCTCTGAACTCTGACCAACAGAGCTTCCAGAGAAATAGTGGTCAGAGACTTGAGCTAAAAAGTCCTAGCTTTTAGTAAGTGYTAATGCTGTGTTACATTACAGAAAAGTACAACTTTCATAATTCATTCTGCCTGTTGTTCAGTTCATAAATATGGATCCAATATTACTTTTAGTTCATACAACCTTGTATGCTTCACTGCATGTCAGTGAGCACACAATGACTCTTCCCTTTATAGAAAGTTATTTTCAGATAGAAAGTGTAGGGCTTCTGAAAATTATCACTCTTTAAGATACAGAGGTCAACCAGATCCTTGACAACTGAGAGGAAAAAACATGAAAGGGGGCGTTTTTTTCCTCTTAAAAGAAAAGTGGTCTGAGCCAAAGTTTCTCATGTTTCATTAGTTACCATTCCACTAAATGTGAAGTTAAAATTGAACATGCATATACAGCAATTATCTGATTTCTAAAGAGTCAAGACTTTATTTTTTTCCTTAAGTTGCCAGTGCCTCTGTAGTGGCATATGCATTTTTGGTCTCAATGGGCACTACTTTGTCAGAGAGAGTGTTCAGCCAACAGTTCTCCTAGGAAGTTCTCAAGTGTTTACATGTACCAGGATTAAAACACATAGGTCTTAATCTTCCTTGAAAATAGACTGGTAATTATAGGTCTCCAGTTTCTATGTTCTGCTGCAAGATTCATTAACCACAATGATCCAAAGATARCATGAACACTTTATCACAATTTTCATTACTACAAGTAATTTTCCTACAGGCTACTGTACATGGCAAACAGAGAAATGAATATTGAGTGTATAAACATTAGTTAGTTCCTAACAAAAAAAACCAACAAACCCAAACAACAAAATCCAATGCAATCTTTATGTGGTAAAAACCATTACATTATTTGGCATATTCATCATATGTTTTTCCTAATAAGAAGTCTGATAGTGGTGAATGACAGTTATTAGGCCTTAGTGAATATACAGGAACAGCTGACATCTAATGGATGAAGATAAATTACTCTGATTATGGTGCTAGGCTGTACATGTTTTTTTGAGATGTTTAGGGTGATTTTAAAAAATTAACGTGGTAATTCAAGTTAATGTGCTACACATATATCAAGATTTTTTTGACATTTAATCAGGAAGTTCTACTTTGAAAAGCTGTAAGTGTATATGATGTTTCTGCTAATATTCAGTAAAAATCAAGGAGCATTTTAAAAGGACAAATAAAACTGATGCTGTCTAGTGCGTTTACAAAAATTGATGGGGTTCTCATCAATTCTAGATGCTTTCACTGAAAGGCATTATTTTATTCTGCAACTTGCTAGCAATTCCTAGAACAAATTGAAATTATTTGATGTCTAGTATTTGAATCCTTTTATTTGACATGGTTTTGGGTAGATGGGTACTGTAATAATTTTGACAGGGAAAAAGACACCCAGCCTCAACTTAACAGTTCTGCTTTCTCTTAGTYTAGTATCAATCAGGTTTTCCAGACTGAAAATGTGGTAATGCTTGTTTTTGTGAAGCTTACAACAGAATGTTGATAGTGATTATCAACTGAGTTTCTTTTCGTAGACAACTCTAACCTCTTCAACCATCCTTATTGTTTTAAGTACTACACGAACACATTTTAAAACCAAAAGACATACGGTAAAAGTTGTGCATCCCATCTGGTTTGTCCTTAAAAATCATATAACCACTAGAAATGAAAGAAAATATTTTTAAAAATAGGAGTTTGTTGATGTTAGACCTGCCGTAGCACACCTCACAGTGCTTATGGTTCCACACAAGGCTTTTTCTCACCATAGTACCATGAAGTTTCTCTCTACACAGCATTATCTGCCTGCACACATTGGTAAATCAAAGTATTCCATAATGCTCGCCACTAGAAGCCTGTGAGAAACATTGTCTCAAGGATTAGTATTTTAAAAATACATGATGTTTCTATGCAAGTTTATTCCTTCCCACTGCCGCATGAAAAAGGTATCCCACATCTCAGCTAAAATTTCTAGTTATTACATTGATAGTCAGGTTCAATTTCTTTTTCTCAGGTGATTTTCAGCTATTAGCATGTCAGACAGAAGTCAAATATTTTTGTGGTGCGTGGAAAGTAGATTTCACATGTTCTCACTCAGTAGAGGACTGTTAAGATGTACAATGAAGTAGACCTGTAGTCAAAGCATAAAATTATCCAAGTCACTTTCTTATCTTGCAAAATATCTTGATTGTTCTCTTTTCTCCAAAAAAGCTATGCTGGCAATGACATTTTCAATAAGATGTCAGATATGCAGTGTATTTAATGTATTTTTTCATTCCTCTATTTGTAATAGAAAAATATTATTTCTTCCCCTTTTTTAGATTCTTAACCCTAATATATTCTATTGAGTTTTCCATTTGAAGACTATACAGCTTTGTTATCTCAACACTCAATGGGCTCTATCTGACCACAGTAATCTTTGTCAATTTTAACTGAAAATTCAACAATGTACAAAGAGGATTACACAATAGAGTGTTATGGCAACTATAGYTTCATCAGAACTTAAAATATACAGCCGTAGGTCACTTTCCAACCTTCCTTTGGAATGGTTGTCTTTTCATTATAGAATTTGAATTATATACAGACAGCTAAGTTATTGTTCCTTTTTTCTATCAGCTTTATTTGAAAAAAACACATGACCTGATATGTAGAGCCTAGCCTGAGGATGAACACCATGGTGATAAYGCATTAGCATTAGGGTAGATAATACATGTATCAAGGAAAATAAATCTAAATGGATTCAAAAATAGTAGAAAACAATGCACCTTATATCTAAATAATAAAGACATAATTCCCTTTTAATCATGTTTCTTTATGTCCCTTGCATGAAATATCTACACTACATGTGCTGTCATGCTAGAATAGTTTGTAACACTTTTCAAGAGAGGTTTATCTAATCTAACTGTATTTTTAGTGTCTCCATTTGTTCTTTTCCTATCCCTTAGAAACAAAARTAATAGGCACATCAGGGGCATGGTTCATCTCATTTGAAAATAGACTTCTAAAATGTTATTGGAAATATACTTAAATGTGATAATGTGATTTCTCTCTTYTTTTATTTTYTTTTCTTTTTAAAAAGAAGAATAAAAAGCAGAARTCCCTTCACACTGCCTAACTTGCAATGGGGACATCCATCCTCTGTGAAGGGATGACATCTAAAGCAAGTCAGGTAATAGATGTGGTTTGGTCCGAAGAAAACCACTTTACTGAGAGAAGTGGGACCTTCATTGAGGCTGAACAGAACAATATCTGAGAGAAGGCCAAGTAGCAGTTTCAGARGCTACCTTTTGGTGTGTATTATAAATATAATGTCAGATCACGAGAATATAATGCGGTTTTCCAAAGGAACATACAACAATTTTGGGATGGAGGCCATAATTGTTGGATACATAACTATTAAATGCATTCTTTTAATTGTGCCACCTAAATAGTTCGCTCACTATAACTGTCATTCCTAGTTAGTGTCTAGAGGAACATTTTAATTACTACTTATTCCCCTTATAGAGGCATATGTAGAATAACAAGCTTGCAACATTTCCAGCCACTCTAGAATAATTTTCCATTCTTCTATTTTTTCTTTCAATGTTCCTGTGAATACTACAGGAGTAACTCAAATATGTCCTATCCTTCAAAAGTAATAGACAATAACAGAAGCTGTAAGAAAAAAAAAAAACAAACAAACAAAAAAAACCCCAGAAAGAACAAAAACCAATCAAAAACAAATAAGAAAATAAATATAAAAACAAAAAAACACCCCAAAATAAAACAAAACCCCAAAATCATATGCCCCCCCCCAAAAAACCCCACAAAAACAAAAATCTCCAGCAACTTGGGATATACTAAGGCAAAAATGAAAAAGTGAAAGATTAATTGTGAGACTGAGAGTAACTAACAAATACTGTATTTATTTTCGTGCTTCATTTTTGTTATTCAAATATATCTAAGTGCATCTATATTTGACTTTCACTAAGTAGTTTCTGACAAAGCTAAGGACATTTTCAGAGGTATAACCTTCTCATTATCATTTCAATCCAGCTCTCACCTSTTGTAGAGTAACAGTGGCTTAAGATGGCTACAAATTCTATTACATTGTCTGGGCACTTTTGCAGAGTTTTCAAAATTGTTTACTAGATATGAGGAGTTCTTTTAGACTCAAAATCTTTGGGGGAAATAATTGAACTAGAGTTACATCTCACTGAAATTCTACTTTCATGTTTACATTATATAGCTTTTGTATTTTAATTGAATGATATATTCACTAAAAAAAATAGACTGGCATTAAAGAGCTATATATTCGTATTAAGAGTATCTTAAAAAATCTGTTTCATGGTCATGCTCCATGGGCTAAAACTTCAAGCATCTTTAAAGGACATCCATAATGGCTTTGCACAAGGACAGGGTAGCAAATACTGCCTTCTGCTTGACCAGCGTAAAAGAAAATGCCAAATGGGAAAGGGATAATGCTGGTGGCAGCAATGMACTGCCAGCGGGTCAGCCATATCTTTTGTTGTAACAGGCTGTTTTAGCAAGATGTGTATCTAGAAAGCTCCTTTTTCTGCAACAGGTGGGATCAGAGCATGTCTAATTAACCAGCAATTTGCTTATCACAAGCTGTGGTAAGTGGAGTACTTTATGTTTGTATGATAATATATTTGCTTCTTTGTCTGATCTCCACCTGTTAGAACAGGATGGTACAGATAAATTATTTTTGTTCATGAATATTCTTAGGGGAGAGAGAGAGAGATATTCCTCACTGAACTAATTTTATTTTATTCCTATAACTAGGCTGCTGTTATTTTTCATGGTGAATTTCAACCTCTTTTGGATGTACTGCATAATTAAAGGAGGTACTAAAACTAGCAAACTCTTATTTGTGCCATCATATTTTCTCTTGGGTTTAGGACTCTCTGCAATGGAAACAGAAAAGCAGTAACAATTTAAATTCCAAAGTCTTCCTATTACTTCTCAAATATGTATAAAAGGTTAATGCAATATGTCCTAATGTGCCTACTGTAGGTAAAGGCTTTTCTATTATTCCCACATAATTTCTCTAGAGAAAAATACCCAGTTTGCTTCTTTTTCCATTTGTTCGGTCAAACACCCCAGAACCCCAGACAATACTTGATTCTGTACCGTAAGKGATGTAATGACTTCATTTAAAGTGATTTCTGGATTTAACTTTATTTAAATAAGGTCTTGCTGTGGTAATCCCTAGTTATTCCTGAAGCTCAGATGGTTAAAGTTAGATTGTGCTACCTGGGCCTGGTATAGGTGACATGTGGCTTGGCAGCATCAGAGCATCTGAGAACTCAGGGCAATGATCAAATATGATCTGCTCCCCTTGCACTGCTCARATACCACAGTGGGGGTTTATAGGTRCCCTTTCCACCAGGGCAGTTCTTCMCAGTTGCTTAATAAGATTTGGACAGTACTTAAATTATATTGCCTGTGTTTGTGATGTAGAGCTAATATTTGCATTCAACATATGTTTTTATAGAGGTTTTGGCTTAAGCTGTTTCAATAAGCTGTTGAAATAGGTACAGTTTARAACAGTTTGGAATAATGAACTGCCTGGAATACAATATAGTCATGTAATTGTAAGTAATGTTTAATACCATATCAAGCTAGTAGTTGCTTATGCCCCTCTATCTTCTACCAGAATTTAATTGGTTAATCACATTTGTAATGCTTGGACAGGCTGGTGATTTTTCCATTTAATGCAAAATGATTAAATATTTACATACAGTTAGTAATGTAATCAGAGTCTCTGCTGCAAGTCAGAAAGGGAGGAGGAAGGGGGAAGCAGAGAAAGGAGGTGAAAAGGTCAGCTGTGAAAATAGAATATAGGTGAGGGAATAAACTTCTTTCCTTAAAAAGCTGAGCACACATTTTCTGTTGAGTATTAGAGATTTAACAGAAARCTTATTTTTGTTTATTGGAAGTGCAGCTTCAAAAATGCTGGGAGAATGCTTGAACTGACCTCAATCTTTGGGACATCATTACATTTGCATACGAATCAAAATGCTTAGAYAGTTCTTTAGAATGGAATTTGTATAGGCAAGGTTCCATTTGCCTTATGTACTGTAACAAAATATGTTAAAAGAATGATGTGGTGCCTAAACTAAAGAGGAGGGAGATAATCCTCTACGCACTTTTTCTYTTACTTAAAAGAATAAATTTAATTTTCTTGAGTTTCTAGGTCTATCCTTATAGGAGTACAGATGTCCACAGTCYGTTAAGACATTGGAAAGAATGATTTTCCTCTTTTGACACCTGGTGAGAGTAAAAGTTACAAATTATTTTGATAGAACTGGCACAGCATTTTGTGTCTATGCTCTGTTTTGTCATCTATGAGCCATCACATCAGGTAGGGGTTAACTAAAAGTATTGATTTCAACAACCTCAAATAAAAAACTAGGATGTGGTGCTGAAAGTCTAATACAATGGCATTATAATATTTTGATTGGACACACAGGATAATACATACTTAGAGCTGAGCAGTTTAATTTTATTTTATCTCTGGTACAGTATGTTTCTTTGAATATAGTGGTTAAAGTTATCATAAAGTAAGTAGTAATTAYGGACCGAGACRGTGACTAATTTAAAATAAACAAAATTTATGAAGGACAGGTTCTTGAAGCTTGAAATACACAAATTCCACTTCGGATTAATCAAGGGAGAAATTTCTTGAGACTTAACCACGTTACACTCAAGTTCAACTGTGAGACTTCAGCTGTAATTACTGGAGAAATCTGCACAAAAAGAACCCCCTTGCACACTAATGAATGAGCAAGTGTGGACCAAAAGTCCATGTGCTCCTACCTCAAATACAGATTTGAATCTGTACACAGGCCCATGTCTTGGATCAAAAGTCACAGAATTCGGAGTAAGGTTTGCCCTGTTTATTGAGGCTTCTTTTGTACAAAATTCTAGCTCTAAGTTTACAGAGTGTTTTGAGCTGTCRTTTGAGCACTAGTGCTCAAATCATAGATTCCTTATTCTGTCTGTAATCAYGGAATCACATCAATATGCTAGTTAATGTATAAAATTTGGTTTAAAATGTTTAGCTGCCATTAGTTAATATGTCCTTAAAATATATTGTTCAGTTCATAAACACAACTGCTGTAAARTTAATCACTTCATTGTTTGTATCTCTGTAATGCAGTGAGTATGAAACAATTTTTATCATCGTACAACCTACAGAATCACTAAAAACATAATTCAGGATATGACCTATGAAGGGGCCAAGTGCATCAGACAGATTTTAAATTTTGTTCAGTTTTAGTTCTTACTGTTTTGCACTGAGACAATGTATCATTAAGGATAAGATAATCTATCTTCATACACAGGAAATCCATTGCTGTTTAGGTATGATTATATCACCTTCATTTCTACTGATAGTACATTATAGTAACAATAAATCCAATTTGGATAGAACGAGAGAAGACAACAATGGAATACTTGYTGTGTGCCTGAATTCTAAACATGTCAGGATGCATGAGAAAATTAAAACAAACACCAATTGCTAATTTCTGGAAACTAGTCCAGGAGTAACTTCACGGGTGTTCTTTCCTGCTAAAGCTGCACAGAGGATGGGATTAAGCCTCAGGACAGCTGTGGGTTTCACTCAGAGGAGGTAGTACTGATGCAGAGCAGCTCCACACATGTCAAGGGACATTTTATCCTGTCTTGGATGGGACTGAAGTTATGGGCCAGAAGGATTCGTGTCCCCACTCATGTAGCCTCATGACTCCTCTTGTCTCCCTTTGTATTGCACCAATATGTAATCCTTTATGGATGGCTGTGATCTTTCAGTAAATCCAAATTGGTCTCAGAACAACCATCAAGAAAACAGGGAGAATGACATATAGCATGTGTAACTGCTATTCAGGAAACAAAAATGTTCTATGTTTTCAGATCTCAGAAGAGTAATAAATGTCACTTGAAACACAGATAGTATTTATAGTGACATAAAACCACAGCAAAATGTCTTAAAAAAMCCCTTCATTTTTAAAATTGACACATACTGTATCCTTTTCAGCAAGGAAATACACGTCTTTGTTTTCCTCTGTTTTATTTCTGTGAGACAGCCTTGCTGCAGCTATAATTTAAAACACCACAGCTTTTTCATGAGTCAAAAATACTGCAACAATCATCTGGTTAGAAATAGGAGATGAAAGGCACACTGTTAATATTTACTTCTACTCAAGCTTTTGTTTCTTCTTGGTACCTTATATGTCAAAATTGCCCTGATTTCAATATACAAATTTCACATTGTAAAACCAGCCCACTGTCAATTTATGGAACAGATATGGACCCCAAGTGTGTACCATTCAWCTCCGCTATTTTAGACTTTATCTTTCAAGTGACCTGGAAACTTCAGAAAAATAGGCCTCTTGATCAATGAGAATTGAGATAATCATTATTAATGTGGAAACTTTCTATCAAGAGCTCTTCAAATAGATTTTTGTTAATTGCTTCCTCACCAGAACTGGAARAAGGAAGTTAATTTGCACAGAAATAGCAAATAAATGGAAATAAGGAAGATTGCAGAGAGCTTGTGAAAGTTATCTAAGCTTTTGTTGAAAAGATTTGAAGGGAGAACATATTCAGTCTGAATGAGTTCATTAATCCCCAGTGGGTATCTAATACAAATATGCTGGTCCACTTTGAAAGCTTAAAAAATATCTCATTGCTTTTTGGGACAAATGTAGGAGTAGCTATTGTTAGGGAGGAGAAGTTGTTCTTTAATCCCTTTATTCATGTTGGTTTTAGGGGTTAAGAATCTGCTCATTTGAAGCTGTTAGGCTAAATCAGCCCACATTAGCTCCTCAGATACATTATTAGTTTTTTGAAACAAATTAATTAGAAGACCTTGATATTCTACCTTATGTTAAACTGCCTGAGTTATAATTGTGAGGATAATTGGATGTATCTCCCTACTCTACAGTAGGCATTCAACAGCAGATGGTGCCTTGATGTCTCATTTTTCAGAAATATGGTAGATTACATTCACTAGAATGCTATAGAGTACCATCATAAATAATTGCCACTGAAGGAGTTGGCAAATAAAAGACATATATTATGACATGCATTTTAATAGAATTTGAAAGGGTTTCTATCTATTCAGAGAGAACTTGTAAAGYGCTGTAGAGTGCTTTGAAATATAAGATGTTGCATACTATAATTGTTTTATAATGCATTTGCCTGCCTACTAGTAGACTGTATTTTTCATGTAATTTGTCTGTGTGATATTCATGTCACACTCCATTTTTATTTTTAGGGTTCTCAGTTGCAGGATTTTAAATCATTCTTTAAAGTTTATTCATTTGGCTTTGCCTTTTAATTGTAGGCTTTTATATTTAATTAAGATTTTGGTGACATCTGTTCCAGAAGTGCCATATAAATGTTATGATTCATAAATTTATGAATTATAAATATTTTGTTCTAACAAAAGTCAACACACGGAACTCCCAACACCTACACATAACTGGAAGAGCCATAAAATGCCTGAAGTTGAAAGTGGATACAGTCTGTTTTTAAATATAAAAATTTTCCATGTTTTGTGAAACAAAGTTAGAAAACTGTGGGCCTAATTCTTATTAATTAATTCTCATTATACCACTCCGTTTKTTTAAAACAAGTATATGAACAGTTTGAAGACCTAAACAATTTTTTCCTCTGTGGAGCACATAGAAATGTCATTTSCTCCTTCAAGTGGGCTAGGAATAAACTTTTTGCAAATTACAGATACCTGAGTATAGTGTATATGCCCCAGGGACTGAAATGAGGATTACATGGATGATTTCAAAGTCTTGAAAGTTCTTGRGATGGAATTGTCCCCCATTAGCCTCAGTAGATACTTTCAGCTCTTGCACTGCAAAAGATGATTCTGATTTCATTYTAATCTCTTCTTCCCATGCCCTTTATACTACACATTTCTTTAGTATCKGTCATCCTAGTCTTTTCCAAACTGCATAATCCTATCTAGTTCAGCCATTCATTCTATGGAAGTCATGCCACTTCCATAATAATCAGTATGATTAAAYTGGCTTTGTTAATTTATTAACAAAGTAAATTTTAATTTTTTATTATAAAATTGWTTWTTTWAAAATTATTCTTTGAAGAAARAGATGMAATTAAATAGAATTGAAAYACAATCAATAAATTATTCTTGAGAAAGGWATCAAGACACAGAGTTAAAATCCTTCCATGTTAACTCTTAGTCTAACTTTTAATTTCATACTTAATGATTTAATGCAATTATTTTAATACATGCATAGTCATTATATTGTGAAATGTCTTAATTACAAGTCTGATATCCATTGACTAGCCAAATACTTAGGATCATAGAACAACTCAGGTTGGAGAGATCTATCTTTTGGATAGATTAAATTACTATTTTGTCCCCTGAATTTACTGGGGACAAGAATCAGCCCAGGATCAGAATGTACACTGAAAACTGGACAGTYTTACAATTAAACTCATATGCCATTTTGAGGAAGAAATAAGAAAAAAGCCACATGTAACAAACAGGAGCTGGCTGACATAAAATGCACTTTAAAAAAAACCCTGAAGGATATGAGTCTGCATGTCCCTATCAGCTTCCCAAAAACAGGTTAAACAATAATGGGGTGCAATGTATGAACTGCTTAAACTACATGAAATTCATTTCCATTTGCCTGAACATTCGTGGGACTGTTTGTTCAAAATCCTCTTCAAGAGTTTAAAAGAGAAATGTTGACACTCAGAAAGTAAAACTATTTTTCTCTTGGGTAGATCTCCACACTATTTTACACCCCTGCAAAATTTTGCTTATGTATGTTAAAGGGAGACTCTAACTTGGACAAGTGTTAGTAGAGGCAGTTAAGATGACTGAGAAGGTAAAGCTTAATTCCCAGACATTTAGCAGAGCTTGGGTTGCTAAGTCTAGAAAATAGGAAATCYGAGACAGAACTGATTGCTCTCTATYATTTCATCAGGAGAATAACCAGAGAGAAAAAAAAGAKCTATTGAATTTAAAGAAGAGATTTAATGTCGGCATAGGAGCAAATTATGAATAAATTTAGGATGGAAATTAGACGGGTTTTAGTCATCATAAGCATAGSTTTCTTGAATAGATTTCCATTAGAAATCACAGAGGCAGAGACTAAGTAATTTTTAAAAAGAATGYAATAATTTATGAAAGGCTTGCTTGTGACTGCAGATGACTGGATCTGGTGAAAGATTTGATAGTCTTAGTTAAGCAAATGACCTTTTCCCAAGTCTCTTAAGGACTTATTCTCAGAAATGCTAAACCCAGTTGAAATTCATTTAATCTTTTTCTTCTGAGCAGTCCCTTCATCAGTAAAATGGATGTGCCACTTAAGTTGAATGAGCATGTGCAGCCCTTAGGATAATTAAAAGAAAAAAAAATCAGTTAAAATTAAGAACACATCCTGAACTTTTTGTAAAGCATCATAGGAATGTCAAATTGCCAAAGTTAATTAATCTGGAATAGAAAAAAATTGATGAGAGTCGATTGAAAATCAGTTTGAAAATCTTACAATGSAGAAGTAAGTCTTTCTACAAGGGCTCTCTGGTTACTTTCTATTGTCCAYATAGAAATTCTGCTGACATAGTACACAGTTTAGGAGCACACAGCATAACTGATACTCATGGAGAACAGTTATTAATATAAGTTATTAATACTTCCAGGTTAAGCACTTGCRTGCTCATTGTGCAGGCATGTCATAAGAGTCTGCTGGCAAGGCAGTCATCACACAGGAGGTGAAGCGTGTTCTCTGCATTGCAGCACTTAAATGYTTTCTTCCTCAGTCTTCATGTCATTTCATACTGATGCTTTTCTCTCAAGTCACTGAGCTGGTAATCRTTTCCAACTCTGCTTTTGTTTTTCTTATCTTGCATAGAATTGACTTTTCTTTCCTGTTACAGCTTAACAGGCCAAGGTGAAAAAGCTGTGTTTTAAGAAAGGCGGGCTTTGCATCACACACAGTTGAATTCCTAAACTGATTTATAGCAGTAATCTCTGAATGATCAAAACTTTGAGGTCTGTAGATCTAGCACCTCCTCCAGCCTCTGCAGTACTACTCAAGATTGAGAATATTCAGGGTAAAAATTAATTATCTTACTCKGTCTACTTCACTGTAATTATAATTCACACATCAAAGAAATTGAAGCYTTTGCATTACTTCATTGTAGTTTTTGCTGTGTAAGTAGATTCTTTACATGCATATGTTAGRAGTAGAAATATCTCTAATAAAAACTATTCTTTATTGCAAATATAAAAATATGACATATATATTATTGAATAACAAGCTACCTGGGAAGGGAAGAAGTTAAATTTGCACCATAAAAAAAGTGGAAAATTACTGGAGTTTGCAGTAAACTGAGATAAGCYATCAAGACAAAAACATTTTGCTGAAATGGACCATTTCATTATTTTGCAGACATTTTTCAGTATGACAATAACAATCACTGTTTATAGAACAATCATGTCAGTGCACTYAGCCTCTGAGTTTTTTTGTGCTGATTGCCCCTTCAAACCTGTGGATATCTGGAAACAAATATAAGTGTAAGCAGAAGGTTTGACAGCAGCCTATTTAGCCTTGGCCTTAGRTTTATATTATTTTAGGTTTTGTTCTGCCTTGGTTTTGGTAAAGTTGCGATTTGAATTAACAGTTCTCCCTTTCCTTTGTAAATGACCTGCTAAAATGAAACAAAACGTCATTTCATCTGGGAGTGTAAAGCTCCTTGGCTGAGGCTAGACTTTTGAACCGTGGATTACCTTCAAAAAAACAATGCACTGCATTTTAGGTTGACATCATTACATTTCCTGTGCATTAAAAATAAAAGTGTAATGGTTAGGTTKAAATTCTGAGCTTTTAAATATAAAATAAATTATTATTAGTAATATACCAAGTGATTCACAGTCCCACATAATAATCAGTGCTTGCCTACTCCTGCTTGCCAGTAGGAAGTAYTGTATTAATGTGTGTTAAGACACATTGCTTCACAGRGGCTTGRGCTACAGRATCTCCWGAGSTCCCTTCCAACCCGAACAAATCTGTGATCCTGTATCCTAAATGCTAAATATTCTTTTGCAAGTAGTAAGCCCCTAAAAATAATATAAGGACCATAAATCTAAATGAGAAATTCTTTGCATATACTATTCTCTAATATTCTAAGTAGACAAGACCTTGTTCAAATCAATTTACCTTTTAAAATTGACTAATGATCCCTAGAAGAGACCAGCACATATTAATTTGTACACTTTTCTATTACCAACTGTCATCAGTAATAATTCCACATACCAAAAAAAACAAAAACAAAAAACAAAAAACAAAAAACCCAAAACACAACTTAAAAGCCAAAACCCAACAAAACCAACAAAAAGCCTCTCTTGAGGTTCTCAAGATTTCATAGCAATTAATTTAATTCTTTATTCTGGCAGAAATAGGGACACAAAGCAGAATCCACCCGAATATGCTTTTGTGATGTGAATGGTAGGATTTAATAGACCTCTTACATCTTTAGTTCTATCGAATGGTGGCCTCTGTAATGAYTCCTCTTTTTGATCAGATGAAACTGAAAAGTGAGCTTTCATGATCATTCTACAATTCTACTTCTTCAATAAAGGTGCTCATTTTTCCAAAGTTTGAATAATTTCTACTGACACTTAGAAGTCTTCCAGCACTTCCTGTTTGAAAATGACAGGGTTTTTTTTTTTTGTATCCTCAAGACAACTGTAATTTTCTCAACAGGTGTACTAATGCTTGGGGAATGTCAAAAGAGACTTAATGAGAAATCACATGTGAGAAAGGACAGAGTATTTCCAAGCATGACTGAAAGCTCACCACGACTTTGACCCTGATATCTTATTTCTCTGCCACTCTCACAGTTTCAGGTTAGTCACACACTGCTTGACACAACCACATTCATCAAATAGACTGGTTTAAGTTATTATCCAGCAGTTTACATTGTCCAAACCTGTTWAAACACCACATTTTCCCAGATTCTCACTGTAATGAAAGCAGTGAGGCTTACTGGGACTGTAGCCGTACAAAGAAATCCTGCATTTTCATGTGGAAGCTTAGAGGATTGCTGCTAAATGTTCTAGCAGCAGAGCTTGAATATTTAAAATTATAGGGTGATTTTACAGTCAATTCTCACCAATCATATCTTGCCATCCCCTGTCCGTTCTCCATTTGCTGTAAAACCCTCAATCCCAGTGCAATAAGTGCTGCCCTTCAGTAGGTGAGCAGGCAGGACCTGACTCTATCAGTGTTGTTTTAGATATACAGACACTACTGTTCCTGATCCTTCCTCTCTCTTTGTTTAAAAGCCACCACCCACYCTACAGATCCTCTGGCTAGCATATGGCAGGTTTTACCCATTCCACAAAATATTTTCSAGTCAGCAGCAGCATTTCTGCTGAAGAAATGGGGGAAGCCCATTATCTGAGTGTTACCATATTCCCTACTATTGATATTTATCTTCCATTTGCATAGGCATGCGATACATTTGGATATTTCAATTCACTGGTCCTCCCAGTCATTTAATAAACCTGTGACTAATTGGAAAACGGAGTACAACAGCACTCTACCTGCCAAGTAAAATGAATTGACTTAATGTAGAGCTTATGATTATATAATTGAGACTCTCTCTGGTTTTAGAGAGAATTATAGTTTTAAATGCACAAATAAATAGAAAAATAAAGTCTCAGAGGATCTTAGCACCTTCTTATTGTTTGTTCACTAACCACCTATTATTTTTCATAAAGTAAAAATGGGAATAAATAATGTAATTAAAAATAATAGTWTGTTAATCTTCTGTCCCTAAGCTTCCATTTAATTGCTTGAAGGGTGATGCATTTCGATCTGATACTTATTTACTAGGGATGATTGCTTAGCCACTTACTGKATTAATATTGACAGATGTCCCAGAGAGATAATAAGTGAAAGCATATCAGTACTTTACAGTCATTTAATGTTAGCATATAATGCTACTTAATACATGTTGACTTCCACATTTAGCTTCTCTGGTGAATGGAAGAACAGCATGAGAGTTTTTTTCAGACTTGATTTGATTTTTCCATCAAATAAATGAAAAATGTCAAGGAAGTAAGTTTTCTTAAACATCAAATTTAATGTTTCATTTCACTGGGGGGAAAATTTGACATTAACAGGCCGGTTTGTCAGATTTATTAAATTACTATAGGTGGTTTTAGAAAACTTTTTGAATACTAATTGTGATAAGAATTCTCTCAAAGGCTGCATATAATTCAGAGTATTAAGGGAATGCAAGTTTTTCAACAAAATCACCCTTTTAAAAATTCATGGGGAAAAGAGAAGTACAAGGAGTGTTGTACTCTTCCACAATATATTCTAAAGGATTTCCTGATGTAGATGTGACTAATCTCTACAATTGCCCTTTACCAGTTTTCTCACTCTCAAATGTGTGAAGAATTTTCAATATTTATATATTTATTTTTTAATGTCAAAGAAATGCAAATAGTAGTTGTACTAGTGTTAAAAAAAAAACCTTAGAGGAGGAAATGTTTAATGATTTTCTTGAGGATTGTGAACTACTATTAAAACATATATTGTACAGGTGCATGTTTCTGACATGCAGTTCATCTGACATGCAATAACAAAGCAATATGAATATATGAATATAAATACCTGTTTTARCATGCACTCTTTGCAACTCTCCTTATGTAGGAATATCTAAATTAACCTGATGTATTCTGCAAGTTTTCCAAGAGCTTGATATTTTATATGACTCTTTGACTGCTGTTAAATTTAACARACGTGGCTAAAAATGTTTAGAGAAATTGGCTTGTTGCCTGACTGATGTTGCCTCTGATATATCTCTGCTGCAGTGTTTGTAAAGTGTGGGGGTTTTTTTCAACTGGTGAATGCAGAAAAAAAAAATCATGTATCAGTAGAAGGAAAAAAAAAAAAAGAAAAAAATACTCTTTATCCAATTATAATTGGTTTGCTTTTTCTTTCTTCACACATATGCCTGCTTTGTCTCATACCATGTCCAGTTTGGCCAAAGTCCCTCCCTTGCCCRGCTGATGATGMTGTGCCTGATGCACCCCARGACACCTAGAGAGTAAATAATAGTCTGGTTTTATCCACTACAGTTCTTCCTTCATCTGTTGCTGCAAAATCTGCAGTAACTCAGGAGCAGCCATGAGTCACTGTCATTCTCTTCAAGAAATCTCTACCAAATGAGAACACATACATTGAACCACGTACCAAGCCATGAATGAACAGTGAACAAATGAACAAATGCATTTAACAGGCTGTCTTCAATATCCTTCTGTGGAGGAAATGGCAAGAAAGGTTGGTTTGGAACATGTGAAAAAAAAWATTCAGCAAATGAAGCCTTTGTTTTATCATTACCAAGCACCAGAATGGATTGGAGCCTTAACCCAATGAGTATAGCCAGGAGTGCAGACTGGAAGAATTTGGGAACTATGAGTTTTAGCTTGTTTGTTTGTTATTGGCCCAGAGC
>NW_026623443.1:910651-915395 GCF_030028575.1 Malurus melanocephalus | reverse complement strand
AAAAAAAAAAAAAAAAAAAAAAAAAAAAAAAAAAAAAAAAAAAAAAAAAAAAAAAAAAAAAAAAAAAAAAAAAAGACAATTTGTAATTAAAGGCATCATCAGGCACAATTAGTCTTTTCCATTTCTTCTGTCAAGCTGTCCAGCCCAGGGATTCTGTATACATCAAGACCCACAAAGGGCTGCACATTTTGAAAAATGTCAAATGAATGTGTTTTTTTGTTACATTGTTATGGTTACATCATTCAGTGACCCGTCGAAAGACTTGCCTTTTTAACATAAGTGGCAATAGCCCTGAAAGTCTCAGCTCAAACTTTGCTTCTTGAATGCTGTAGTCCCCTAAACAAATTSTCTGGGTAAGGTTGAGTTCAAACAGCAAATGTGATATTTTCTTCCTGTTTGAAGAAGAGGAAGTAAGAGAAAAGATGGATGTGTGGGATAAAGTTGGCTTTGCACTTATTTCTGCTATTTTGTTCACATTTGAAGGTTACATATATCAGTTTTCAGAATACCTTTCTGAGTTTATACAGATACACAAATTTTTGGATTGTGTTTCTTACTTCACAAATTCAGAATTTCCTTTAGTCAGCTAAATTTTAATCTTTGCTAGCCTTCTAGCATTACCTCTGCCTCTTCTTATTTAACTTTATTATCTTTGGGTTGTGGGCTTTTTTGATTGGTTGAGTTTTTGAAGTTAATAGTTTGACAAAGCWTTTCATGTCAAGAAAACAATTACAAACTAAGTCTGGTTAATGATACTAATCAAAGAGAAAAAAATGCACAATTACAGTTTAAGTATTTTCTTCAGATGAAAGCCTTATTGATATGTTATATGAAACCTTCTTAATATGTTTTGTTGTTTACAAAATATTTTGGGAAATAAGAAATACATTTTTTATCAACCTGAGATGCCATTGTTTCAGTTAATTCAGTGGTTCCCTTTTGTTTCAAATAAAACAAAAAACCACTTTTACTGCAAGACACCCTCCTACTCACTCCCCTTTGYTTTCCCAGTTGATTACCATGTTATTTTTTTTAATTGGTAAAAAGCTATATTACAGCAGTTACTACTAATATCAATAATGTTTTAGAAAGCTAATTGGCCCTCACAGGAAAAAAAAAACAAAAAAAAACAAAAAAAAACCCAAACAATCAAACAAACAAAAAAAACCAAAAAAACACCAGAAGTGTCAATTTTTTGGTTATATTAAGTGAATGTAATTTCTTGAGCTAAGATTGTTGGAACTCAAAGCTCACATCAGTCATTTCCATGTTTCTCCATATTTTCCTATTAACACACTTTAATTTTTTATGAGTACTTAGTTTTTCCAAACAGAAAGAGTCATATTCTGTGTTAGGCTGACAAAGCAAGAGGAAAACCTCTTGGTGCTACAGAGACATGAAGTGTCAAGAAACTGTGCTTATTAAATGAACAGAAATTGCATTTCTATTGCAAAGATGTTCTGCATTATATACAGGCAATTTCACCCCATTGCTTCATTCCATTGCTTAGACTTCAATCTGGTGTGGATTAAATAGAAGCATTTTAGGTTTTCAGGTCTCAGTGTTTTACAGGTCATGTTCTTATGGAAAACAAATGACAGAAGACCCACTCCAGGTGAAATCAGGGTTTGTAAGCTGTAGTTCTCATGATTCATGACTACGTTTSTTTCTGAAGACTTTATTGCATTTGGGAGCAAGGTTACAATACCATTACTTTTAGAAAACTTGTTTCAGCTTACAATCATTTGTGCTTGGACTTTTACATGACTGATTAGGAAAATTCAAATTAATCAGTAAAAATAATATTACTTTATCCATGAAAAAAGTATTAAGAAATTCYTAGGATTATTCTTTTAAATGTATCATACATGATTTTTATAGCTGACATTGGATAACTGTTCAAGTTAAAAACAAAAAAAAACTTAACAGATTTTTTTAAAAAATGCAATGCATTGTTTCATTAAAGGAACTGCAACATAGATGTGTTACAGAGCATGAAGTGATTCGGAAAAATTTTTATTATGTTAGAAAAAAACAAACGGAGGAATGAAATAGTCTAGTTGCATTGAYGGAGCACTACTCTTTGCTATTCTATTCACAGAGTTTCCATTAGCAGTTTTACCATCTTGCAGAAAAAAAGAAAGTCGGACTATCTGCTGGCTGGAATATAGGACATGTGGCATGTACTCCCAGGGAAGTTATATTTTATGGCAGGAAAACTTTCTCCTACTAAGTGCAGGAGCACTGCCAATAGACTTGTGACTTGACTGTTAATTCAAAGTACTACAAAATCAATTTTGGTGCCATGCAATAGCAATTAGGTCTCATTTTCATATTGCCTTTAACAAAATATTAAAGGTTTACTCTGTCTACAGTGTTTTAATATTTTAGTAGACAATAATTCCTCTGTGTTCCTTAATAGGAAACATTAATTTAAGGATTTAAACAGACTTTATCTGAAGAAGCAGAGCACTAAGATGCAACTAAGCGTATTTGTAAAATGGTTAAAAAAAAAAAAGACAAAAAAAGCAACCAACATCCCCTTCAAATTATTTTATACTCTTTCTACAATTTCAAACATCTTGAAAGTGTTTCATAAAAGCCAATTAAAAGATAGCCTGTTGGCTCAGCAGGAAGGATTCATATATCCCTTTCACATAATCCTCACTGAGGTATGATGAAATGGGTAGAGGTAAAGGAATAGCAAGTTTCTAAACTTAAAAGTGACAAAGTATCTAGTTACTCCTCACAGGAATTGAAGGGGAAAAATCAATTATAATGTCTTTGCATCTAAAAATATGGCTTATACCTCTGCATGGTGCATTATCATCAGAGCTGAGCAGACGAGAGAGCAAAGAGGGAACGGGAGAGTGAGGAAGTCATCACCAGAGGATGCATTAGAAATGCAGCAGGCTGAAAGCAATTTCAGTTAGAAAGGAAGAAAGAAAAATGTTTTGATGTTAATTCATTCATGCTTCACCATTTGAATTGCAGTCAGGGCCATCTGCTTTGTAGCTTAGTGAGAACAGGTAGAAATTTTTATGCCCGATTCTGATTTCTCTTAATTTTGAAGCAAACCAGAATTAATCCACCAAAACCAGCCCAGAAGTATTTACATAGGACTAATGTAAAAATCAGACCCCTTATATTTCTGTGACATAAMTATGTAGGATTTATGGCTATTTCTTACAGATACCACAAATTCTTTGGACATAATTATTAAATGTAATTCAGAGCAGTTCCTGAAGTAACTGCAAGCAGTTTTATTCTTGGCTACTTCCTCTTGTGAGAGGGGAGTCAGGTTTTTACCTTCCCTTCCTGAGGAAGATATATACATCTTAGGAATTCTCTTTTACGAGATGTGATTTGTTTGATTTCTGGATGAAAGGGTCTTGGTTTCCCAGGCAGGTCAGTCTGCTCAATTACAGCAGAAAGTAAAAGGTCTGCCCTGATAATCACACCCACTCTTTGCTTATGAGCACTGCGAGCACTCTCTGCAAAGAAATGACAGAGCTTCTCTCTCCCTGTGCTGCAGTCAACTGCACTTTAACTCACTGCTCTTTAACTCATTCTCAAGAAAGTGTGGGTGATTCACACAGAAAATTCAAGAGATGCCCTTCTGTGATGGCCAGACAAGGCATAAGCAGTTATTTCAGAAATCGACACCTTTCCAGTTGAAAGTATACTTCACTTTCAGTGCACTGCTAAATTAGCAGAAGATACTGAAGTGCTGCCAAATCACGGCTGACTACCAGATCCTGATCATGTGATTTTGGGAATTCTTTCAAGAATATCATCCTGTTCCTCTGCAACATAGTTTGACTCTCCTTTTCACACTTCATTCACCCCTCATCTGCAAAAAAGAAAACCTTGTTACCTTCAGAAATATAACACAGAGGAACTCCTTTTCTCACTGAGAAAAGGCTGCTAAACCAAGGCCTTTTAAAGGTAGAGTACAAGGCTGCAGAACTACAGCTCTGAAGAACCAGCAGCTGCCTTGAAATACTGTGCTTGTGGCCAAACTGACATAAATGGCTACTTTTCCACTGACTTAATTGGCACTTCACCCAGCCAGAGCAGGATCCATTCTTTCATACTTTTCAGTTCAGACACAAGGAAAAGACTCTATTAGCTGCTTTGATATAAACCAAACCTTTAGTCAGTTAACAGGACCTATCAATTTGTTCACTTCACCTAGTTCAAGCAAAATCAGAAAAAAACCCTTTTCCCTTCAGGGCATTAACTGAGCTGCAGACATCTATCAACAGACAAGAGCTGAATCAGTGCATTTGACTAATATTTTGGATTTCATCAGCAGGGCCAGAACTGAAGAGACAGAAAGGTGYCCTTCCATAGCCACCCCTCTGAGCGGTATCTTCTAATGAAATGTTTACAAGAATTTCAATTCAACAACCATTTTCCCCCAAAGTTTGTGTTTTTCAATTAATAGAAATATTCCAGTTGTCATATGTTTATATTGCATAATATTATTCAGAGACAAGATTTTGACCCACCTACAACAAAATAAAGATATAAAGATATACAACAATGCTTGAAATTATGTAAAAATACATTTAAGCAAGATGTACGATTTTAAAGCTCCAGAGAAACAAGGTCTTCKCTTCAGGTCAATTAGTGCAGCTGAAAGCTCTATGGGGCTACACAATTTGATATTTAGTGTAAGGAGACTGAACAGAGACCCCCTAAAATAAAATGCTTACTTGACCATGGCTGTTGAATCATT
>NW_026623443.1:859286-910533 GCF_030028575.1 Malurus melanocephalus | reverse complement strand
GGGGTAAATGGCAGAACCATCGAACCTTCAAGCAGAGCCTGCTGCTTGCTAGCTGCAGCTGCTAGGGACTGATTGCATATTTTGAGAACACTTGGTCTAAAGAAAAGCAGCATGTACCAAATCTTCACTTAACAGAGACATAAAACATGGGAGGCTCTTCATACATTGCRTTATTTAGGGTGGGTAAATGTAGAGCTTAGGGTTCTACAAAGAGGAGCATATGGTGGAAAATAAGAGTTCCTTAAATGAAGTAGTCTTCATAAGAAGAAGGGTTGTATTTTGCCAAAAAGTCACACATGTAAACATAGCAAGTAATAGTAACAAAAAAATGTTGGATTGGTAGATGAAAATCTACAGCATTCATGTGTGGATTGAGTGTCATGACCATGTCATGTGTGGATGACCTCAAWTAATTCAAGTATTGCATTAAAAAAATTATAAAAACAAGAAAGGCAGAACTTAGGAAAGATTAATTATGCGTCACATGGATKAATACACTAGGAAATTATCCAATGTAGGCATGTTTTCTTAAATTAGACAGGAAATACATCCAGAAGGGTTTCATGAGCCACGATTCTCTTAAGAACTATTAAAACGAGAAGTGCAAGTGCATTTCAGTTCTGTGGTTTAACATTTTCTTTGTATGTAAGGAAGTTTAAGCCTTGATCATTTGGCGTCCCTTGATGTTTTAATGACTTCTTGTTTTGTTTCTAATATTCCATTCTTTGTTGTGCCCATCCACTTGCATTTTATTTTAGGGCTACATAAAAGTTATTATTGTTTTGATTTAAAAGCAGTTAGCTGTTAAAAAAAAACCACCAAACTGTCTGATATTTTTGGAACTGCATTATGTTTTCTAAGATATAAAAGCATATCTGTTAAAACATGGGTGGGTCAAACATGACCATCACTATTTAAGATTCTTCCAGGTGTTTATGACCACAACCAGAGATTTACAGGATGATCCCAAGATCATTTACCTGAACCCTTCCACAGACTATTGCAGGAAAAGCAAATATTAAACCCATTATGTCAGAATCAAGGTGATTTTATGGTGAGTTTTCTAATAGCTCCTCTTAATAATTTTCTATGCCTCAGAGACCAGGAATTTGGGTACATTGCCTCAGGGAGGATTATTCAATATTTAGAATGCTTCCATGCCTCACAATTCCCCTTTTTCATCGTCTGTTGAGTCATAGGAAGAACAGTGTCCCCATTCTTAGAAAGGAGGGCAATGTGTTTAAATAATAAGCAGAGAAAAATTAGTTTATGATTCAATATCAGGTTTGGAATCTGTGCTAGGGAGCCAAAAGCTGATTAAGTACATCCTTAACAGGAAATATTACCATAGAAACTGAGGGAATACTTGCTCACTGTTAGAGACATAGGACTTATTTTAATTTTTGGGAGCTTTTTATTATAAAAATCCTTGCAGTTACAGCAGAAGCAATATCTATACTCTGAGATTTATATCTTTATTTTACATTTTATTCTTCATGAGGTACCAACCTCTAAAAACTTCCCTGGCCTGCAGAAGYATTCTTACTTCAATTCATTACTTCATCATAATAAAACTTATTTCAAGGTACATTAGGCTTCTCCAGGCAGAACACTAATATGATACGTTTGTTACAAACAAACAAACAAATGAAAAAACTGTGGTGATGGGAGGGACAATTTTTTCATTCAGCAYTCAGTGAGCTGAGACTGTCTCAAAAATCTCCAGCTGGGTCCAGAGCTATTATCTGCATTGTGCACTCCTTAAATGTATTGAAAGAGTTGGAAGAAAGGGATTCATAGAGTTTTAAGGGAGAAGCTGAACACTTTTAAGAGTGCATAAGAACAAAATGCAATGAGGACATTAAGACCACGAAAGCAAACAAGTGGAAGCAATTTGTAACCTAAAATTCTATATTGCATCAATTTTTGAATGGAACAAAAAAAAGGAATCATACATTAAAGAGCCTTCAGTAGCGTGAAAGTAAAATAGTTCCTTCAGTTAGGAAATCTAYCTTCATCTTTCAGTGTTATGACCTAAACAGGATGCTCCTGCCAAAATATCCACATATTTATGGTAACTGAAAGATGAAAACTTTCTCAAGAAACATGGATAAATTTCACTGTCCAGGACAGCTGGGTGAAAAAGGAAATGCMAAAAATATGGCTGAATTAGACAGAAAATTTATTAATGTAATTTTCAGACAACTGCTATGCATTATTTTATACACTACTAATATGGTGCAACTGTTAAAAAGACAATATCAGCCCATTTTTGGACTCTTCTTTCCCTAATCACTTGTAGTTGCAAGAATTAGAAAAAGGAGGTATTTTTAYATTCTTGTGTCAAAGATAAGCAATCTCAACTCATTTGCAAAAATATTCTYCAGTTTATTTTCAGTTTTAGCATAYCAGGCAGCATTKTTTCATGCAAAATTTTATATATATATGGGCAAGAAAGYTCTATCTAGTAAATCACAGCAACTCAAACCCAAACCYTTGATCAACTGCCTTAAATCACTGAATTGTTTATAAATAAATTTAAAATAAAAGGCCCTTTCTACTTTTGCAGTATTCTCAAACCACTCCTTTTTGTTCTTCACCCTTCCAAAATACTAGGAGCAGGATGCCCAAGAACTAAGRGATAATTTTTTGTCAGTACATTATTTTCAATTCTTCAGTGCATGGCACTGCAGATACCTTTAGAAGAGATACTACTCTCTTTTGTTTATGCTTGGGGTAAGTTTTTGGAGAGATAAACATCAGTTTTAAAAAAGGAAAAAGAACTTCAGTAAAAATGTTTGCTTTGCTTGCCTGTATGCTTTATGATTTTATAAGACACTAGAATCTCATTCCAGGGGGAAAAAAAAAAAACCAGTTTCATGTGTGTGATATTTGCAAACTGCATAAGGTGAAATTCTAGTGAAAAATACGATTTTATTTCTGTGAACAGTAGCTGTCAGATTATGGCAGACCTGCTATCTCATAGCAATAGAGGAAAAGGAGGTAAAGTGTTCCATAATCACCTTCTTACACAGGTTGCCACCAAACTGTCCCTGTGAATTGTGTAGAGGATCAATAGAGGCATTGCCTTCCTTATCTGTGAAATGCAATCTCATCTTTGATTTAAAAGCAAAACAGAGACATACAGATACACAAATCTCCAGCCATTCAYTTCCATTCTTTTAATTGAATGCTTATGTGCATTGGTCTCTCAGCACTCTACTGATAACAAAATTCCTTTCAACTCCCTAAGCTATGAACTCTGTTTCCAAAGACACTGCTCTTCACTGGGATTCTTCTTCAAAAACTATTGTGGTTTAATTTTTTTCTTCTTTTCTTCTCTAGCCCTGTGTAACACTCCAAAGAATTTTTCTTTCAGCTTCCCRAAGAGGCAGAAAGAGGTTTCTCTATTACTCTTTTTTTTCTCCCCTGCATTGAGATAAACCTGAGTGGCAGCCAGTTGARGGGATTAAAAATGGGACAAAAATAACTTCAGATCAAATATTTAGCTGATATCTTTCCTCCTAGATCATCAGCAGGAGATGAGAATACGTGTTTTTGGGGTAAGTCACTGTTCAGCAAGCCATCGGCTTTTGATTACAAAGTGACTGTAAAAAATTTAGTAACTTGTATCATCTAGCAAATGTACTTCATAAAACCTATGAATGGCCAAGGTGCTGCTGTTATTTTTTATTTAAATTAAATTTATGTTACAAAATAAATGGCTATAGTTCACTGCTGCATGCAAGTCTGATACTGTGCAGAGAAGCCCTGAGGCGGTGTAGGTCAAGCCACACAGTAGTAGCAGCAACAGGCACTCAGACATGCATAGGCTGGTAGTTTTTGGTCTCAGCTAATTGATGGAGACACGGGGAGTGGGACCCAAGAAGAGGGACCTTTCACTGCTGCCCTTGTTGCCCTGAGGATGTGGCCACACTTGTGTCCTTCACCTGGCATAAATGGTGRTGGGCTTTGGGTAATGGGATGGCTGCCTATGCTGCACTGGGCAGGCACAACCTGCTGGGGTCAGTTCCAGCTGCTCCTGAGGGATGGGAACAACCACTGCCTGACAAACTTCAGTCACCTGGAGCAGAGTACAGTGCCTTGCATGAGCTTGTTTTAAAATAGGRTGGTAATGGCCACGGGAGGGCCATTGGGGGAGTCAATGATGTCGATGATGAAATTATGTYGCTCATTATGCACTAAGCCCAACCTCCAGCTCCACATGTTGCCTCACCAATGGAGCTGAAYGAGCCTAACATACAGTGAAAACAAGAGAAGCTCAAAGTGGGAAGGAAGTAGAAGGGGTAGAAGTGTTCATCTTTCTCTTTTTCGCTTCAATACCGGAATGGGTAAATAGATGTTTGTTAATTGGCACTAAATTAACAGTCAGCAGTCCTATGATGCATCCATGTTGTKTGATGAGAAGGCAGAGTTCAGTTGTGAACTCTGTAGACAAGTACTGGAGAAAAATAGAATGGAAAATTTGAGTGTGTATCCCAGAAAATGAATCAGAGTTTCTGGAGTTTCTTGCCTGAATAGACAATCAGTCAGAGTAGACAGTCACCAGAGTCACCAAGGCGAGCAGGTGTACAGGGGCATTTCCTGCAGCAGAAAACATCAAAGGATCCCGAGAGAGCTGCCAGGAGTGCCAGGTCATGCAACAGACCCCCTTTCCCTTCCCTTCCTTTCCCCTGTATAACAGAAGCCCCTAGGGAGCCCTGCCAGCCTCTGGAACACGGTGAGCAGAGGAGGAATGGCCCTGTAGCTCTGGCAGCTCCACTGGGGAGCAATGACACCCACCCAGCAGAAAGCCACAGCCTTCCCAAGCTCTGCACCCACCACGACTGAGGCAGCTCAGGTGGGAACACGCTGTCACCCAGCTGTAGGGACACGGTGTGCCCTGCTCTTACACCAGTACCTGATGGCAGCAGAGAGTTTAAGGTGCTCATCCAACTTAGTGAATTTAGTTTTCACCTGGGTAAATCCTGTCTGCACTATAATCAATGGGAGCTTTGCCAGTGCCTTAACGAGGACTGGGTTTTCACCTTGAAGTCAGCGGTATTACTTTCAAGGCATAAAGTGAATTACGTGAGTAAACCTAGGGAGGACTAGAACCAAATTTATTCATGGTGCTTTACCTTCTTTATGGATTGATCTTGGGGTTGCTGGATTTTAGTTACTGTAAAGCTTGTTTTATCACAGCGGTTTGCAAGTTCACAGAATAATGCTGAGGCGAAAGATGAATTAGCAAACTTTCTTTATTCAAGTGCAAGGTTTTAAATTGCCTATAAAATTGCAGTTACACAAAATTCTGTTCTCAGAATTTACTTCAAAAATGGGCAGGTGAAAAACAGGTAAAATAGATGCTGTGTTTCAATACATGAGACAAAGGTTGCTCATATTTAAACATAACATCTACAAATAATTCGCATTTCAGAAACAGGTAATGCCACTCATTAACTGTCTTTATCTGTTTCAGAAGTGAAACTAATTTGTTAGATTTGTGTTGTTTTTTAGTTCATGCAGGAGATAAAACGTCATTTCTATGGTAGATAATAAAAGTTTCCTCTGAAGGAGAAAAAGCAAATGTGGATAATTAATTATGTTGATTGTATACTAAAATCTGGTGTAGTAATTCTCTATGACTTTGTGACAGCAAATTGTCACTCAATGCTTTTTAAAATGAGTGTAAATCTAAAAAAAAGTACAGATTGACCACATTTAAGTGAAATAAACAGCTGTCGAATGCTGATTATGAACTTTTTCAGATAATTCTGATTATAAAACATCTTATTGGTGCTAAGTTAATGTTTTCTATTTGGTTTTGATTACCACCAGATCCAGATGTGCTAGTTGTGCTAGGAGCAAGGAAGTGTCCCTCCCTATGATCTTCAGCAGCAAAAAACTCTGCTGCATTCATCTCTTCCCTCCCCATTTGCCTCTACTTCAGCTTCCTGTGCTGTGCCTCCCTTCTTCCCCAGGTATCCTGTGCACCCATYCTTCAGCCTCCATTCAACCCAGAATATTTCACCTAACTATGGGAATGTATTAATGTTGGGGAAAAAAAGTGAAGCTCACAAAACTCATTACTTCCTGCAGTTGCATTATTAAAATCAGAAGTGTCTTTCATATTAAAGAGAAGCTGATCCCCAGCAGTGACCACATGAAGAATGTTCCAAGAGCAGAGTGTAGACTGATGGCAAACTGCAAGCTTGTGTGTCAAAGTCAATTCATCTTTTACAATTTCAGGCCACACAGCAAAGTGGATTAAGGGGCTCAGCCATCAACAAACACTGTGGCAAATCCACAGCCTGTCAGCAGTTTCTCTGCCTCARCTGAGCTGAAGAGAAAGGAATTGATGGTAAATCTATAGTGCTCAATTGTCACATGCTATACTGCATAATGGCAACACTGAACAGCCAAGCTATTCATAATGATAGTTCTCTGTTTGAGGAAAGCATAGAGTAGATGTCTCTTTCTGGATATAGATTTTAATTTTCCATGTGTTTGCTAATCGAATTATTCCTTTCCTACTGGTTTCCCAATACACATGAGAAGGGGATTGCCCTCTCGTACTAAATTGAAATCACAATTACACATGTGACTATCTGCAGGATCCCCAGGTCATTTCAAGGTACTAAGGCATTGCTAATATTAATTTCAGAATAAAATGTAAACAGGTACAGTATCCATGCATCTATGGAGACCATTGTGAGAGGATATACTGCAATATATATATTGCAGTGTATAATTTTCTTTATCAGTTTAGAAATTATGCAGAAAAAACATATTTTTACTCCAAACAGATGATAACAATGCATTGCTCATGTGACCATATGTCTGTGATGTAATGTCATCCTCGAGGTAGGGAGCAGGGCTGGAATTCCATTCTGCACTCCATCTTTAACTGCCAAATATTAAATGTTTGGTTGCTAAGCTGTGAAGCTTAAAGTGCATGTTTCTGTGTCTCTTGACTGATATTGATATAGATACAAGATTTTATTGGCCTAGTGCRTTGTGATATCTGAAGGAATTTATTATGGTTTCTCTGTGAGATACAAAATCAATGAATTCACACTTGGATACACCTTTATATGCAAGTTTTAATATATACAACAGATAGGAATTGTTGATGTACAGCTTCCAATTTCTCACATCTTTTCTCTGTTACTGTGCCCTAGGTTTGTTTCCTCCATTCTTCTTATGAATGTATGTTTGCTTTGTCATCTTGCCTCTTATCTTGAAAAGGGATTCATATTCATGGCCCCTATACCCAAATAAGCTTGTGCATAACATGCTACAATAAGTAATTTATAGCTTAAAATTTCACTTCTTTTTTTAGAAAACATTTCTGTTATAATTTTATTTCCAGTAGTGCCTTTGTTCAATTCATTCTTGGAATCTGATAAGCATGGAAGAGGAAAATCTAATGAATTTTTGTTTTCTGAGTTATCTATCATCTGTCATRCACAGAAATACACATATACAAACACACACATGCACTGCAACTTTAATAGTGCTGCCATGCCCATATTTTTCTCTCTGATAAACAGCAAAAWTTTCAGCTGTCATGTGGTAAAAAGCAGATTATCATAATTTTAGGTTATGCAACACCTTTTTGGCTTGAAGTTACTCTGTACCAATTGAGTAGACAAATAGGACCTCCCCCAAAATTTCCTCTCTCTGGATTAGTGCTGTCTCAAACTGGTAAGCCATGGTGCTGCATTGTGCCACACTTGAAATTACAATTCACAATATTTCCTTTGATTAAGGAAGCTGCCATATGCCAGTGCCTGAAAGTTGAACATTTCTCATTTTGAGCCTTTTCCTTCCCTTATAAAGTGCTTATAAYCTCGTTTTTATCTGTTCACCTACGTAGTACAACTCTCAAACCAGTGATACTATATCTTAAAAGTTGGAATTKCACAGTAACTTCTTATTAATAAAGTCAAAGTAAATTCTGGTTTTTAATATCTTTGTCCTAATGATTTTTTTTAAATGTCATAAATTTTGTTCTTATATGTATTACATGTATACATATATATTCTTTTATATTGTAGAAAAATCCAGGAAGAGTCATTTGCCCACCCTAATCAGTTTCCATTTACTTTTGTATTTGAATTAACATTTGTATTTGAATTAACATTTCCTTCTGCAGTGATGTCTTTTATTTAGTTTTGAATTTACCTTCTAACTGCAGAAAAAAAAATGCATTAAGGCAACAATACCTTGGTATAACTTTCTCTGTTCTTGGCTGTACCCCATTAAATGAGGTCCTTTTATCGTTGTGAACTGGGACTGTGAGCTTCATTCTTGTTTAGCCATCCCATATCTACTGTTCTTGTTTAGACATTCCATACATAAAATTTGCAAAGGAATTTTCTGGAAGCCTGAGCAGAATTATCTTTAAGAAGAGAAGTATGACAGTATCTTTGTGGGCAAGATGGAGATAAGAGATGATTATGTATTTACTGCTAACCAAAAAACAAAATGTGTGAAATAAAACCACACCATACACAATTCTCCCCTTGGGAAAAAGTATCAGAATGCAAAGGTTCATCATATTATTGAATGCACTATTCAAAGGTATTCAAATACTAGAGCAAGGACAGTTAATTTGAGAATAAAACAGGAAGAAAAATATGCACATTTAAATATAGCCTAATGCTTCTACTTTGGATACTTAAATGAGCTGAATCTAATATCTATTTTATGTATTATGCATTTTTATGCATTATGCTTTAAATCCCTCCTCARTTCTTGTATTTAGTCAAGCTTTCTTTTGAGAGAACTAATTACCATACACTGTATTGTATAGGCAATAATATACCATAGAAGTGTGTTTCTTCAGCAAACAAAAACCCCCAAATCTACTCAATATTTTCTGCTTGGCATCTGTTCTGATGATGCACAAAAGAAATTTTTCCTTAAATATCATGGTGTTATCTTCACTTGGGATGTACATAAAAGTTAAAATTTTCACTGCCAGACAGACATATTGTTTTCAAAGTTTTTAGTCTAAAACTGTTCTTTGAAGAAGCCAACACTGCAGGTAAATGTCAACTTCCTTTTCAGTGAGTAAAATCCAGTTCTATCTCAATGCAAGAGCACAAAAGGAAATTGTGTGAAATATGCTGTAGAGCTGCTACATGGAGCAACATTAGGAGTATTTCTGTGTTGACCTTTTAGATGTTTGAGACTTTCTTCTTTATCCAATATTCTAATTCTWTATTCTGTAATATCCTTTTATATCAATGTATTGGTTCGGTTTTCCCTAATTTTTGTGGATTTGACCACTGGTGGCTTGRGATTTATTCACCAGTTTTCTTTCGGTCTACATATCTCTAAGAAATGTATTGCTGTCATTTTGTGGTGAGGACATTGCTGAGTCAGAATGGCAATAAATTGTGAATAATGTCTCTGCAAATGGGTTATTCTAGCCCATCTCACCAGTACTTACATGCTTGAGTGACTACAGCCAAATGCTTTTCCTCAGTCATTATGAAATCCCCATTCCCACCTCTTATATAATCCTAGCCCAAGCTACCTCTAATTCTTGAGTTTGAGTACTTTCCTTGAAGCAATGATAAAGAACAACAATGATTCACTTTCAGAAGTGCCTACGCAACAGCAGGAGTTTGCCAAGTTAGGGAATGAAACGTCCAAGGTCAGTGACAGTGCAATGTAGAAACTTCATGAAACAGATGTAAACACTTAATTCTAAAAGAGATTAGCAATCAGCTAAACTGGAGMTAGCGATTTCTCACAGAATATAGTCCCTTCTTGAAGTGTTTTATTTTAGAAGTTCTTCAAAGCACAAGGCATTTCCAGTCCTTCATTCAGATCCACAGCAAAGAGTACAAAAGAGTACAAAAATTAAATTTCTCATATTTAGGTTTCCATCCTAGTCTTTGTTTACCTCTGCATTTTTAAAGTCTACAATGCCCTTTCCCTCAGCAGTACTTTAACTATAGAAGTGTAATATATGCCTGTTTCTCCTATCCCTGTGCTTTGAGTTCTCTTATTCCATGGTCCAGCTTCACTGGGAAATATCTATGGCACCATTGTTTGAACTCTTCTGCAGCTTAGAATTTTTTTGGAAACAATGCATGRTGCTTTGAAGTACTCTGGGAAAAAAATCAAGTCAAGATCTCCAATTTTTTTCWGCTGGAAACTCAGATTAAATAGATGCGTCATGATTCATTCCATTTTCTCTGAAAGAGAAAACAGTTTGGGAAGAAGAAATTATGATTTGAATCATGAATTTAGAAGAAATCGTAAAATCTAGACAGAAACAGAAACTGGGATAGACCTCTTGTGTTTAACATCTAGTCCCATCTATGCTTCCCRTTTTGCTTTCTATTTCTCCTAAATGTTTTACATTTTCTCAGCTGCTTTTGTATAGTACTTGCCATTTTCTATGGATTGTAGAAAACATTTTGGCATGCCAATTGAAAGAACAAAATCATTCTGTTTGAGTCAGATGGCAATGTTTTAATAACTTTAATGCATAATACACACATATGTTGAAAATGTGCATTAAAACCAAGTATTAACAGATTTTTGTCCCTCCTAAGAGATGACGATAACAGTAACTATTCTCAGAGGTCTAAAATACAATTGGGAATGATATGTAAACTCTATAACTGCTAAGATTATTACTAATTCAAGCACTAAGTGGAACTGCTGTGTATTATATGACTCTCATTTATGAGCAGCAGGACTAAGAATGCAAATTATGCACAGGAAGTATAAATTTTGGTGTGGGACATCCATTCTGTAACAATGAAAGTGGGGAGAGTGAGGAAGGGGAGCTTATGAGATTCCTTTTTYGTGTACTAGTAGAATTTTTTACTTTAAACAACTTTTTGCATCATTTTAACATTTGATGATATTGAATTGCRAGGAGATCTTGACTCCCTTGAAGGCAGAGAGACCCTACAGTGAGACCCAGACAAATTCAGAGATCTGGGCAATCACCATTTGTGTGAAGTTTTAGCAAAGTCTCATTGTAGTCTACACCTTTCCCATGAGGGGAAGACAAGAGGCAGCTACTGATCTCTTCTCACTAGTGGCCAGTGACAGGATCTCATGGAACACCATGAAAATGTGTCAGGAGAGATTTAGGTTAGATATTTGGAAAAGGTTCTTCACCCAGAGGGTAGTTGGGCACTGGAACAGGCTCCCCAGAGACGTGGTCACAGCACCAAGCCTGACAGAGTTCAAGAAGAATTTGGGCAACGCTCTCAGGTGCAYGGTGTGATTCTGTGACCAGGAGCTGGATTTTTATGATCCTTGTATGTGCCTTCCAACCCAAGATATTCTATGATTTCTGTGATTTATAACCAGGCAGTAAGCAAGGTGTAATAGTATTATAAGAAACAAAGGATACTGATTGTATATTATTGCAATTCTTGCAGTTTAAATGTTCRTTAAATAATTCCTAATAAAAATATTATCTATCCTCAAACATCCACTGCAATGCCCAGGAATCAGCTGTATTTCTGGAAATAAGCAGGTCTTTACAACTGAGTTTACTGCCTTGTGTGTTAGGCTTTCTGCTCTTAAATTCCATGCAGTAAGCGAATGAAGTGTCATTGGCTGCCATGGATGCTTTAAATGTAAATATAAATCAATACTTTCTTTGGAATAATGCCACATATGTAAACTTTTACAACAATAGTGATATAAAAAATGGCTGTTGATGCAAATACTGTTTTTTTCTGTTGTCAACAGCCATGTAATTGCTTCCACTTCTTACAAGAATAAATGGAAGAGGATCTTAAATAGCAGTGGATAATAATAAAGACATTGCACGTAACTAGTATTTCAAACTATGGATATCAAGATCCAGTTCTATCTCTGGGGATCACAACCTAAAAATAATACACAATGCAGCTCCCCTATTACCTTAATTTTACTTAATTTATTGCAAAAGATAATATTAGTAAACGGCAAACAAGCTGAAACCCAAAAGGTTACAAATACCAGCTCTTGAAGCAGAACTCTTGGAACTCTATTACAATTTCACAAAATGTGAAATACTCTGGAGAAATAATTTACGAATCAGTGAGAAGCAGCATTGCTTTTATGTGAYACATGAAAGTAAAACTTAGATGTGAAAACTTGCAAAAGCAAGAACAATGCACCATGGACAGGTTTTGAGGGTATAYAGAAAAGGCATCAACATACTTCATCAGGCTGATAAATTTTAGAAATAATCATATGAATAAAGTTAATTTTTTGCAGAACTCATGAGAAGTTACAGATTATTGTGTACAGTGGATAGGAACTGCTGTAGCCCTTGAATAATAAGTGTCACATTACCTGGACTAAGTATTCACCTTGTAATGAAACCTTCAAGTCCTTTTTTCAAATAAACTTCCAATCTTAAATACTATTCAAACAACACAACAGTCAATTATGCAATAAAATTCATCATTTATTTTAAAGAAATGCATAATTTGACCTCTAATGCCCKTGTGCTGATACCTGGTGCTCTCAATGCTCTGCTGCACACATTTTTTAGTGGKCTTTTGTGCTACTTTTGCTACCAAATTATTATGGCTTTTTAAATATATTTTGATGATGCAGATATCCATGCGGGGCTTTTGTACTTATTTGATAGATGAGCGAGGGTAACTTAATGGATAATGAGTAAATAGAGTATTGCACACTGCACTTCATTAGTTGTTGTACTGTCTAACTGTAGAAGGAGATTGTTTCCATGATGATAAGAAGAAAAGGGCATCAGAAAGAGGAGAGTTCTGGCATTAATTTCAGTGAGAACAAAGTGGGTGTGAAGACTTTTGGTAGGAGAAGGCAGAACATTATAGGGACTATTGCAGTGAGTAAAGTGTGTGTAGCCACCCAAGACTGGCATAGGAATGGTCTGCTCTGTGGTTATTGGTCTGGTGGCAGTTCTGGGTTAATTTAGCAGCATTGATTGAGCCTCTGAGATTCAGACTTTTTGTATACAGCCTTGCGTATAGGGAATTTCCCTGCTCCACAGATCTTTCAGAGCTAATTCAAGGGTGCTAAACAGTCTATTGTTAACAGACTGTTTTGTGGGTTTCTGTGGTGCCTTAGTACAGCTGGAAAACCTTCTATTAAAACAAAATGTTGCATTTGAGCATACCGAGTCATTATAATACTCCTTTTGCTTCCACTTCTGCTTTAAAAAAGTAATGCTGCTGCTGMTGACAAAGCTCAAAAACCTGACTCAGCACACCTTTACTTGCAGTTTACTTGCACTGAAGAGGTTTGAGGAATAGTAATATGCAGTAAGTGCTGGCAAGGGTGCAGCAGGCTAAACGCCACTTTATTTAACTAAAGAACTAAGCTTGAAATCAATTAAAACTCAATTGTATACAGCAATTGGGAAAAAAATAGATTTTGTTTCTCACTATACTCCTACTTCTTTCACACGTGAAATTCATTACTGATTTACAGTCAGCTCTAAACTTATTTTTCTTAACCAATATGGTCCAAATATAGACTCAGATAAATAACGGACTGTAAAAGAGGAGAAAAAATACAAAGGTTGGCAAATTATTCTCTTGATTATTCGTCAGTCCAGATGTCAAAGTCAGGCTTTTTTTTGAAGTACCGTTACTTTTTCTTCAATAATATAGATACTTATGATCCTCATATCTCCACCAGCTCTCATACCAGCATCACCACAAAAGGGAGTGTTGTGTGTGTAGGTTTTGTGCATATGATTACAGAACAAAGAGTTATTTCTTCTTTATCTATCTATCTATCTATCTATCTATCTATCTATCTATCTATCTATCTATCTATCTATATATATATATATTATTCATATTAGCAAATGAAATCCTAAACAATAGGTGTTAGTCTTTTCAACACTTGTAAAACACTTTTGTGTTGGGTTTGCATGGTGAGGCTTTGGTAGTAGAGGGACTACAGTGGTTACTTCTGTGAAAAACTGTTGGCAGCTGCCCGTGTCAAACAGAGTCAAGACCAGCTGCCTCCAAGACAAACCCACTGCTGGCAAAGGTGGGAATTCCTGATAACCTGTAAGGAGAGTGGAAAAGTCTGCTGTGCAACAGCAGCCAGGAGAGAGGAGTGAGGATATGTGAGGGAAACAGCTTTGCTGCCACCAAGGTCAGTGAAACAGAAGGAGGATGTGATCCATGTTTCAGAGCAGAGATTCCCCTGCAGCCTGTGGGGAAGACCAAGGTTAGTCAGGCTGTCCCCCTGCAGTACATGGAGGTCCCTGGTGGATCAGATATTTACCTGCATCCCCTGGAAAACCAGACACCAGAGCAGATGGATGTGTCCAAAAGAGACAGTGACCCTGGGAACATTCTGTGCTGAAGCAGTTTCTGAAAGAATTTATGAACCTGTGGGAAGAGGAGCCCAAACTGCAGAAGGTTTGCCTGCAGAACTAATGACTCCACGGTGGAGTCGCCTGTAAAAAGGACTGCAACCCATGGAAAAGACTCTTGCTGAAGCAGTTTGTGACAAACTGCAGCCTGTGGGAAGAACCTACCTTGGAGAAGTTCATGGAGGACTCTCTCCCATGGAAAATCCCACATGGGCAAAGCATGAGGAGGAAAGAAGGATGGAGACATTATGTAACGAAGTGAGCACAATCCCCATTCCCTGTGCCCCTGCTCTGCTTGGGGAAGCAGGCAGAGAAACTGGAAGTGAAGCTGATCCCCAAAAGGGAGGAGTGGGGGAAATGTTTGAAATTTGGTATTAGATTGGCAATAAACTAAATTAATTTGCCCAAGTCCAGTCTCCTGGACTCCTATGCCCTTGATGGTAAGGCTCTATCTGTCTTTGTATCCTATGTAACTAAAGGTTACAAGATGCTGATTTGAAAAGGGTGTAAAATCAGTATATTGTACTTGTGTTTTATTTACTGTTGTGCCTTTAAAAATTGGTTTTGTCTTTAAATTCTAAAATTTGGATAGGAGTGGCAAATTTTAAAATCAATTTTTGAGCAGTAACTATTTTCTGACCTTAAACAGAGGAATCATGGTCAGAAGCAGGTACACTCAGGAAAGAAATTATTAGAATATACTTTGACTGGTTTTGCCCATGGCCAGTAACATTTATAGAAACAATCCTGTCTGGGCAGAAAAATAGATACAATGACCCAATAGGTCTTTTCCATCTCTTTCTGCTATTGTTTTGCTATTACATAAAATACATTAAAAATAAATTTGCATAACATACTGGAACAGCTCCAAGCAAGCCATTTCAATCTCTGAGGAACATAATAAATATGTAATTTAAATACAGGCTAAAAATATATTTACTGATCTGTCTGCATTTATTCTTCCATTGGAGATTACAAAACATAGCTTCATCAAAGACCTCTCCCTAAATAATGTCAAATCTCTGACTGGTCAGAGGAAAGACTGAGGTTTTGTCCTTAAAACATATTGCCTTATTTTTAAGACCCATAAGGGCAAGTTTTGAAAGTAGTACTAATCTTAAATTGTTGATGAATTTCAACAGGAATCTGGTCATAGTACCATGCTTGGCTTTGAAAAATGTAAGTTTTTATTACTTAGCTAGAGTCAGATGCAAGTACTCTATTGAATAAAAATCAGCCACAAAGCACATTACCTTTTGTAAAACAAGCTAATCAAATCTCCACTAGAAGTCATTCCTTGATGAACTGAAAGACTACTCATGTACCTTGCTTGTTTCCATTAGAAGTGGGACTAACCAGCCACAAAGAGACAAAGAAGGACAACTTCTTCAAAGCTTGTCAGTGACAAAATTGCACCTTTGTGGGTATCTCCTGACTGTTTTCATCTTTGCCTCATGCTTTCTGCCTGAGACATGGTGTCCTTATGATATTCTGAAGAATGGTGTTCACAATCCCTTCTTTATTAACCTTCATTTTAGAGCTGCTTTATTACCCTTTCTCCAGTACTGTGCTGGGTATTTATTTGACAAACCAGGTTTGTTAGAGTCTGAGATACCTCACAAGCCARTTAATATGGTGAACACAGACATGATGGGGAGGGGGCACTTTTTCAACAGAACTTTATATGGTATAACAGAATTTATTTATTCAGGCTCAGCATTGATTGACTCTTCTGACTTTGAATTTACTTTAAAAGAGCTACCATTCCTACACTGACTTTTCCAACCCTTCTAACCAGATTGTTGTGTTGGCTTGGTCGAACTGTATTGTCTCCACGTGTTCCTATGGAGCTCTTTAGCTCTCTTTGAACTTGCAGTACCAAATTTCATGTGCAAAAGACACCAGACTGATCTGAAAAAAAAMCCATATTGCAACCATCCTTCTTCAGGCCCCTTTTGAGCATATACAAAACCATGTGCTGGATATACATAATTTAAAAATACCAAAGAGCTACCTACTGGTTTATACAACAGATTATGTAGCTACAGGAACAAGCTGCTAGATACTGAATGTTCATCACCCCTGTGGCAAATGTAATGAATCTTTCACCAAGTTTTCATTGATCAAGTAGAGAAGAGTGAGTCTTTGCTCCTTGAATCAAGCTGAGCCTTGACATGGCTGGGCTGCTCTCTGCCTAATCCCTATTTTTTTCTTTAACGCTTTGGCAATTTTTCTGATAGCATATTTCCTGCTGAATGCTTGAGCTGCTCACAATCCTCTGCCTGTCAAGTTTACCTGTCTTTGGTTTTACTTTCCYGTTGTGTTTAAACCCCAGCCAGAAACCAAGTCACTGTTGCTTGCTCACTCCCCCACCAGTGAGTGGGGAGAGGATGAGAAGAGAAAGTGGGAAAACCCATGGATTGACATAAAGACAGTTTAATAAGTAAAGGAAAAGCTGAACATGCAAGCAAGCAAAACAAAAAATTAATTCTCTGTTTAATGGGCAGAGGCTCAGCCATCTCTAGCAAAGCAGGACTCCATCAYACTTCATGGTTATTTGAGAAGACAAAAGCCATAGTTCCAAACATCTACCCCTATCTCCTTCTTCCCTACCCTTAATACACAGAGCATATGGTGTCATTTGGTCCAGAATATCCCTTGGGTCAGTTGGGGTCACCTGTCYCAGCCACATCTCCTCTCACCTTCCCATGGATCCCAGCCCCATCATCAGCATGGCAGTACAAGAATCAGGAACAGCTTTGGCTCTGTGCAAGCACTGCTGAGCAATAACCAAAATATCTCCGTTATCAACACTTTTTAGCACAAATCCAAAACACAGCCCCTTGACAGCCACCGTGAAGAAAATTAACTCCACCCCAGACAAACCCAGCACAATTCCTTATCTTGTATGGATCTAATATATACTTTCTCATAGTTCCTTACTACCATTTATCTATTTTTCTGGAAGTCTGAGTCAAGAACTTGAAGATGTTCTATATTCTAACTAGAATTCGGATCCACAATGACAGCAGACTATGTTCAGGCATGTCTCTGCCTTGATTTTGCAGAAATCTTAGAAAGATGATACAGAGATACCCAAGCTGGTCAAGCAGGAAATCAGCACAGGTATAATAGGATTCACTGACTCATTGTCCTTCATTCTTTAGGAAAACAGTAGCTGTTCTGCCATAAAATACATATTTAATAGCTGAGCTATTAAACCCTGTCAGATCCAATTTGACACAACCATGCAGCCAATTCATATGTTTCTGAAGCTCTAACACTGCTTATTCATAGCCTGGCTAATTGAAAGCAGAATATGAGAGTATGATTATGAAAGCTCTAGAATTTCACGTGGTAGTCCTTGAAGAAACAACATAAGTCTTTGCTACTTAAAATGTGGAAAGGACAGAAGTCAACAACTGAGGGCCAAACTATAGGCTATCTTTTAGAAATGTATARTGTCTCTGATAAATAACTTTAAATCAGGAAGAAATAACCTTCACTTATTAACCCTAGTGATTTTTGGCTCTTCACAAAGTTAAGGCGTCTTTATTGTCAATTGTAGTATTTATTTCTTAGTTAAATATTTCTAACTTGTGCTTTGTATGACATACCATTTTAAATCACATTTAGTTATCACCTCCTAAAGAAAAAGAAAGAATGAAAGATTATGAAGACTTCATAGACAATCTTTCAATCACGGGATCTTATTATGATTTTATCTATCAGATTAAAGGGCTTCTTCAGTGTATTTCTATTAATCAATTTTGATAAAGAGAAAAGGAGAGCTAATAACCACAAGCTTAATTARCCATCTTCTTTTGTAAATATTGGGAGAAGACCTCAAAAATATAAGGCAAAAACTGTAAACTATGCATTTTCTGAGTCTTTTAGGGAAGTATACAAAGAGAAAAACATAATGATGCAGACTYGGAATTTCTATTAGAATGCATTTTAATGCAAGCAAGTCTGCTTGACAAAGTTAAAGTAGGACATTGACATGCTTGTATAACAGGAAACAAAATCCACAGGCTGCTTCTGGTGGAGAAGGGTACATCAGCGTTCTTTGTTTTGCTCCTTTCTAGGGTGCAACAAAGTAATGTATCCTGTAGATATGTTAGTCTCGTGTTGCTTTTAAACATTTATATTTTAAGACTTCGCTATTTTTACAACAAAAAACATATACATTGCATACCCTCCTGTCCATCTGCCCTGATCTCTCATGGAGAGAGATATTGGGAGTCACTCTTTATCTAAGGATAGAAGAACTTAGTAAAAGAGTATTTCTTTTTGTTAAAAAGATCAGCTCTAACTTTGGTTTTATGTTCTTTAGAATATATGGCAGCTGAAAGAAAGAATTAGAAATAGAAAAAGAATGAAGGCTAATCCTCAATTTAGCAGCATGAATTAAAAGGATCACTTTCAAGGCCTGCTACTTTTCATTCCAAAAATCTTAATAGCAGCATCTCCCTCACTGTGATCCTTCTTATCATTCAATAAAGGAACATTTTTTTAAGAAAAAGAAACAGATTTGAGAGCTTCAGTAAAGTTATCAAAGAGCATGATGTTGTCATATAAATTAGAAGAAAAAGATCTCTTCATACAGATCTGTCTCTGAAGAAATCAGAATTTTAACGGCAGCTATGGGCTATTTTTTGTTTCAGGCCTAATTAGCTTTGAGAAAAGGTCTGTTTAGGGTTGATTTTAAATCATATATTTATATATAAGTATATTTTCCTGTGCCCCTTTCTACTTTTTTCCTTTTCATATTTGATAAAACATCAGGMAGCCTCCAGACCTGCTGCTCCTGTGCCCTTGGCCAGCCATGGATTTCAGAGCAGCAGCTGGCAGCCACAGAGCTCTGCTGCCAGCAGGTCCTCCCTCYTTCCCTCTCCGTGTCAAAGAGCTCCAGCATCTGAAGAACAGTGGCTGTGATGCACTCAAGAGAGATTTGGAGTAGTTTTAATTATTCAGTTGCGCTGCCATGCTAGAAGTGATTCAGATGTCCTACTAACTAATCTTATATTTTCTTTCTGTGCTACTGCAGGGGCCTGTCAATTTCCTTCAGTTTCCTGAGATTTCATTTTCACATTACATTTTTGTCMCAGAGCAAATGCCATTGGAAGCTTTAGCGAATTTCTTTAGCAAATCTTATTTTAGTGAAAAGTAGAGGAAGCATGGAACAAGATTTCCCCAGACAACTAAGGCAATAAAAATAGAATGTATCTCTTTAAAGAGAATTTCGTTCTGATTTCCAATAAAACGGACAAATTCACCTTTCTCCTCTTCTTTCTCTTTCGTTTTTTTCTCCCCAAAGTTTAATAGAGGTTATAGTAGTGTGGTTTCAAATAGTATCAGAGGATCTAATTATTCTTGTTAAGTATCATGAAATACTTCTAAGCAGTACTGTATTAGACACCATTTCAAATCACATTTAATTATTATCTCCCAAATAAAAGGAAGGAATAAAAAATTATGAAGACTGCACAGGTGATCTATTCTAATTCRCTCCCTAAACCTTGAGCTGCTAATTTGATTATGAATTGAAACATTTGTGGGGACTAGTAATTCCATGGCAATCTTCATTTCAAATGCTCTGACTGATGGCTCTGCTTCCCTTAATAACCTTCTGCAGAATGTGCCAGGTTCCTTTGGGGGGCTTTTTGTTACTTTTCTCTTTAACAAAGTGAAGAATACTTTCTGACCTCAAGTCTGAAGTTAACATGTCAGGAGATGAGAATGCTGAATTCACAGCTGTGGCTTCATTTCCCTCCACTGAGCGAATTTCTTAATTTTAAAAGGGTACAGGACCAGACAAGTATTATTACAGGCAAAAAAAGGAAACTGCATTATTAGCAGAATCATTTGTATGTGTTTCTGAGCATCTGAAATCAAATTAACTCTGATTGTCTTCATAAATGCTACGTAACTTCCCAGTTTGGCTTGATGACAGAATTTGAAGGAGAGGGTTTTTTTTTTCTTTTCTTTTTTCCTTCCCATGGTAGATCAATATTTTATTTTCCACTTAATTTTTAAATCTCTTCTCTTACTTTTCTTTAAACTGCCTGCCAAAGGGGTAAAATGCTGAGATGGAAATATTCAGGAGTCAGTAAGACATAATATGCTTTTGTCCTGTCTACTCAAAGCTTAGGAAATAATTGAAAAACTTGAGTTAGAGACAGATAAAAGTACTGAGAGATACTTATAATTGAAAGATGTTGCTCAGTTCTCCAACGCAGTTTTGTTGGTTTACTAAGAGTCTTGTATAACCAAGAMACCCCTGCAAGAGTGAGAACACTTTACTGTGGCATCTGCTTGATATACGTGGTGCCTGTACTGATGTTTTATGAAGGACATACAAATAGCACAATATGGCAAGTTAATATTTATTCTTTCAGTGCAGCAGACTCTGCCTAGAATRAGACAGGGACGTATTTTTCTGTATTCTATTGAAGAGCTTCTATGGTTACATGGAAAAGTTTCTGTATTTTTCTGTGAGGATGTAGACCTGACAGGCATTACTGTGTCTTTGGGAACTCTTTATATCCTGCCTATTTGGAATCACAAGATAATAAAAGTATGTCACTTAAAAAATATCCAAAGAACTGAACTGATAATGTCATAAACAAGACAAGCACTTTGGACCATACTGACATATTGTAAATCAGTCCAAATGAAAATAACAGGTCTTGAATATTTATTTGAAGAAAATTAGAATAAGCAGTGATGTTTTTCTAAGGCTTTTAGCTGGGACCTGTAATTTGTGTCCTCTCTATGCTTTATTTGTCCCTTCTCTCTGTGACTTCTTTATAATATGGAAGACACTGCATAAATCCAGCCAATTTCTGCTTTCTCAGGATACAGAGGGAAGAAGGAAGAATCTATAATCTGTTAAATCATATACCTCGATGTGGTTTCTTGTTGGTTATTGAGATCTGTGCTCATGGCACGCAGAAGAAACTTTCAAAAAAAAAAGGCAGTAGGAGATACGTCCTGGATCAAGCAGTAAAGAGATCCCTGGTGAAGAGACTGTTATTACACAGATCCAGTTTTCTCAGACTATTTCTGTGGCACTGCACTRTTGTTAATAAGGCAAGCAGATTAACATAGAGATGACTCCTCACAATTCAGGGCAAGTTCTCCACACAAGTTACTAACCTGTTTCCAAGGATCTGTATCTGTTCAGGTTCCCTTCTCAGTCTGCACTTTTGACAGTGATTGCATTAAAAAGATGAAAAACTTTGTAGCCGACAACCAAAACTGAGAATGCCACATGAATGTCCTAARCAGACACCCTTTGCTTGTTTTCTGTTTGGCTCCATGAATCTTGCAATACGTTCAGCCCACAGGCATTCCATTCAGTCCATTGCTTAATRTGTTCTCTGTTATTAATCATCATTCCAAGACATAAATCTCTCCAAATCTTTAGAGAAAGCCTTTATCTTTAGACCTGGTTCTGAGAACCAAARCATTAAAAACAGAGTATGTCATTTCAYTCCTGGGCACATAAATCACCACTGAATCTATCTTTATATGTGTCTTGAATTGGTTTCTGTTGAGCACCTAAGATTTGGGCATAGCAAAGTTTCACAGTACAGATTGTGAGGGTGAAGTAGACTCAGATTTCATGCATTTTTAATAGCTGGTCTGTCTGAAAGGTTTATCAGATTATTTTTCTCTCCAAGACAGAGTTTTCACTTCTGGTTGCACTGCAGAGAAAGTGGAGCTAGTGAGCTGGATTCTGTTCTGTCTCAGTACTTCCAGAATTACCTGCTAAATTCTCATTTTAAAAATCACTTTGAGGGAATTATATTAAAAGCATGAAAAACCTATTTGGTTATATTTCTATGTCCCTATGTGAATTGCAAGTACTAGGTGCTGAGAATTCTTAAGACAATATATTGAGTCTCAGATCCTGTAAGTACTTATTGTAGTCAAAAGTTACAGCTCCCAGTTACGTGGGGAAAAAACTCAAACTGCCTCAAAGCACAGAAAGTAAAAGACCTCTAATGACAATATATTTGTCTTAAACAGTTTGGTTTAAATTACATTTTTTAAAGTAGGAATATAGATTCCATAATYCAAAATTACATTCAAAGGACAAAGCAAATAAGAGTTACTGCCTTATGCAAGAAACCCCAGGAATGGCAAAGAAAATGGCTGAAAATATGTGTGACTGTGTGAACTATTTTCTCAATAATTGTTAAATTTGTGGAGAAGAAAGATGGCAGAAATGTTGTTGAAACACGACATGAGCAGCATAATGGCAATCCATCAGAACAGCCAGGTGGGATATTTTTGCATCCATGAAATGCACTACAAAACCATAAATACATTTTTAATTTGCTGTCTCCAAGCCTCCCCTGGCTGCTGTCAATACTTTTGGATACACTTATCTTCCACATCATTGCTAGTTTTAACTTATGCAGTAGCAGCAGTACTTAAAATGTTATTTTCTCTTCTAAAAATTTGTTAGTTATGATTCCTTTTCAGACYAAAAGTTGATATGAAGCTAATTGCATAGGCTTTTCCTTGAGRSACTTCTCTGTTGYTCCTGAAGAGGGTGGCAGCCATTTYAGAAACACATACATACTTCTTCAGTTACTCTTCTCTTTCACTTGTTGTCTTTTYGGACTGTGGTAGTAGTAGGTCTGCTAGGAAATTAAGACAAAACCAGAGCTAGCTTAATTTCAGCTTGATTCTGACTTTTTTTTTTCTGTTTTGTTTATTTTAATCCTTTCTAAAAGACAGTCATTGTCTTCAAACTTCACATTTTTTGATTCTTTGGTTGAGAACAAGGGTCAGAATGAAACTTCTCTGCAGATTACTGAAGTTTTCTGTGGATTTATAAATGTAGCACAGGTGTACAATAATGCCTTTCCTTTAGGGCAGATTAAATTCTCTCCTATTATGTATAACACTGACCTAGCACCACACTTGAGTTTGCCAGGAGTTAAACTCCTTTCCTGAGATATTACTTTTATCTGATGATACAGAATAAATCCAAATTTTTGCAGTATTTTTGTTGGTTTTTCCTTATAACTGTTTCCACGCTGTCTTTGCTAAGATAGGGTCAAAATGACCTCCTTCTCTTTTCAAGGATGAGTTTTGGTTTTATCTCATACTTCTCAGAATCTGGATAAGAAACATATGGAATTTGTTTATGATGTCAAGCTTCTGTTTTCATCCCAGTGAGATACTACACATTTTCTTCATTCAGTTACTGGCCTACTGTATGTMAGTAATTTCTTTAGAAATAATTAATTTTAATTCATTTTTAAGCAATGAAATAAATGTTGAGTACAAGATTACCCTGTACTTTTGAGAAATTAATAGTGAAACCACAGAAATGTAGACAGTCACGTCACTTGTAAAGCCCTGCTGTTACTATAGGACTGTTCAGGACATCCCTTAATTGTAAACATTTGTTTTCAAGTAGCTCATAGAATTTCATKAAAGAAGGAAGAAATAAAAATTGAATTCATCAAAATGAATGCTGTTCAACCGTTTCTTTGTTGCTTTGTTTGGTGAATTGTTGTTACTGACAGGTTAAGCAAATAACTTTATTTCACAATTACTCTTTTTAGGTCTGTAGCTGCTTTTTTTTCTGCTGGGACCTATTTGAAATGCTTTAGTAGCCCTAATGCCACAGCAGCTTGGGCTATTATCTTCAGTTTGCCATACCTGAGATTCTCTTACTGCTTAAAAAAATAAGAAAAAAAATTACATTGGTTATTGTTTCTCTGTGTTAAGCACAAAAAGGATAGGCAAATTGATGGTATTGGTAGTGTCCACTGATAGGCAAACAGCTGATAAAATACTTCATCTCATGATGCTATAGTATGTTATTAAATTGTGAAGTTGAAGCACTTACTCTAGTACAAAAGTGGATATTACTGGAATTATTGCAGTATCCTTCTTTGCAGTATCCTTTGTTCTGTCCTGTAGATGTAAAGACAATTGGAGTTTTCTTTCCTGTTTTTCAAACAGTAGAGTTTTGCAGGTTATTTGCTTGTGGTGTGAGCGGATTGAGGGTCTTAAGTGGGAATATCAGAATTATCTTTTACCAGTGACATTAGCACCACTCATGCACCTTTAACAAAAAACAGCATTGACTGAGAATGTAAGAGATGTTGGCCTGAAATACTTGAGCCTGCGCTGTTAATCTGAAAAGCTGCTACAACTACAAATTGTACTGGATGAAGCAAATTCTGGAGTACCCTGGAGCTTTGAATAAGGTAGGCAAATAGTCACAGTCCAAAGAGGGGAGAAGCCTACACATGCACATATGTGTATGTTAATGTGAAATATCTCTGCTATTCTAGCCTGCAAATTCAGTGCTTGCTTCCATCGTAACTATTTTAATAATAGGTTAATGGAGTTTTTGAGGGAAATGAAATCATTGAAATTGATAAGGGGAAGGAAGGGATGCCTACTCAGTCATCCAAAAATTAATAGCGACTTGTGGGTGCTGTCTTCATTTAACTCCAAYAGTTCAATTAATCTTAATTAGACTTATTTTTTAGGAGATTCGAGTACGTGTATTTAACTCTAAAGATTTTCTGGTGCAGCCCAAACAGACTGAAAAAGTGCAATCAATTAAATTTTTTAGGCCAGGAGGACATGAAGACTGTTTCAGTAGGATGTAGGTAACGTGTGACCCTCCAGAGAGGCATTGCACCTTTAAATCTTTACTATTTCTARCAAAACAACTGAAATACCTCCCTGAAGTCACTCTGCAGAGGCAATGCAAAAATACGTTAGACCCAGCATCTCCATGACAGTGCCTGTATTAAAAATGGATGGACAGCTTACGAATACCCATTGTTTGCTGTCTCCACAGATAGGATTCAGCTAATGAAACAGCTAATTAGATTTTTGTAATCCTGTCGTCATTGTTTGAGAGTGACACTTTACTTGAATTTCTCATGTGGATCTCTTCAGACTAGGAAGGAATACTTTTTTTTCAGGCCAATTTGGCTCTTGTCACTTTGCTGGAATGGCAGTTCCCTCTGTTGGTGTAATGAAATCACTGCTTTCCCAAACAGAACTGTGTCACTCAGCATTTAAATAGGGAAGAATAAGAAAATGAGGATATGATTAGTCAAACAGGCCCCGTGTTCAAAATTCATTTCTGAAATCAAATAGTAGAATTGGATTGAGTTCATAATGGAAGAATTATTTAGGTATTATTGCAAGCTGTATTACATATTCATCAACTTGCTGAATGTGCATGGATTTGTCAGGCATTCTCCACTCCCCACTCCTCATTTCCATCCAGTGCAGATGCAGGGAAGGGATAACCAAGTTAAAAGCTGCCTAAATTAAGGAGTGATTAAGACAAGTTTGGGTGGATGCTGAATGCTAATCTCACAGGCCACATTCTTCTGCAATGTAAGAGGGTGCAACTTGCACTGGCAGCTCTCTGCTTTCAGCAGTGCACCGTGATGAGACTAATATATGAGAGAATGTAGTCCTTGAAGCTTAACTGAGTCGTGTGTTGGGGGTTTTTTTCGAAAGCTTCCTTGCTAATAGTATTTCTGCTGGTATTGATTTSTAATGGTAGCTGGGAGCTTTATTCCCATAGAGACTCTTGTAAAATCCCTGCAATTAGAGAAACAAAATTGCACTGACCAGAAAAGCTGTATTAATTGGTAACTCAATATGGTTTGACCCAGATCATCTGCATTTCTGCCTGGATGGTCCCCTGCCATCAGTGGGCCTCTGAGTTCTGTCTRCAGCAAGCTCACTGAACAGCTCAAATGATGCTCTGAAAAGTCCTTGCAGTAAGAGTCCTTATATTTATTTTGTTAAAATAAYAAAGTTGAGTAAATCAGAGTGCAAATTGCTAACCTTCAAAGCAGGTACAGTTTGTTGAACAACCTTGCAATGTCAGGCATGTTTCCCACACCTATATGATATAGGAAATACTGTAATGTAACTCAGATATTGGAGTGAAGCTATATAGCAAATGACGTGCACAAGTGAYTGGATTATAGAATTACTTGATAAAGTACCTTGTCTGCTGTTATTCTCTTAATATTGACACAGCAAGCCTTTTTGGTATAATTACATAAACAATASGTATGAATGCCATGCATTTCTTTAACACATCCACATACAGAATCTCAAGCATAGTCTGTCTCATGGCATGTCTTTTGCAGTAGATGCCATTTCCACAGTGCTCTTCAGCAAAGAAAGTTAAGTCTTGAGTCAAGTCAGAGGCCAACCAGGATTAGAAACTGTTATCTCCAAACTTAGTTTCAGTTGTCAGTGAATCTGTCTTACGGCTTGCTTTTCATGCTACATGTGTTGCACTATTTTGACTTTCTTTTTTTGAATCACAGGAGCTGTAGCTTTCAGAAACTTGGGTGTAATGTTGAAGCAGGGATACTATTGCCTTCAGTTCTTATTTTAAATGAGAAGGCAACAATTTTGTGTKATCTGATATGAAGCACAGAACCAGTACCCTTAAAAAGAGAGAAACAAAGAAAAGGCGAATTGCAAAGGACATTAAGAGAAGGTTCCATACTTTTCACAACTAATTCTATTTCTGTAAAATTTAATCAAATTTTAGATCTGCTTTTCATAARTTTTTTTTTCCATTGCCATTCCCTCTGTCTTACATATATTTATGAATAATGATTTTACATATATTTATGAATAATKATTTGGTTTCTTCAGATGCTGTCATGMACATTTTGTGTAACTGAGACATTCTGTTTTYAGAATACATCTGAAATGGACTACATTATATGTCCCATAACTGCTTTCACAGCATTACTGAAAGCCTGCTGTACTTTTTCCTGGGTCTTTAAATGGTTAAATATTATACTTGGGATGTATGTCCAAGAGATTTTTTCTCTGATTTTTTAGTTGCTTTTATTTTTATAAATTGTTGAGAACTTTTWGAAAAAGCTTTTTTAAAAATAGAATAGTATTTACTTCTGCAAGAAATATTAGCAATTTCTAATCATAATCTTTAAGTGCTTGTTTCAAAACCAAAAAGTTATTTTCACATACTAAAAGATTTTTTCTTTTTTTCTATTATTGATATTGTAATACTTTTCTTTTTGAAAACAAGAATGGCTTTTTTAGAGAAAGATGAGTTTCTTCAAAGTAATTAAGATCCATCCTGGCCTAAAGGGGCTAGTTTCATCATGTTTTGGTCATGTYAGTGTTTAAAAGATGCTAAAAAGGGCAATTCCTATACTTCTTTCTGAAAGTTTTGGTTAATTTTTTGAAAGCCGGACATTTGTCTAGGAAGGATTGGAAGAAAAGATATTTTCACATTCATCTTGAGTTTTGAAATATTAATGAGTTTGATCATTCCAGAAACAGTCAGTCCTCCTTGTAATACAATTGCAATTTTAAACCCTCTGAGTCATCTAGTCCTTCTATGTAGTTACTCATTATTAGTGGTAATTGCATGAAAAGGAAGTTGTTTGTCTGCTCCTGCTGCTTATTCTCTGCCAGAAAGCATAATCCTTTGTTTGTAGATAGCACAATTAGCAGCTTTGGARATCATAATTATTTCATACCTGGGGCTTGGAATAAACCTGGGGGGGAGATAYTCTTAAGCCTTAACTGAAAATACTGAGTTTACTTACAGTTACTTTTCAAAGTTTCATTTGTCTGAGACATGAGTATATCTGTAAAATGTTCTATCCATGAGTGTGTGTGTGGATGAATTACTGGAATGTGTGTATGTACTGCGCTGAGCTGGTTATACTACACAAAACAAAACACAACAAGAACAAAATAAACCCAAAATAGTGACACAAACAACAAGCAGAAAAGTAAAGACCCAAACAGCAAAGACCTGAGCTGCTTATTATCTTACAATGATTTTCTTAACTGACTGGCAGAAAATAGCTTTGATATTCCAGTGTACMTCATAAAAATTACATGAGCTAGCCTGACTGAGAAGCCTGGGAAAGAGAGAACCAAATAGCCAGTGATAGGAAATATGCATGCTAATATCCTTGCAAACAACTCCATGGGTGAGTTATGGGTGTTAACCTGGAAATGGGTCTTAGTGTTTCTACCGGCTTCAAGCAGCAGGTTTGTTACAGAACCAGACAGCCTGACTAATGAAACAAATGGGTCCACACAAGCTCGATTTTCTGAACTTTAGGGTAAAATGACAGGTTCAAGGAGGGATATGTGGTAGAAGGTTCAGGAAGGCTGTACCTTGCTAGCACCTCAGTCTATGAGTAAAGGAAGAGGGCAACATGCGGCCGGGAGTTTAGGATAAAAGGGGGCTGGATCTTCCAAAACCTCGACAGAGGAAACTCCACGGTCATGAGCCCCAGTGGACTCTCTCCATTYGACAAAGGTAAAATGACTTCTCTGWCTTCTTTATGGACACTGGCTTTTCATAGTGTGATTTCCCATACACTAGTTACTTGGAGACCAAGTAGTGGTAGMTTTTTCTTCCCCTCTGGTAACTTAATGTTCTTTGTAAGAGGTGTTGATCCCGGTRTCCTCGGTCACATTTCCAGTGAAAGTGTCGTGGTATGCAAAACCCATGATTTTTCCAATTCATCATCTGATACAAGTTCAAACAAATGTACATGCTTAAAAAGACAGGTATTATATTTTCAAATTTATAACTTAACTAACTTACCTAAAGTAACAGGGATATTAAAACTCACATATATCAGTTTCAGTTCAGCTAGGGCACWTTTTTGTATTCCTGTTCACACTGGCTGAGGATATGCACCCTAGCAGTCAGCACCTAATGACAATTTTGGCTCTGYAAAAAATCCTATCTTCTGTTTTAAAAAGTAGAGCTAGATTTCAGTTTGTTAGTTTATCAATACTTTGTTTCAGCATAGACTGTATGCTCAGAGTCTAGAAATTGCTAAAATTAAAAACCAAGTAATTTTAAAATGAGAACTTTCTGTCTCAGTTTAATTTTCACATCTTTGATTTTGAAAAATATCTGATGGCTTTGGTGYCAGGGATGAAATTTGATTTCTGTAGGCCCAAAACATTTGTAAGAGAGCAATCTTGATTTTACTTTGATTGCTTCATCTTCATTTCTTCAGAAAAATAGCCAGCTTAATTGCATCTTTTCTATCAGTGCTAGTAACTTGACAAGAATACAGAGCTCCATTTTAAACTCTGAGTCAGTGGCTAGGAGAGCAAAAAGTTCCTCCACTGAAGCTGAGCACACTTGGTTTGTGGTTGCTGAAATGATTAATGTTAAAACTCAAAATACATATCTCGTAACAGACCCAGTTTAAAATAGATCAACATTAAAACAACATGTTAAGCATGTCAGTTGAAACACATTAACATCCATTTGATTCTGCAGAGCCAATAGTTTATTTCAATTTAATTTTATTTGTAACCCATTTAATCTCAAGTAGGAAAGGAACGGAAAGTAAGTGGCTTTTACTTTTAAAAAAAAACCCTAAACAGTATTTGACCTAAACACTAATAAAAGTATTAGTGGTTGGTGTTGAAATAAGAATCCATTGTATTACCAACAGTATAAAACAGAGAGACGCAATATAGTCTAAAGAGTTTTTCCAAACAAAAGTGATTGTAAGCACTGCTAGGGAATAAAAATGACAGCTTTGGTAGTATGAGGACACTGCATACTTTCAGCATGTGAAGCTGGATGTTTCTGAATTAACTGTTTCATAATAATAAATATTCTGTGCAGCCCTGTACCATCTTGATGTTCTCCAAGTGTTCTTTCACAAGCCATTACCACCAGTTGCTGCTCTTTATGTAGTTTCAGTTATGTCTTGKCTGGTCTGCTTTTTTCTTTGTTTATGGCAATCCCCAAATACGCATGCGTAAACCAGCTATTGAGAAAATGACCTGATTTAGAGTCCAAGGCTCTAAAATAAGTACTAGATGGGACACGTTTTTTTTTTGTAATAAAGTCATCCATCATCCAACTCAGCAAACAGTGGAGCATGTCTGTTTATAGAAAAGTTGTCAGCACGGTGTTGATTGGAAAGCAGATCTGTTGTGATCCTGTRCTCCTGAAAGCCGGGTCTGGAGAACAGTTTTGCTTATTGACATTGCTTAGTGTCCTGGAATACCCTTGCAAAAGTATTACTTGGGATAGGAAAGATATGTGCTAATATCTTTCCAAACAATTCCATGGGTGAGGCTATGGGTGTTAACGTCCTTGAAATGTGTCTTAATGTCTCTACCTGCTTCAAGCCACAGTTTTGTTACAGAGTCCAGACAGCCTGACTCCTGAAACAGAYAAATGGGTCCGCACAAGCTCGAATTTCTGAAGTTTTGGGGAAAATGACATATTTAAGGGCATATGGCATATATTTTAATATGATATGTATTAAGGGTATATATATATATATATATGTGGTAGGCAGTTTGGGAAGCTTGGTCAAAGAAAAGCTTCATCCAAAAGTCAGCAGTGCTTCAAAGCAGAAGTACTAAAAACCTAACAGTAAAGCTAACTATGTTACCTGTATCATCACTTCTGCTAAAGTGCTTATGGGACTGTTACAGCCATTAATTAAAAAAAAAAAAAAAAAAAAAAAAAAAAAAAAAAGGCAAATGAGAGTGGAGTCCAGTGGAATACCTCTGTCTTACAGGGGAACTGTCAATTCCTTATATTATGAGCGTATATGAGGAAGGACTCGTATTTAGGTTGTATCACTGGTTAATTGTTATTTTGGACAATCAGCCTTATGTAAATGCCTCTTGTCTGTAAAATGGATATGAAAGGCATAAGGGTACATATAAAAAATAATATTCAAACTTTAAAAAATCTCRCTACAATAAAGGTGCTTGCTATTAAATATGATCATAATAAAATAATAAAAATCAGTGCCTAATAAGGAAAAAAGAAATCTTGAAGTAGCCTCAATCACAAGAATAAACTTTCTTTCACTCCGGGTGAACAATGCCCTCTGCTRATTGTGGGGAGAAAAATGGATAAAAATTTAGAAAAACACAGCTGAGACTAAACTGTAAAATAAGATAAACTAGATTAATTCTTCTTATGCCTATTGACATATYTAAGGCTCTGTCTATGGCTTGTTTGCTTGCTGCAGATTATATATGCATATATAATGCGATGAACTATGTTTGAGGAGATACTTGCAAAGTCTTTGTGCGTACCTGTATTTGTGTAAATTAAGCCCTTGAATAATCTCAAAGATGCTCATGTCAGTGCATTTTCAGACTAGGTGGCTGCTAGGTTGTTTGCATGTGTCCATTGTTATCATCCTAAAACTGAATGACCTTTGGTGAGAGTGGAAATTCTGTTGAAATCTAAAGATAAAACAAAGAGAACAGGAATTGTCTCTGTATTGCTCAGTACCTYCCAAGGAGTTTGTGCCTTCCTGAGGTGCTTGTATAGAGAAAAGGAAAGATTTTGGCAAGAGCAGCCTGAATGGGAGTTTCTGATGTGGGTGTCTCTAGGGAGTATTACCTGATGACAGTACCAGATATTTTCTTCTAATCATTTCAGTATTGTTTAGGTCATTATTTAGGTTTATCATTGCATAAATCACTGCAGTAATTTGTAATGCTGATTAATGTATGTTCCTTGATTCTAGAGAACTTGGGGCTTTCCTGATACATAATTCTTCTGCTTTTTCCAGCACTTTCTCTGACAGTTGGGGGAACTAAAGACTATTGAACTTTTAACTGCAGTCTTGCAGGCAGGAATTCAGAGGTGGTAAATGTGGGTTTGTGTCATCTCCTTCGAAATTCTGGAGGAAAAAAATTACTGGATCYTCTGAACAGCAGATTTCAAAAAATCTGAAAAAATACGGTCAATGTCTGTTTGCAAAAGTATTTTTGTTTTTACCACTCACTCTCCTGCTAAACTCTTATCATGGAAGCCTTCTAAGTCAGGTATTGAATTAGGACATTCAGTGATGTTCTGGTAACTACYGTATTTTGGTTCTCGCTTGATAAAACCTGACAATTTTCCTTTTTCTAAAGATACAAATGTCTGGAGCAACAATGAGAATGAATGGGGAGTGCAAAGGAAAAAAACATTATAGTGTTTTAGTCTTTTGTCTCAAAGGAAAATACTAGTAAATCTTTCTTGTACTTAAACCTACATTTATATTCCTACTGTGTTTTAATTTTAATGGTAAGGCATAAAACTAAATGGGTATTTTATGGATATTTGCATCAAACAAATGTTGTGCTTAGGCTTAATACGGTTTGTCTATTTTGTAACAAATGTTTTATACTGTGGATATTTTAAAGACTGGACTACATCTTCAATCCCTATTTTTTTACAGATTTATGTATACTGCCAGTGGAAGAGATGTGAGAAAGTGAATGGAAGAGATGGGGGGGATTGTGTTGCTGCAAAACTGTCACAGCAAGTCCCTTCTTGCTTCTGTTGCATTTTCCTATAGCAAGTGTGGGAGAGCAAGTGTGTCAAGTAGCAATTGCTGAAGGAATTGTTTACTTCTCACTTATGTCAAACTTGGGACRTCCCAGGTAGACTGACAAACTCATTAAATAATTACTTCAGGTTCACCAAGGAGTTAAATTTTTCATTTGAAGTATGGCACATTATTCAGCCCTTATACATACTGATTAAGGACAGAAGGTAAATATTTAAACATTGATGCCCTGACTGTTGTCTCTGTATTACAAACCAGTACACCACATCAAGCAGGGAGTTTTTCAAACACCAAATATGTTAACYTAAAAATTGGGAGGGACACTAGGGAGAAAAGACATAACATTTCTTAGAGTTAATAGCTTTAGGTGAATATTGTATCTACTTAACAGACAGAATGATACCTACCTATGTGATTTGATGTTGTTTAGCCATGATTTCTCTGTTCCATGATTTCTCTGTTCCATCTGTCTTTGTGTTTCTTTAATTGTGGAAAACTTTCAATCTGCCTTTAACATAGTGCATGTGAATATCCTATTACAGGACATTTTAATCAAAAAAATGAAACTATTTAAAAAAGAAATTAATTAAAACTAGGCACCACTACTTAAAACCTAGGCTATCTTACCCCTTGTCCAGGGGATTTAACAATAAATTACAGACAAATTAATTATATTTTCATTTCACATCTTTTTTCCTGCCACTAGTGTATGATTAGCAGATGTRTCAAAAAGACTTTGTATATATATGACGATACAAAAAGATGGAATGTTTTGAGTTGAAAAAAATATAGTAAAATCATATTTACACTGTGTTGACCAAAACTTTATTGTAACTTGGTTACCTTTCCCCTATCTGAGTGGAGAACACAGATTGCTGCTAAACCAGTTCTTCAAATGACTTCTTTTTGGTGGGAATTTTTGCTAGTGTGTAAATCATCCAAAGATTAAAAGAAGGAAGGAAGGAGGCAGAGGGAGCAAATTGCTGGAGAGAAGCCAAAGAAACCTACCTATTGACAGTTTTGCCAGTATTGCCAATCCCTATGGGAATCTCTAGTTATTATGCTTCTTCTCTGGATCTGAATGATTACATCCTTCTATTTGCACAGTATTTTAAACTGTTATTTGAACCACCATTCTCCGAGAGAAAACGGTACAGCTGTACTGAGAAACACCTTAATATCCCAGCAAATCCATGGGGTTATCTGGATACAAATGGATAGAACAAGAGAATCRTGCTTGATATCTTTGAGCCCATGTCAGACAGCTGTTTCAACCTCCTTTTATGCTGCAACCACTTGCATTCATGCACATAAACTCTTTTCTGTAGCATGTGACTGAACACTCCAAGTTGATTAAAAATATATTTTCTACTATTAAAAAAAAACCTGTAAAATAATCCCAGACTTATAGCACTGTTATTTTACATCATTATTTTCCTMATTTCCACAGTTTACCCACTACAAGGTTTGTGATGTTTTTGCAGTCTAAAAGCTGTGGAGTAATTTGGCACCTATGGTATAGCCTTTCTGGATGTATTTTGTAGACCTCATTTCATTCTCACTAGTACTGTTTAATGTGGTAGAATGTTGTATTAAACCACTTCATCACATTCAGACATCAATTTGTTCATTTGAAAATGTGTTCTCATATATTTGTGCTTTCCTTCCATGGTACAGTGAATCAATGGAATTTTTCTGGGGTCAGCAGTTTCAGGAGAGTTATAATGAGCAAACCTAGAAAGAACAAATTTGTGCATTGCCRTGGCTTAGTCATAGGCATCAAAGGCCTAGCGTGACAAAAAGAAAGGACATTTCTTAAACTGAAAACACATAATAAATGTAATTCATTAGAGTTGTGGGGAGAGTAACAATTCATCTTATGTAGGAGCACTGAGTGCTTATAAATTAATGCATTTATCATTTGGTGCATTGTTTTGGTGTTTGGATCCAAATGATTGCTTGAAATAATTATGCCTTACAGAGGATTGGGTCAAATTTTAGAATATACTTATTTCTTATGCAGTTGTACACATGGAGACCTCTGAACGAGTTTTGGTGTTCTGAGGACTTGAGTAAAATCCTCAACAAAAACATTTTAAAGTTCTATATATGTAAAGTTCTAAAGTATCTATGGCAGRTACACTTAACTCACAGGAATAATGACTCAAAGTAAAGGTCCAAWAAAAGCATAAACTGGTCTGAAAATATGAAACACATCTTGTACATAATCTGCAAAAACAGAGGATGTAGTGTTGTAGAGCAGAAGTACAGCAGAAATCCACCTTTTTTTCTTAGGGACATGACAGAAGATTTGGCAATTTAGATAAGCTTTTCACRGATTGCAGTAACTCCACAGCATATGAACTGCTGATAGCCATCATTTGCCCTACAGAGCCTATTTGCTACATTTGAGCTCGGTATAGCTCAAATTTATTTTCCATCCATACCCCTACAGAAATAATATGAACATTATTGTTCTRTTATTGTTTAGGTCCATCACTGCATAAATCACTGCAGTAATTTTTAATGCTGATTAATGTGTGTGTTCTTGATTCTAGARAACTTGGGCCTTTCCTGGTATTTAATTGCATTTATTTTACTTATTGTACTTAATAAAAATATATGAATGYGAACCTGTGGTAAAATTTGCTTACATGAGAAGTTGTAAAGCACTCTAGCATGTACTGATAAGTCCATCAGTAGATGGTACTTTGTGGTGTAAGGTCTATAAGCATCGTCTACCTGTTTGTGACAATTTCACATTTTGGAAAATATTGTAGTCATAAACAACCTTCAATTTTTAAGACCAATTTGATGAAATTTGATATTGCTAACAGTAGTTTATCTGCAGTATAGTTTGTGATATTTTGATTACAACATTTTCTCTGTTACAGAAARGTCAAATATTTGTAATTGTCAGAAGGACTATATATCTTTATGTGCTTACTTACTGTCATTTCTACTATTTCCAATAGATTAGCAATGGAGCACTCTTCTAAAAATTGTCAATGACAAAACCAGAAGCAATGGCCAAAGCTTTAATCTGTTGCTCAAAAAAGGTCTAAGTATTAGAAATCATAAATAGAAGGATCTTAATGGTCTGACCACCTTATTGTAGATTATATGAAGTCTTGTCTCTGGCATAATAATGCACAAAAATGCAATGAATAGCTTTTCAATTTATTTACAATTCTTCAAGGTAAACGTGCTTTGGTTTTAATCCTACATRAAATAGACTTTTCTGAAATATACAGCAAATTAAAATATTTTTAGAAAGTAAAAATTAAATGTCCTATTTTTGATCTGTAAAATAACTTTAGCTTAGAACATGAAAAAATGCTACCCATGACTGATGAACTGCGTGTTCTAAATTCTCTTTGGTAAAATCTGTCCATCTGCTTAGATCAAGTGTAGTGAATACATGGTTGGGGTCATATCCATATTCTTTTCTGATAAACTGCATATACACTAATAATAGATAGTCCTTGTCTAGAAGAAAACAGCTGGTGTCAGTTTCATCTTTCTTTTGGTGTTTTAATGAGCTCTTTGATACCTACTGTTATTTTTTGGGAACACTGAGCTATCCTTAAGTATACCTCCAATTCCTGAAAAGTTGGAAGCACTTAAAACTGCAATATTCTGTGACAACCATATTACTTTGTATAAATCTAAAGATTTCCAGCTTTCCTCTGCAAAAACTAGTTCTGGGACACCTTCTTGCAGAAGCATTATTTTTTTGGATGCATTCCAGCTTCTCTCAACATGATTTTCCACTGTCTTCTACACTYCCAAGAAAAAATATTGCTGATTTCACGTCCTATTTCAAGGTCAACCTTCCATTCAGAAAGACCAGGAGTAGTGTTACTCATTTTGTAGGTCATGAAGTGCATGTGAGAAAATACAGCCTTTTTTTTTAAAGGTTCACAATATTCTCATGTGTATTTGATTTACTGGTAACCTCTGAGTGACAATCTTTCTTGATACAAGACAATTCAAAAGTTTTGTTATTTTTCATTATAAGAATTCTCAGTCATTTCTAGTGATACTAAAGCACTAATGTTTCATACCCAGTTAACTAAGGAAATAAGATCTAAATAACWTTTGGAAATGTTTGAATGTTGATACTACATAGGTATTTGGATTTTCTGGTGTTTTCCAAGTTACTCYCTTCTGTGTTTTTTTGTAGGTAGTCATTTTGGCTTTTTAATCACTTCTTAGCTCCATGAATTTGACACTAAYGTTTCAGTTCTGCAACAAAAAATTTGCATGTACTCTAACATTTAAGGACATCCGCTCTTCCCCAACCTCCCAAAAATTCTGGAAACTGTTATTTGAAACCTTATAAATAAAATGAGTAATTGCAGTTATGCAAAGTGAATTAATAATTTTCGTCTCCGTGACCGTTTGCCATTTGATTACCAACATGGTGGAACCTGAAGGTATATTGCTATCACTATCCAATATAAACTTCAATATAAAATAGAAGTATCTTTACAACTGTAAATAATGAACTCAGTAGTGTTTAATATCATTATTACATATGCTGCTGCATGTACATATTAGGTATAATATTCCATGTCATTGGGCTGGGAAATTGCATTAAGCTGCCTCGTAGTTAGGGAACTTTCATGTGTATATATCATTCATGTTGAGAATTCATGATACCTTCCCTCATTTGCTTAATACACAAGGCTAAGATCTCATTATAATTTTTATCTAGAGCACCAGGTTTCTGGCTTTAACTTTGGATGTTTCATATTCAAATATAGGCTGGAATAGAAGCTGTTACACCAGGAAGAGTTAATCCAGTATACCATCAGTTATGGATTCCTTATACTTGAACAAGCTTATCTTTTACCGGTATACACAAAAAGCTCACATAAATTCCTCTTGAATCAGAGTTGACTGAAACAAATCTACAGTTCTAGCTTAATGTTGTGATTTTGTGAAGCAATCTTACCAAAATACAGTATTTTTTTTTCCTATGCTTATGAGAACATTTGCTACCCTGATGAGGTGTTCTTTCTACGATGCATCAGTTTCTGTGCATGATAATACGTACCTGACCTTCTAAGAATTACCAGCAAGTATATGGCTATTATGAAATAAAATAAGTTAGACATAAGCAATAKCTCCTATTATTTGTAGACCAATGAACTGAAATAAAATAAAAATCAGTGTCTGAGAAAGGCTATAGGAGAGGACAACAATTCATAACAAAACTTATTTAATTAGTGCATTTCACTAGTGAAACATTGTCAGCCACAGTAATTCACACACTTAGTAGSAAACTGAAAAGGAATATTTACGACAGAACCTGATGTGAGAGACTGGATAGTTACTTTTTATCTGTGTCCTGTGGGCACTGTGTCACTGTGTTTTGTTAATAAACTATTTTTTWTCTCTTCCCTTTTGGCCRAACATCTATTTCATATTGGTGGGGAAAMAAYTATCAAATTTTTCACTTCAGAGGAAACATTTATTCTGTAACRTTTTTCTSTGAAAAYATTGTCTCAAACTGAGACAAATTGTCAATAAAAGTAGTCTTAAACCTGTTCAGACGTAAGAAGTTCTTTTTGTAGTACTCATTTGTTGGCATAGGGAAATTTGCAATTCCTTTAAGTTTTACTGAGTTTTTTTTACGAAACCAAGTATAGAGAACAGCAACTAAAAAAGTCCAAACTTAGAGGCCTCTATAAAAATTCTTCCACTTCACAGAGGCAGTTAGAACAGGTTGTTGAATAGAGTGTAATAAGCACTTCAGGCAAGAAACAAATATTGTACATTATTTTAGTGTAACCAGCAAATCTCAGCTGAGATTTCCCAGTAGCCATAGTAAGAAAATACTATGGTTGTGTTATTTTTCCCAACCCAGAATGATACCCCCTTAGTTAGGGTTTTAATGGAAAATTTTAACAGAAATTAAACCAGAAACTTACCTTTATCTGAAATATACTTCTGTTTCAAGGATTTGACCCACAATTCATGTGTGTTTTAACTGAAATAGTTATAAATTGACTCTGAATGTTTTGTCCTTCAGACAACTTTTATGTTCTTACAAACTTAAATAATGGCACCTTAAAAGTTTTGGGAAAACTTTGCAATGGATGTGCTTTTTTAGTCAGTATGTTACACAATTATTAGTGATGTTAAAAATAGGTCACAGTATCGTAGAATTACTGAGGTTTAAAAAGACCCCTAAAATCACTGAGTCCTATCATTAACCCAACACCATTACCAAGTTCACCACTAAACCCATGGTATCTCTAGATACCAKGTCTACACCACKTTTAAGTACCTCCAGGGATGGTGACTGAGCCACTTCCCTGGGCAGCCTGTCCCAAAGTTCTGACCACCCTATAAGTGAAGAAATTTTTCCTGATACCCAACCTATCTAGTCTATCCAATGTCATCCATAAAAGCACATCTCAGAATGAATTTTGATTAGAAAACTACCTGAGAAAATTCTGGGGTTGGCTAAGTCACAAGAATCATACCTATATCTGTTCCATTTCCAAGTCTGTAAACACTTTGCCTGAAGATCTGGTACCCCTTACGCAAGTAGCTCCTGGGACCCATAAAGAAAATCCTTTTAGAGGAATGGTTAAATTGATTATTAAATATTAAATGTCTACCTGTGGTAGAGACTTTTAAGTGCCTCAGGGCTATGAAAGAATTAAAATTGGTTCTTTCTGAATACTTACATTACTTACCAGGATTTTAAATAGTTTTTCATCTACTGTGCTTATGGCTCAGTGGATGGCCTTAGGGTATGACAAAGTCAGTTAGTGTTAAGATGCAATGAAATTCCACCAATTATTTGTGAAAATCACTCAGTTGCTGCAGTAGCTGGCAATTGTTTGACATTTTTAAACTGTTAAGTAAACCRTAACACATTTAATCACAAGCACATAACACATCACTTTTTCATTATGAGACCACATTTAATCTCACTTTTTATCACACATATTTAGGAATTCTTTGGACTACTTAGGGTGGCTAACACTAAAATAATTAACATTATATAGAAGTGTTCCTGCTGAGTGAAATCAAGATTTTGTTCTTCAGAAATAAAGCATTAAAGCTAAATATGAGGTGCCTGGCACAACGACACAGAGTTTCTCTGCAAAATGACTGTGTTTCAATGGCTTTTCCACAGGATTCTGGCACAAAGAGCAGTCTTTTTCTTTCCTGGGTTAATTCTAGCCAAACTCAGCACAGCAACACWTTGTGTGGGCTTTGCAACCAAAATGTAGATTCACTACAGGTGAGAGAATGTGCTTTGCCCTTCTACCTTTTCTTACTAACTGATAGAATAAAGGCAGAAGAAAAAACTTGGTGAGACAATACCAATACTCACTCCCAGGGAGAGATTCTCTGAAAAATAATCAGAAGCAGTGTAAGCTAGCATTAGACTTTTATGTAAGTTATGCACGGAAGGTGATAGTTATCTTGAATACTTCTGGGGGGGGGAAAAAAAACCCAAAAAAACAAGAATTGCAAGTTTCTCTCTAAAGTGTCTTTATTAATACAAGTTCAGAATTKCTGTGGCAAAGTTAAGCTATTTCATAAGTAAGCTATAAAAGTGGTGAGAGGTATGAAGAAATGAAATTAAAGGTGAAATTATAGACAGGCGAGCAGTGGAGGATGCTAATTTGGTGATTGATGCACCACGTTTTAGGATGCATACTTGAATAAGGATATTTTCAATGCTACACAGGAATCATAGGAAAAAGAGAATTAAAATAAAAAGGAAATGTTCTGCTAACTAGGATATAAGTTTATATGTTTTGGGAAATGGTGATTTTAGCTTTTGGTACATTTTAGATTATTTGATAAATAAAAATTGTAGAATAACAGAAAATCTGGCACTGAAAGGATGTTTTTTTGCGTAACCTAATTGCCTTTTTCATCTTTTGAGTATTTAACTCTATTTCTCACTTAAACTGGTTAGTTTGGACAGACTGATCATTTCTATTATRGTTTTCTGATTTTAACTTTGACCATCTCTAAGCTGTGTCAGTGGAAACAAATATTTGCCAAAGAAATACTCTGGTCTTGGAGTTGTAATTTTCTGTTGTGAATGATAAAATTTGAGCTGAGCTGTTCTACAGCTTTTTCAATACAACAGCTAGGTCTGCTTCTGTGTTGCCTTTTAGGCTGCTCACTGTGGATAGAAGACAATGCAAGGTATCTGGATGTGGGTTAGTTATGCAAGAAAAGCCACTGTCTGATTGCTGGGCYATTCATCTGTCATCTGTCATAGTTAGATGCAAACCATGGTGTCTTCTCAGCAAACAACTTTCTGCTTATGATCAGGAGGCATGAAAAATTTAAGTGTATTTCCCAGGAAATACATGATGGATTGGAAGATTATTATACTCAGTACTTCCTAGAGACGTGTTTTACTAGAAACAAGTATCTGTGTGGCAACTATCTGCTGTCACTATTTGCTGCAGYCTTGACAGCTCTCCCATGCTAAGCAAAGTCAAAATAAATAATTAAAACTGTAGTATCAAGGTTTTTCCTCAAAGTTTCCTGTGAAAAATGGCATCAATGTAGAACTAACATTTTTATATCATGACTGTTCTGTCTTGGCTTGTACTGTATGGGGCACTTGTCCCTTGGATGAAACATTCAGGCCTTGTATGCATATAACTTTGTGTACCTAGAACCCTGCAGGAATATTTGGAGCAATGACACTTTTAAGGGGAGCTGGAATATTTTATCTGTGCAAGATTCTTTAATGAGTGCTGCATGCAGACTTGATACTGTCTGGTCACATAAAAAGGAAATTGGTTAACCATCAGAGAGGTCTTGGAGGACTTATCACAAAGTAGAGAGTTGGTACTTCTAACACATTCTCAACTGGTCTAAATTCAGTGGAAGTAACTCTAATTGTGTACAAAACTCTGAGAATCATCCTGCGTGATACAGCTGGTTTGTCATATGTTTCATTTATTATCTATATTTAGGTAGATTTTAGTTTTTTTTTTTTGTTTCAAATCCATGTCTTTACAAGTACCAAAATCATTTGTTTTCCAGGACATGCCTGAAGAGTTTGCTTTTCCAGAATGTCCTCAGACTCTGGCAAMCCCAATGGTGAGCAGCCAGAAAATCAGGCAGTTGGTTGTTTGCAGCCTTTCTGCATTTACTCAGTAATTCATCAAAACCAATCTGTTTTTGCAAAATGGTTCTGTTTGGCAGATGAGTGTTTTGTGACACAAGCTCAGTTTAATCAGAAAAATCCTGTTTAGTTCTATTCATTATATGGTAGGAGAGAGWGAAATCAGATGCATTTCTAATCAGAGAGCGTGACTGAATGACTTCTAATAGCATCTCTATCCTCTTTCTCTCACTGCTGTGATTGATACCAAAATGAGAGCTATGAAACCTGCAGACTGCATTGCAACTTTTTATGTTGGCAGCTGTTGAACATGCATGTTCAAAATCAGCACCATGTACTTTATACTTCATGCAGGGATCACTGTCTTCTGAGCTAATATTACTTTAGTTTCCTTTGAAGGCATCATTTGCAGGTCACTGAAATTTCAGATGATTCCTCATTATGGTTATGTTGGTTGATAGCATGTGAAGTACACATGAAAAATAATACATTTGTAAACAGAATTAAGGCTCAGGTTGGGACAGTATTTAAATAAAATCTTAGCCTAGAAGGACTTAGGTAAGGAACTGCAGATGGATAAAGGTATAGAAATATTTTCTTGAATTATTTACTGAACACTAAATACTTAATGTTTGATCGGCAAAGAAAAAAATCTAAATAGTGCACTGAACATAATAAATAGGGCAGTTTGGGATATGCACTTGCCCAGTTTGTGTACAGATACTTGATATAGCCTGAGGATAGCTTTGCACAACCACAGCTCTGAATAAATTTCAGGGAGCAGTGCAGAAGAAACAATAAATGAAGATTCCCTAGAGTTATTAAAGAAACGGAGAAAAGTGTTATATAGAAGAATAGTTCTGTGAAACCTGATAAATTGTTACAAGTCAAGATGTCTGACTACCACCTTTTCCTTCAATCTAAAGGCTACTTTTTGGTTTTATGCATGAAGAAAGAATAAAAAGAGGTTTTTGTCTTGGTTTCTGTTGCTGATTTGTTGGTGTTTCCAATAATAGGTTGAATTTGTGACAATTTTTTTTTCTTATTCTTGGCTTACTAGTGGATGAAGCATAAAATAAAGATAAAGGGAAATGGGGAGAGAAATACAAGTTTGGCTTATTTTCTTTCATTGTTAAATTTGCAATTTGCAGTCTGMAATCCTAAATTTATTTCAGCTCTTGGCTGAAGCATAAAAAATAGAGAAGCAGAAGAGGTTTTTAGCTAAACAGTCCCCATCCCTCTCTGTTGAACAGTATGCGTACCCATCTATAATTTCTACTTTATGGTAAAGCAAACAAAGTTTTTGGTAGAAGATAATAAAAGGTATTTTCATTTGCCTTCTTTGGTTTTATTCCAGGGCTTGTATCCATTCCCATCTTCTAATTTTGCAACCAGAAAGGTCAAACATAAGCTTTAGGACTTGGCTATACAGATAAAATATATAATGTAGGGGGATAGGGTTAGCCACCTAATATGCCTGTATCATCATGGAATATTCTGAGCTGGGAGAGACCCATGGCAATCACCAAGTCCAACTCGTGGCCATGCACAGGTACCCCAATAATCACACCATGTGCCTGAGAGCATTGTCCAAACACTTGTTGAACTCTGTCAGGCTTGGTGCTGTGTCCACTTCCCTGGRGAGCCTGTTCCAGTGCCCAGACACTCTCTGGGTGAAGAACCTTTTCCTGATACAGAGCCTAAACCTCTCCACAGTCAGCTTCATGCCATTCCCTCAAATCCTCTTTTTGGTCACCACAGAGTGGCTGGACACCAGAGAAATCAGTGTCTGCTGCTCCTCTTTCCCTCACAAGGAAGCTGTCACTGCAGTGATGTCTCCCCTCAGTCTCCTCCAGGCTGACCAGACCAAGTGACCTCAGCTGCTCCTCATGTGGTTTCTCCTCAAGGCCTTTCACCATCCTTACTTCCCTCCCGACAGGTRCATTGGTATGACAGATGAGAATTCAAGTATGTATAGTAAACAGAGTGTTTAGCAATTAAATTAAGAGACTACTCACCATTTTTCTTGAGTTCCTCCTTTGAAACTTATGTAAACTTATAATTTGTCTATGTTCTTCAGTAAGAGAAACCTAAATGCGTGAAGTACCTAAAAAGAAGAAAGATAATATGGTGACTTACAAACCTTGTACTGCTATGCTAAAAAATGTGATTCTCTGGCTGATATGGGAATCCAAAAGGAAAAACTAATTTATTTTATATCCCAATAATGGGAAAGTTCATTAAACTTCAGGTTTCCTGGGAAACAGTTTAGTATTGATTTTGTTTGAGACCAGAGGGCTAAGAACTGGAAGACTTAGTAATCATTTTAAATTTTCACACAAATTTGCTCTGTGACCCTGGAAAAGTAAATTAATTTACATTCTATAGCTGAAATCAAGTCTTTTTTTTTTTTTTTTTTTTTTTTTAAAGACCAGAGGGCTAAGAACTGGAAGACTTAGTAATCATTTTAAATTTTCACACAAATTTGCTCTGTGACCCTGGAAAAGTAAATTAATTTACATTCTATAGCTGAAATCAAGTCTTTTTTTTTTTTTTTTCTTTTTTTTAAAGTCAGTCACTTAAATGAAAAGTAAAATAATTTAATGTCTTGATCTTTTGTGTTTAAGTACATCTGGCTAATATGGATGAGAATTGCTACTGCTGCCTTTTCCCTGTGAAAATAAATTATATTTATCACAAGCTTAAATATGGATAGAGATATCAGCATAATGCCTCAGACTTCAAACCATGGAAAGTGTGCCATTGCTAGCTAACTGCTTTTTATTTGACATTGAATACCCTGGATTTTTTTAAAATGGAAAACTGATATTAATCAGTTTCCTGAGACAGAATGTTAGTAAAGGTTTTCTAACATTTTCAGAAGTGATTACTGCTGGCTTAACGAGATTTTGCTTAAACTAGATGCAACCTTTCTCAAATTTTGCAGCCATGTTGGGATTGGAATTAGATGGTCATTAAGATCCCTTCCAACCCAAGCCATTCTATGATTTTAGCTATCAGAGAGATTTCTTGAGCAGATTTTGTCTTAGTTCGGGCTTTGGGTTTTTTGTTTGTTTGTTTATTAGTTTGTTATTGACTCTTGGGCACTGTAAAACAACTTTCTCCTAGTGAAATAATTTTTAATAGATGATGCATGTGTTCCTGGGAGATCCCATGAGAGATGATGTTTTCATGCATTTTATTGATGTATCTTGACTACTGTGAGCCCTAGCTTATAGCATTGTGTAAGGTCCTGCAGGATACAGACAATAAAAACTTCTGAGAAARGTTTTCTTCCTCTCTTTTGCTTACCCTTTTCACTGTTTTATTCAGTTTTGTGGCGGGTATCATTGCTGCTAATCAATGAGGGTTTTCACTCTGCTTTAAAATCATCTCTAATAGTAAACAGGTAAAATCAACTTGCCCTGCAACACAGGAAATTTGCTTTATGGAAGGACTTTATGCTAAAATGTCAAAACAAGGAATATGACCCAGATTTTACAAAGTGATAGAAGCCCAAATTTTGTCTCAAAGTGACAGCCAACATCTTCACTGTTTATACAACCCAGGAAACAGAAGTTACCTTAGTTACAAGAGAAATTGTGTCCTGTTTYTTAAGGAAATGTTGGCTAATATACTCCAAAAAAAACCTGAAATAGCTAATCCATGGAGCACTCATCCAGGCATTCTGTTGTGATTACCATATAGGATTGCTTATTATTCACTAGGGACCCACACCTTTCTTCATATATAAGTGTCAATGTAGAAAGATTTTGCAATATATAGCAAAAAATAATTTCTGCTTTAAACAGCTGATATGTGAACCATATAAACATCTAGAGATGATTTCTTTCATCCTTTGTCACAGTCTTTTGGAAAACTTCTGCTGTTTATGAGATAAGGATTTCAGGGAGTGGAGAGTGTTGAAAGAGCAAAGCTGTATGGTTTTGGCATGGGTTTAAGTAAGGAAGCTTGAATTCAGGTACCTTTGCTATTTATTGGTCAATACCAATAAACTAAGAATATTTTAAACAACAGATTACCTAGTCAGTCCCACTGCAGACTTTCTCCGTGGATTTCAATGGAGTTGAGATTTCATCTGAAATGCTCAGTTTTCAAATCTTAACATATGTTAACTCAGTTTTCAAAAGACAGTTGCGTCACTGGTTTTTTTGTTGCACCCATCARTCCCCCAGTATGTCTGTAAAAAGTATCACCAGCCCATCAATGTAAAAGCTGTTACAGCATTCATAATTCATTTAAACCTGTGCACTGTGGAGTACATTAGAATTTATTCCACCATGGCATATACATGATATGCATAAGCACTAGTTAGCCCTCTAGACAGCTCCCAAGMCATAAAGAAATTCCAATTTTCATCCAGGTTTTCCAGCTGAGGAGTTTCTATGAATTTGGAAGAATGCAATTGAGATTCAGCATATTTGGAGCTGAGCAGTGGTAAAGTCAGGTTATTCTTGTGTTCTGTCCTTAATAAAACCTAGTTTGTCTTCCAATTTGATGTGGAATTGGAGTTTTGGGAGCTTCAGGTAATCACTGTTACCAATGAGAAAATTGCTAACTGCTACTCCAGGCTATGTTTCATTAATTTGCTTTTCTCTGACTATATAACAAGCATTTAATTTATTTCAGAAATCTTAGTTGTTTCTTCTGTTTTAATTCTCCAGACAATATGATTAGTGCAATATTGTGTGTAATGTTCAGGAGCATTCTCGAGGTGGCTGCTAAAACATCTTCYATGTATCCTCTGTAAAGTTTCTTTAGATTGTGCTGCACATCTCACTTYAAGAGTTTGTTGCGTATCTCCTTCATTCATTTCAACACTGTATTATTTCAGACTCTSTTTGACTACAGCTGAATCAAAAGTAGGAAGTTTCCCATCATCTTTATCAGAGAGAATATAGTTCATGTATATTGTATATTGTGTATTTAATTTCTAACCTTCACTGAAAAGATGTAAAACCAGCAGCTGCTCCTCTCTTCAGTTTATTGTTCAYAGCTGTAGATAGTTCAACAAATACTTTTAAGATACTTTGTCCTGGGTAGCTTTACAGGAACCATGATGAGTTTTACTCTTCATAATGTTCACTGTAACATTGAAGTTTGTCTACAGCCCAAGTTTAAACTCCATGTGCTCCATGGACCAGAACCAATCCTAATTAAGGGAGTGTACTTCTATGGGTTTACAGTACAAGTCCAAAATAAATATCTGTTCAATAGTTATGTATGACCTGATGTTGTCAAGATTAATTTAATTTTTAAATAAATAAAAAAAAATGGTCTATTCTATCATGTTTTACATTGTAGATGCCTCACAGCAGAGATTAATCCTTGCTTGAAGTGCAGATACTTGAATAGTACTTTCATAATTGCAGTGGGGGTTTTGGGGATGTACTGAAATTAAACTTCCAGTAACATTATTTTGTGAAACTATAATTATTACAGTTTTAAACTGAATCATTTAAATTTTGTAATTTTGTACTACTGAGTTCAGCAATATAACATTATTAATTGAAATTAAGTTAATGCTCACTAATGAAGTATGAAATATCTGTCATTCAGACTGCAATTAGAAGCTTCACTTTCTGTATTTTGTTCCAAATRTAAGTCAGTTTGCTAGCTTTGTTTTATTCTTTTTACATTAATTTTGTTTTATCAAAATGCTGTCAATTCACCAGCTTTCTGAGTTGAAACTAGTATCAAAATTCAGATTGCAAACTAATGAATTCTCATATATTCATATTGCATATGCCAGTCAGAAACAAAACCTATTCTTTTGCATTCTGCACATTTGTGAAGAGATGTTTTAAACATTACAGAATAATTTTGAACTTTCATGACTTGCTTTTCATATTATATATTTGATATGAATTAACTATAGCAATTCTGCTTAGAAAATAATTATATTGTACTTATGCAGATTAGAAAAGTATGAAAGAATCAAAGAATTGCACACCAAAATAACTATCTCAGTTCTTATATAACTCTATAAGTAGCCCATATCACACACCAAAGTATGATTCAGTAAAGTATTTCTGTGGCTGGAGCTGGTAGGATTGCTATGTTGTTGCTTGCTTTTTTTTTTWWTTTTTTTTTTTTTTTTKCCAGACTTTTCTCAGACTGCTGCATAAGCAAGAACTTAGAAAGAAATAATTTCATTACCAAAGACACTTGAGCTTACACTTTGTAAAACTTCTCTGTTTTAACTGTCTTCTGAATTTATGAGATACCAAATGTGGTTAGGAAAGTAATTTGAAGCAATGCTATAGCCTTAATGCAAAGGAAGTAGTAAAACCTGAAATAGTATCAGAGGCGGTAGATCAGTGTGACATTCTATAATAGGCTAAAAAGTTATGAAGCACATGTGAATCGCTAAAGTTAATCTCTTATTTATATTGAAATACTTGTATGTGGATCCTTTGGAGCAGTGATWTACCTCCAGCTGATGTTTAACAGCTCCTTTTCAGTCTCATCTAGCCCTCTCACCAGATCTTTCAAGGCATATACCTTCAAAGATGTTTCTACAATGTAAATTGATTACATRGGTAGAAGGTAGCTTAACAACATAGTAATATCTGTTTGATTGCTCAAGTGGAATATTTCTGTCTTCATTATTATACCAGGAGATTAGTACTATATAATCTTATCTGGGCAACATGAAGAAAATCTGTAGGCCAGAGTCACTTCCTRAGGTATTAAAGAAGTGATATGTCTTATCAGAAAAGGCTGAACATTCTTCATGTTCTTCAAGGGCAACAAAATCTCATTAGCCCAGTCTGTAACCCGATAAAAATCTGAATGTGTTGAATTAGTCATCATTTTTCCAGTAGACTTGCTTTCATTTTAGATTTTGTACCTCATAAATTTTACAGTGAGCCTGAACAAATTCCCACAATTAATGTAACAGTCAATAATGGTACTCAAGTTTCAGTAATAGCCAGAATTATAGACATTAACCTAAACGTCTTCATCTTTTATTTGCTGTTTAAAAAAAAAAAAGCAAAAAAGCTGGCCATGCTCAGACTGTATCTGATTCTTGCCTGAAATTAATGAATATAGGTTGGGTCAGGGTTCTACTCCAAGTCTTAAATAAAAATGGAATTAATAAAACATCTGTAGAAGTTGGCATTTGAGACCTAACCTTATTCATCAAGAAGATTCTCATAGAAGTGTTGCTACTCTTACAAAATCTACATGTGAATACTCAGTTTCACACAATTTATCTTTTCTGTAATTTGATAAGGAAGGTGTTCACACAATTAAGCAAAATCGAAGTATTTCCTCGGGGGAATAGATACATGCCATTCAGTTATTTTTATTACTGATTTTTTTTAGCAAGAAGGTGAATCTTTCTCTTCTGYGAAGTCTCACATACAGTGTTTTGTTAGCCAAATAACTCCTCTGTGGCAATGATATTTGGGAACATGCAAACTTTTTTCAAAGATGAGCTATAGCTAGGACCTACTCCTAATCAGRTGTTCTGCTAATTAGGAGTTCTACCAGAAATTTAGTAGAAAGGAGGCTGCATTAATTCCCACCAATTTTTCTGAACATCCTGCCTTTTTATTCCCATAGGTGTTATTTATAAAAGAAAATACAAGAGTATTAGTATAAAAGTAAAATCTAAAAGTGTTTTAACTGTCAGCGTATCTGAAGGCAGTTGCTCAATCTGCTCCTATTAATTTAATTTGCCTTTAACTTTGTATTTCTCCAGTATTTCTGTACACATTTTTTGAAATGACAATAATGCACAGAARCATGGTTAGAGAATAGATGTTACATTGTTATTTAAGAGACAAAGGTAAAATTGTACCTGACCCCATCCTACTTTATCTTACTACTGCTGTCATCTCTAAGAGTGCTTTAGACTAAAGCCATATAAAACATCCTCAACCAAATCTCATGTTGAATAATGAAGTGAGACTTACTGATACTTTTAAAAAGCTCAGTCTATATTGATAACAGTTCACAGGCACTGAAGGAGGTTATACAGGTGCCAGATTTAGCTCCTGCTATTTAACTCACAGACCTGCCTTTCAGAATGYCTCAATCCTGTTATTTTCCTTTGTGCCATCAGGGGATAGAAATGGCGAAGTATCTGCATAGCTACAGCATTACCTTCCCTTATATAGTGGCCTGTGATGGGAAAAAAAACTCACCATTTTTTCCATTATTTTGAGAATAATTGGTTGACCTGTACCCACAATATTGATTGGGAGTAAGGAGCAGTGAACTTCTAAACTACCTATGAAGCTCAGATGAGCTGTTGCCTGCACACGTCTACCACAGCTGAGATGGAGTCRTGCAAAATGCTCTTCAAGTCCTACATTAGGATGATTTTAATAAGAACTTCTTAAAATAAAAATTCTTGCAGTGTGTCAGTCACAGATAATACCACTTTAGCTGTAGGATGTTATTTTTGTTTCTTCTATACGAAAGAAAACATTTGTTAAACATAAAAAATTACCTGTCCAAGATCCTAGTACTGGCAKAGTCCTGAAGGGACAGAAAAACAAATGATGTAATGAAAGTGGAAAATCAGGTGCAGGAAGGAAAGGAATAGGTTTCTACCACGTAGMAGAAGACACTGAGATGTCAATTCGCTCAGAACTCAGTCCCACTGCCCATGTCACCAACAAAGATGTCAAACAGCTCCAGTGCCAAAAATGATCCGTGAGGAATGTCACTTGTCATTGACTTCCACTTGGACATTGAGTCCAAATCCAGAGTGTGCCCRGCCAGCCAGTTCCAGATTCACCAAGTGATGCATCCATCAGATCCATGTCTCTCCCGTTTAGACACAAGGCTTTATTGGATGAAAGTGTGTACAGGAAAAATGAAGCCTGGTAATGCATTGTGAGCAAAGTCATTCTGATGAATTATTCATAGAACTGATGATTCAATTAGGAGAACATTTTTCTTTCTCAGGTGTGAAATTCCATGCAAGTTGAAAGGGAGCCTTAAAAGTAGTAATGGGTGCAATTATATTCAGAATATGTCAGATAATCATGTAATTTTTCAATAATGAATTAATTAGATAGCAATATTTTTCATATGCACTCTCTAATTGCTTTCCTCTGAGGATCTCAGAATGATACAAAGAGCACCTAATTAAGCCTCTAAACAACCATTTGAGGAAATCATTGTCTTTCTTACTCACTGAAAACTGAGGTGGTGAAATTATATTTCTGCTAACACACACTGAATTAGAGGAAAAATCGAAGTATGGATTTTTTTTTTCTTTGTGTTAGAACAGAAGGTATTTTCATTTATATTGTTTATTTAAAAATAGGAAATCATGAACACTTATGTATTCAGTCCACATCACAAAATAGAAAATGTGCCTCTTCTATTAAAAAAAAAAAAAAAAAAAAAAAA
>NW_026623443.1:855429-859221 GCF_030028575.1 Malurus melanocephalus | reverse complement strand
TAACTTTTAGGCTTCAAGCAAACTTCCTAAGTTGTGCAGGCCTAAAAGAAATAGTCACAGAGCACAGATTTATTCTTGGCAGAATTCATTAAGCACTTCCTCYCAGCTATAAAATGTATTCATCTAAATTTCTGATGTCCATTTTATTATTTGCATACAAAGAAATAGCCATTATTTATGTGATCTGTTTCTCTTTCCTTTTGGCTTGKCATGTATCCAAATACTGATGCTCTTGAAAATACAGCTTACTAATTTTAATATGATGAAAACAAAATCAAAATTGAAGAGTATCGTTTACAGCACTGATGATCACATACATGATGTCATATATCCTTTAATAATAAATAAGTATAGTTTATACTAATTATAGAAAGTATATTGTATTTGCTTAATATTACTAATAGCACCCAAGCTGTTAGTTTTCAATTACAGTTTCTCAGATATCTAGTAAATTACCCATTTATACATTAATAAGGTAATCATCCACTGATATTAWTAACTGAAAGCAGGGTCCACAATCAGTCTTTTGCAGGATGACTAATTAAGAGAGCTTATTTCCTAATTAACAGGGAGATTTTCCTTGGCTAATGTCCCTACCTGACATATTATTCTAACCTGATTTTTTGTTAGTTTTTCACCAAGATCAGCAGTCCTCAAAGGACTTTCATTCTGTAACTTTAGATTTCTATTCTGTTACTCTCCTTTACCTGAGTTTGACCTCTGGGACTGTTATAGTATATGTATCTTAAATATAAGTCTTGATGAAAGAACCCCTGCTATACAAAAGAGATCTATTTTTTTTATAATAGGCCCTTTCCTGTTACTGGAATCTACTGAATGTCTTTACAGGGAGACACCTAGAATTAAAACACACAAGTCTCAGTTCTTCAATCCGAGTAAATGTAGCAGTATAACAAAAAAAAAATAAAAATTTGTGAATAGATATCTTTTAGCAGAGCACCTAGACAAGTGCAAAATTTTTAGGTGTATCATGAATGAGAAAAACTGTATAGGTTCTCCTGTCTGAGAAGTCACATTATGTTTAATGCTCTTGTTTTTTATTATCTGTATTACAAGACATGTTTGTTTAAAAAAAAATCCCTAAATGGTAGGAAAGCTGGGTACTCCAAAGTGTCTTCAATGTGTTTGGGTACAGAAGGGTCTCAATTCCACTGTCTCAATAATTTCCCCCATCACTTAAAATGGCAGTGAAAAATACAAGTAGACTTAAATTGAAGGAATTCGTAGAATCTAGGAAGCCCTAGTGGTTTTTTTTCCAGCAAACACCCATTATTAATTAGTATGCTGCACAAACTCAGATGACTAAGAGTGATGTTTTAAGATGTTTTATGTTTATGGATAGCAATTTTTCCATCATAGWTAATTGGCTATTTATTTTTTTTCAAGGAAAATAAATCCAAGTGCATMTTCAGCTGTCTTTAAGATTTTCAATTAGCCACAATTAATTTTCAATTTAAATGTCCAAGAGAATTAAAATAGTCCATAATACTATAAACCCATTCAATGGCTTAATTATGCAGTTTTATCTCTAGTTAGATTTGCTATTTTTATTTCATTGTGTCATTGTTAGGGAGTGGAAATATTTACATATTTTTAATTCTAAACTGGCAAAAATTACTGAAAGCACTGAAATATTGCAATCAAGAAGGATTTGGATTTTCAGACCGAATTATATATTTCTGTTCAGTATATTTATAAAGAAAATTTGAAGCATACTAGAATTTGATGWGGGTTAGAAGACACTTTTCCCTACCAGTCCTCTCTGTGGAATCACAAAATGGCACACTTAAAAAGACAAAGGATATGAGCTGGACGAATTCACATGAACCACGACTACACAATCTCATCAAAGAAGTTCTCAGAGAAAGGGCTGATGAGTATTTGTTCCAGACACAGAAGCTGGGAAGGTGAAATAAGTAAAATWTATGCAACAGCTGATGTTACATATACTTTATCCCATTCAAAAGAGACATGATATACTATTATACAAGTGATATACAAGTTCTGAAGGAAATACTTTAAAAGGGAGGTAAGTGACAAACATGAAACCTTGATAATGAATCACCTACTGAAGGTCATTAAATTTAAACTAAGACCCTGATAAAGGGCACAAAAAATAACAAAAATGCAATTAATTTAAGCTTTGTTCTCCCATAATTACACTTTCAAAATTAAATGTATTTTATGAGGGGGTCAAGACATTTTATTTGAAATATGCAAATTTCTGCCACAGAAGCTGTTTTAAAGGAGGTCACACTGRACATCTTAAATGTTAACAAAATACACAGTTACCTAGAAATGAACAAAAAAGAGTGTAATTCATATCATAAGTCCTTTTAAAAGGCTTACAGCAAAGATACGTATTTTTTTTCCTTCAATTGTGAGTTTAATTTGCATCCATTAAATGTGCAACAATGATTGTAGGGAAAAAATACAAGCAAAAGGAAAGATAGATTCAGAATTTGACTCCATGATTCCAATGCTCCCACTGTTATACTGCATTTGAAACTTTTTAAGAGGAAACCCATTGAGCTGTCTTGAGCAGATTTTTCTGAATGGAAGATTGGTTTCTGTTAATGAGCACGCATTACTGAGAGGGCATTTCGGACTTGGTTTTAAGATGGGCAATGGATGAACTTCAGAACAGTCAATCTTATCTTTCCTGTAGTCTTCCGTTTTTTTAACATGTATTTGAAATGAAGACACAGGGAAAAGATGTCATAGTGTTATAAATCTGTTCCTTAAACTTACATGATTCAATTCTAAATAAATAGCAAATAAAACCCAACCAATCAAAGAAAAAAAAAACAACAACCAAAAACCTAACTTAAAATGTATAGCTTGCATTTTATTTGTCACATTGTAAAAGATCAGTGTTTTCCTCCAAAATGTTACTATTCTATCAGCACAACAGTAAGAGGCAGAAGAATGGCATTTAAAATAGCAATTGCCAGAAACAATTTGTTTCCTATATTTCATAGGCTTAATTGCTTTACAATGATCTAAGTGAAACAACTCTGTGCACCAAAATGAACCATGCAGGCAATCAATAAAGGATAGGAATGTCCAGCCACTATGGGGAACACATTTTCTATAAAACAACTCTTTCCTTCTCTGAATTCTCTGGTCCTGATTCCCAAGAGAACATTTATGAAATACTTCYGAAAGTCAAACCTGAGAAATGAAGCTTTTATAACTCTCTAAGCTAGAAATCCTGAAATCCTTAGAATTAACATCTGCTTTTATATTCTAATACAATTCTTTCTCAGATTCATCTCTGTTATACAAAATAAGGAACTGTTTTTTCTCTTTTGCAAGTGAGTTAATGATGTACCACTTATCTCCTTGATAATGTGCTCCTCTCTTGTAGTGTTGTTCCTCAATCCTTCCTCTCTCAATATCCAGCACAGGCATTATCTCACATAAGGCTAAGGATGGTAGCATCTGATCCTGTGTGCAGTCTGAATTTTTCTCATTTAGCAGAAGTTAATATGAATGTAGGCATTTGTTTTCGTCAGTTTTATTTCCAAAATCTGTTTTCAGATTTACCAAGTCCATTTGAAACAAGTCTCAAAGGCATTCATTTTTGAACATGAATAGTGACAGACATACTTTTGAGTACTTAGTTTCAGCCCAGATAATTTTATTTCTTTATTTGCAATACAGCTTGTTWGTCTCAAAAATGTACAGCACAACAGGAAGGAGGCTGAGTTGCAGTTGGAAAATTGGAGTAAGAAAGTGTAGAATAAGTTTCCTGGTTTCACAGGCAAT
>NW_026623443.1:775390-855263 GCF_030028575.1 Malurus melanocephalus | reverse complement strand
CATATTCCATAATATACATTTTATGTAATTTTGTTCCATTGCATTCACCATCAGTTCATGCAGAGTGTCTGTCTGGAATTCAGGCTCATTCAACTTAGGGAGCTGCATATTTCATCTGACAGGGCTTTGTTAAATGACTGTGCTATACAATCTCATCCAGTAGAGACTGACAATACTTGTTCTTTTCCAGCTGCCTGTACCTAAATTACATTGTGCATTTTTTACTGGTTTTTTTTTAGGACAAACTGAGTATTTCTTAATATGGTATAAATATAATTTTCCTGGAATATGTCTGGCTATGTGGAAGCAGAGGGAGAAAGACAAAAAAAAATAAAATAGAAGTAAGAAAGTAAACAAAATGAAAATACAAGTATAAATAAAGATAATAAAAAGCTGATTAGTCTCTTCTATCTGGAGTGAGAGATCATCATCATCATGCCAGTGATAGTTGCATGAAGTCAGCTACAATTTCCAGACAAGTCATTACATCTTTTATAGATTAAAACAATATTTCAGATTGAATTGCTTTCACTTATTAAAATATCACACAATGTGGAAACACTTAGAGAAAACAGACAGATGGCTCAGTAAATTAATCTATAAGCAGTAACAGAGCATAAGGTTAGTTGCTGACATTGACTGAATCTTGTGGAAGGTGGCAGAAAGATGACAGTATTAATTAGTCGCAAACATGAAGGTGAAAAGGTTGTGAAAAGCTTGTGAAAGRGGATGAGATGGGTTAGGAACCTGTCATTTAAAGGGAGGGTGGCATTTCTAATTGTACTTAAAATTCCCTACAATTTTGTAACATTTTGATGGAAAGCTCAGTTAAAAACATTATGAAAATAGGAATACATTTCCAGTGTTGATCTACATTCTTGACTKTAATTCCAAATGGAGACTGCTCCAATTTTTTTTGCACCAGTTGTAACCATAATGCCGTAAAATGCATCATATAGAAAACAGAAAATAGGTCAGATGATACTGCAATGTGCTTTAATTGCTCTGAAACAGATACTGCTCTGTTCTTACAAATTACTAGAGATTGTTTCTTTTACAGTGTTTCCAGTTGCAAGATATTTTTGGATAATATATTAATATAAATTTTGAATACAGAATGATCCCAAAGCTGTATTATTATTTTTGTGGTAAACTGCATGCTGTGTTCCAAGTTAGACTGCATTCTTAGACTTTTTTCTCTGGAAGTCAAAACAGTCTTAATTCTTAAATTTTGGCATCATTACACTATAAAAAATGACATTAGTTGTTTTTCATACATTTTAAACAGGATAATCCAAGTTCACTGACTTTTCTGGAGCAGTATAAATGCATACTAGCTGAAGACGAGGGAGAGAATGGTTTTAATCTMTTTGACTCATTTCTTACTGAACACAATTTTGAATAAATACTAAGCACTTCCACAAGTACCAAATATTGCATTGAAAAAAAAAAAAAAGTATTTTAAGGTCTTTTGATGAAGGCAGAAGGAACCAGTGTCAAAAAAACCCACAGCACTGAGAACCAGATAATATTTCAATGTATGGTTTAAAAAAAAAATTCAGAATTCTGCTGATCTTTTATTCTCTGACAAGCCACAAATTGATATTAGAATCATACAACACAATGGTACATCAATGCCAATTTAAAAAGGCAAATACTCCCCCCCCTTTTTTTTTTTTTCTCTAGTGATATTTGACACAACTTTCCCCCATTAATAGCCTAGTGGTGACAATTTTATATTTTTTCCACTGAGTAGATTTAAAAGCCAAGTATGTTACTATATCATWACATATTTGGCAGATTTCTTTGACTGGTTTTTGAAATGGTTTGGTGTGCTGAGTGGGAATCAAAGTCCCTTGAGTGCTCTTTCCTGCTTTACTCRTATTACAACTCACTGTGTTTTATTCCAGATGGTTTATAGGTTGACTGTTTATAATTTCACATTTCTCATTAGCTCATTTCTGCTTTCATACCAAGATTTTCAAGTCAAAACCACTTTTTTCTTAAAAAAAAAACAGAGGTAAAAATGTAATTTCTTCTGAGATTTGTATAGATCAAGATTGATTATGAGAAAGCAAGTGCTTGGATGTTTTCATTATTAACCTCTTATAGTTATAAATGATCAGGTTACAAAAAAGGAAGGTAAGAGTATGTTTACGCATGATAGAGATTTTAGTGTAAAAATAATGCCTGGAAAAACAAAAGCACTTGACACTAGCTCATCAGTGATTTAAAATTTSCAGTTTATGTATTCATTTTCCTTAGCCTGCACTTGACTTTGATTCCATGCCCTTAAATCCAACTTTAAAGCCTCAGAAAAATTTGGCATGGTCCATGGATCATACAGACATGAGAGAAATCAATTTGCAACAGAAGCTAAAGAGTGAATATTTAGGAGATGAGAAGGGAGGGAGATGATGGACTCTGGGACGTGTTCCACCAAGAAATGTTTGATGCTCGAAACTCAAGTCCTGAAATTGTGGGTGATAGTAAAGGAAAATCATGTATAAAAGAAGGGAATGGAGGCATGGTTTGGATGTTGATAATCATTCTATAGAATAAATCATACATCACGGTTCTGAAAAAAAACCCCACTTTTCCAATGCTAGGATATTTTTCATTCAATAGTGATTACTAAACCTATCAAAAGTGAGTCTAGTTGCAATAAACATGTAAAAGTTGATTATTATCTTAACATGCTTCCATCTTTTTTTTTTTATAAAAAAAAATACAGAATGTGATATTTCACAGTGCACTTCTAACCTAAAAGAGTAATAGATTAAAAACATTGTCAGAAGAGATTGTTTRTCCTCTGGAAGATTTGCAAAATAGTTAACATAAAATATATAGTTTGCATGTAGCCACARAAGTATCTTAAGAAACCTGAGCTGTAATGTTGAAATAAAGTCAGACCATTCTGCCTTTTCCATAGCTGTTAAWTTACAGGCAGCATAAAGGAGATGAAAACAAACATCCATGAGTCTCAAAAAGACAGCAGGAAAACAATAATGGTGTGTTGTGGCCTCAGCCATGGCTGAGCTGTGCAGGGCAACAAGCACAGGCACAGAAAGTTCTGTCTGAATGCCTAAACCAAGAGCTATCTGCAAATTCCTGAAAAGAAATCATGCAATAGCTGACTTTCAGTGCAAAGTGTTTGGAGATGTTTCATAACTGTTAATCACATTAAAACATTACCTCTGGAACCATAAGTAAGGRTAAGGAATTGCTTATGTCCACCACATCCTGACCCTCATTAGTGTGTGCTTGCACAGCTGTCACCTACCTGTGGTACTGATTTATCTGACAGGGGTTGGTATTGTGYATGATACATGACCACATGCAAATTAGAATCAGTGAAATACTCTAAAATTAATGTTAGCTTGTATCTGGAACTCTGTTTCAAGATTTATGCTATTATTTCATTAATGTTTTACAAATGCATTAATTTTTTTTTACATAAATCTCATTGAGAACTAAGGCATGGTTTTGTTCTCCCCAGCCCCACACCCCAAATCACACCTTTGGTTTGGAARGAATTAGACATTTTCTACATTCTTACTAAAATACTTTTATAGAGTCATTCCTTTAAATGGTTTTAGTTAGCAACGTTTACCTCATAAAACAAATGCTTTGTATCCTCTGAAGACCAATTTACAAAAAAATRTATACCCTCTCCAAGCTTAATGTGCATACAGTTCTCTGTGTGGTAAGGTACTGTATGGTATAAGTACATCTTAATAAAAGCGGTGCCTTCTAGTTCTGAAAAAATCTTTCTAACCTTGAATTTTAAGTCTATATGACTGTAAAAATATCATCCCCACAGATAGAAACTATTACCTTTGTTTTTTTCTTTTATCTTGCTTCAAAATACTCTTAAGGTTTAGAAATGCCTGCAGATTTTTGTGCTAGAGGAAGAGGACAAAGACACACACACATGTGCACACACTCACTTTGATTTTTCATGGRCTGTCCTCAAGAATCTGGTTTATTGAAGCCCTTAAGGTTTATCTCACAAATGCATTGAACATATTCCAAGGATCAAAAGATCTGRAATCTGGGTATTACTCTCCACTTACACCCTTTTAGAGGGGAAAACATTCTCATGTAAAAGAAACAGTGGCTGTTTCAAGGGCATGTGGTCATCTCTGGTCAACCTGATCTTTATCAGCAGTTTGTGCTTAGACAGAGTAATTAACATTGTTTTTTTCCCCCAGCTGGAAAACGTATGACAGTATTTTTTTTTCTTCATTTAGCTTTGCTTAAGCATGCTTATCAGTTTTATATAGTTACATATATAAAAGGATGTGAGTAATACAGTTCATTAGTTGTAACAATCTGTCAGCTTTGAAAAATATGTTATTTTAGAACACTGATCTGCTAGTTGCAGACTACACATGATTTACACTCTTTGTCAATATTTTGRTTAATTGTTTTACTTTTAAATAATTTTTGAATACTTGGTCCAATTTACTAGATTCCCCAGAAATGATTCCTTTTACCGTTCTTTTATACAAGGAAACACATAAACAGTTCTGCACTCCAAGTTCTGCTCTCCATTTATCAGAGCAAAAACTCTTGGCTGATTTAGAAGCTGTTTATACATGTATTCYCACTTATATTCCATTAACTAATATGCTCTTTACCTAGTAAAATGGCCTTTTCCAAAATTACCAGTGTCACCTTGATTTCCACAGGTATTTAACAGTGATTGTACTTTTCCAGTTTTATTGCAGAACAAATTGCTTGTGATCTCTGATGACATGCAGCTGGTAATGCAGGTGCATTTACAACACAGCCTAAGGAAATAGATTGAATATTTGAAGCAATAAATCTCATTTTGATTTCTGTAAGAAGAATGTCAACTCTTTTTCCTCTCCTCCTTCTTTTCATGTGTCAAATAGAATTTATAAATGCAATTATTTCAAAGACAATATAAATAAGAAAAGAAAATAGAGGAAAAGAAAAAACATGGAGGTGACAGGTGACAATGGCATCAGAATTGAAAAATAGATAAAATATATTATTATTGAACCAACACTGTGAAAGCTGGAGCATTCAARGCTTGCTTCATCTTTTGAGGTTATCCCAGATGAGTCTATTTGATTTTTCAGTATCATTTGAAAAATCATCCTAACAATCTTTTAYCTTAGCTAGTCCTCATTGGTTACTATTTGAACAGCTGATTTTCCTCAGCACATATGCTGATGTTGGTGTGGCCGTGTCAGGGGATACTGAAGGAAGAGCGAATACCAGAGATCTGGGATGTGTGGTTAAGAAAGTGGCACTGCCAGCAGCTGCAAGATGGCCCAGGTTCAAGTGTTGAAGAGAGCTCCATGGTCAGTAAACCAGTTCACTGGCATTGGCTATGAGTTCACTGGTGTTTAGCAGCAGAGACAGTGTCACAGGAAGCATGTTTTCAGAGAGAAAATGCTGATTGGCATGCTGGCTTGAATTAGCCTCTTGGTTTCCTTGTGTAAAACCCCACTGGAGCATTGAAAATACCCTTCACTGCAATTTGTTGCACACAGAGAAGTTGACAGTACAGTGCAGCTTAGGCTACACATGGAGAGCCAGCTGATTGTAAATGTCTCTCTCACTTTAAATCCAAAGAAATAAAAAAAAAAAAAAAAAAACATTGAATGGTTTTGAATTGTTCTGTACCGGGCCTTAAGATAAATTTTTGTTCATAATCCATTTTCTAGTCAAATTACAGTAGTTCAGCCCTGAGAACTAGGAATGGGTCGGGGATAGTGCAGTGTGGTCTTTCCTGTTCCCATCACAAAGCATTGTGGAAGACATCTCAGCTGATGTCATGAAAACACATTCCTTTGAGTGCTCTCAGGAAACTTTGCTGGTTTTTAATTCCTGTCATACATCAAGAAAAAAATAATGTCATGTACCTCATTAAATTAATATTCAGTAAAAGCAGACTATATTAGTGAAACTTTGAAAATTTGTCCTTTTTTTAAAAAGGTTTTTGTTTCTTTTTTTTTTTCTTTTTTAAGAAGGGTTTATGAAAATTAAGGTCAAAAGTCTCATTGTGACATGCACATACTCTTTTGCAAAGGATCATCTTTTATTTATCTTAGCTTTATTATTCATGTTGTTGTTACTATTTACATGAGCTTTTAAAGGTACTTGGGATGGGTTATTTTACAGGAGAGTCCTTACAATGTAATTGAAAGAACAGATTAAAGGAATTGATTTCTAGAGTGGGACTAATCTCAATTAACATTAACTTTCTCCAGTTAAGAGCTGTGAGAAGTTTCTCACCCTCAGTTAATTATGTAAGTTTCCAATACATTCAACAGAATTCTAGACAGCAGAATTGACATAACTTAGGAAATCACTCTTCTGAACAARCGTATGCATCTACATTCAAATGAGATGTATTGCTGACTCAAGGTTAGCTTCTGYAATGACTAGATTTTGGCAGTAGAAACCTTTGGAGTACCTCAAAATAAAAAGAAGGGAGAAAATCACATTTTTTATAGAAAGGCTCTTCTGTTCGGGGTATTACATTTGTGTATTTCCCTTAGACGTGGGTTTTCTGATAAGAAGGCAACTCACTGGTTTCTGTCATGTCCCTGGAATGAACACTGATGAGGTTAATGGCATTGTCTGGAGCTAAACATTTGTCTCAGATTGCAGAAATCCACAGACAAAAATTCACTATTTGGCATTGTCAAATACAGGACAGAAAATCTGATGACTTATGCAGTTCAAATACTCATGTTGAAATATATAAAAGGTCATAAATGCTCTGGCTGGAACACTTCAGACTTTAGGGAGTTTATTAGAGATTGCCTCTCCAGTTCTCTGCCTTTAGGGTAAACAAGGGCGGGTTCCTCAATCTTAAGTTTATCTGGCATCTTCCTATGATTTACAAAAAAATTCATTTAGTCTCTTTATTTTGCTGTTAGGTAGGTGATAAACAGAGAATAAACTGTACTAAAGATTTAAGAACCAGTCTATGGTAGATTTCAGTGGCAATTATTCATCAAATATCTTTGAGGATCTGAGGTCACCATTTCATCAATTGTAATTCTCTGCTCTAGCATTAATTTAATGTTGCTGATTGCTGTTCACTGATGCTCCTGAGAGTTTGTCCCCTTAAGTTGTAACAAAGAAGTATCTCATCATCATAGTCTGTTACTGGGTGTACATCAGGTCTACTTTGTGACTTGAGTAATTGCTGTTGGATTCTGATGTGTTTCTTTTAGGATCTGCTATAATAATTGTCTGCTAAATAGGAACCTCTAAAAGGAGGTTACAAACCTCTCCAAGTCTCAGGATGCTATGAAGCTGTAAATGGAAACATTTCTACTCTCAGTTATGGTATAGGAGTTACAATTAGAGTGAAAAATATGGTGCCATCCTAAGATAATGCAATACATCTTTGAAAAAATTGTGCAGAACTGTGTTTTATGTTAAAATATTTTGTACAGAATTCCACACAGTTCACTCTTGCACATTTATTATTTTAATTACAAGATTTTCATAATGGTTATGGGTGTCTCGCTACAATAATTCTTAGAAAAATATTATTCATAACTTAGAAAATCAGTAAATTTAGAGGTTTCAGTGCGATTTTTTTTCACCAGTCATTTAAAAAAAATTCAGGTAAAAACCGTGGAATGGTAAAACTAGTTCCACTAAATCCTAGTCAGGATGTGTTAGAGGTTGCTCAAAATTACCCAAACAGGTGGTGCTTACAAATTGTAAAGGAATCAAGATGGTTTTTTTTTCTATTCTTTGTTCCCATGCAACACTTTCATAAGATTCTGAGAATTATGTTAATATCAAAAAACCCCAAACTTGTTTATTCTCCAAGGTTTGCAATCCCCGTCATGACTTTCTTGCACTTTATTGGCCACTGCACAAAAYTGTGATAAAAGGAATAGATGTTACAGAGCAAACACGCCACAAGGTGTAAACTTCAATCACATAAGCAAGAATTTTAAGCAAACTACTGTTTTTGTGCTTAGAATCAGATGCTTCTGTTCTGCAATTGTGGACAMCAGTGATGATAACATGGTAACTGAAGATACTGAATCCTTGTGTTTCCAGTTTTATTTTGTAAATTGTATTTATTATTTATTCACATAAATAATGGGATTTTTTTTAACAGTAACAAAGAGCTATTAGAACTCTGTAAAAGTCTGAGAACTGTTTCAGTGTCTTGTAACATGAATTCTAAAAGGTGCACAAATTTTTCATGACGGCAAATAGACATGAATGTACAATGCAATAGAAAAACTGTGAGTGATGAAAAGGAGAGCATATAAAGCAAGAAAAAKCATATTTCATCTAAATTGTTCATAAGGCTTTTTACTCTGTTAAATATGACTAATATAATTTGACTGATATAAATTATTATTGATTTCCATGCTCTGAGAAACCTTTTAAGCCCTGAACAAAGATTGTAATCCTTTTTGGCTTTTAAATAAGATTTTTTTTATTATCCTTTACAAAAGGTTTTATGAAGTTATTCATTTGATTGTCCCATAATAATGACTGTTGTTAAGTAGCACATTCATGGAAGATAAGAAACTGCCTCATCACAAAGAATTTTATGTTCAGGAATAAGGCCCAAATCCTTACATCTCTACTATATATGTATCGATGTCAGTAGAAGTTCAATTTGTCAGTGAGAAAATGAATGCATTTGATAGAATTTGTGTCAGGAAAATCTAAATAAGCTAAAAGAATTAGGTTCATTGATTTATTAATGGCTTATCAAAAAGTGTCATGAAAAGGTATCTCCATAGATCACCTTCTTCTAAGCCTTTTGTGTCAGCAGCCTCTTATGTTCAGGACTGTAAAGACACCACGAAGGGTTGCTGAAAATGTGATKCAACACTTTCATTTAATCTGTAATGGATCACAAGATTCCTACTCTACAAGTTAATATTCAGTAGAGCAGCAGATATTTAGGCACCAGGCTCTGGATGAACAGCATGTGTGGACTGGTTTCTGTGAGACATTTGAGCGTTACTTCTTCCTCTTTGAAGCCACATGGGAGGAAAAGCAAGTTGAAGGATTGGTGCAAGTGTTCCTTCACTGGGAAAGTCACTAACACAACTGGTTTGTTACCTACAGAACCTGGGGATTAATCAAACAAATATACACAAAGATGTGATGTCTTTGAAGAGATGGGGGCTTTAATCTATAAAACCAGCTACATTTAGCTTAATTCCTGATACAAGACAACAAAAGCTTGAAGGTCACATCACTCTCATGACCTATTAAAATCCAYMRAAACTTTTCCATTGACTTCAYTGTATTTTGKATTGGTCCCCAGTTCAACAGTAACYTCTTACTCTGATTATTTTGCTGATGTGCACAAACTTTTACACTTTGAYGTGAGGCAGCACCTTCTGTACATAAATTCCATAATGACAAACCCAACATTTACGTAGATCTCAGAGGCAATGGCTGACAATGCTTAAGACATGTAAGACTAAAAAAGCCCTGCAGATCAAAACGAGAATTTCAGAAGAAAATCCGCGSTCCAGACGGAAATTTGGCCATTGCACTAGGAATCAGCAGGGATGGGGTTAAATACAATTGATGTTACTCTGTGAAACATCAATGCATGACATTTCACAGCAGTAAGTATGCCCAGATGCCCCCAGAGCTCAGCTCGTTCCTCCTCCATTCTCCACTGTGCTTTGAACAGTGAGACACCGCTAACAGGCAGCTAGCCCATGTGCTTTTGAGCCACTTTGCAGCAAAAAAGAGCAACACATGAGCTGGACTTTTGTCAAATCCTTTCTGGAAATCTGAACATGTGATGTCCATTGAATTCCATTTTCTATCTCCTATGGCAGTCTTGTCTTCAAAGAAACCTAACCAGATGGTGAAGCTTGCCTTTCCTTTCTTAGAGGCCATCAATCTTTGCTCACACTGTGTATTTCTAAGTGTTTTTCCTGTTTTGATCTCTGAGAAAGACTTTGTGAGACACTTCCTGCAAGTGAAGTTTAACGACATTCTCAGATATGTTCCAACTCTTTTGTTAATCTATGACTCCGTGATAAGTACCTGAACCTACTGAACTTCAACTAAGACATCTTGAAAAAGTAAAACATACAGAAGCTTTCCTGTAACTCTGGTCATAAACCTCAACTCACTATGGGTAAATAATAATGTAAGAGCACCTTTTAACCCCTAAGGTCCCAAAGGTATTGCAAACTATTGTCCTGATTCTGCAGTCATCTATTTGAACAGACAGCAAAGTTCTTCTTTGTTGTAAGACAAAGTAACTTCTTGCATTACRGAAGTCACCAGTGGTATACAATTTTTTGTGCTACAAGATAGAATAAGATACCTCATTAGGAAGAAATTTGTGTTGCTGTCATTTTAGAAAATTCTGGTGCAATTTGTTCAGCAACTTGGACATCATTCAAACTACATTTTGTCTGAAAAGTGGAAGTCAAGACTCCAACAACATTTAAACATAACCCAAATAGATTTTGAATGAGCATGTTTTAAATTTATTCTCTGAACCTGTTTTTCCTGTGTATTTCCTATCTTTCACAAATGCATGACTAATATAAACTCTTTTCTATACTACTGGATTACTGTTACTACCTCAAAGAGCAATTACATATTCTTGTGATATTTTCTTTTCAGATACCACCCAGGCTATACACTTCAAGGCTTTTAGCCTTTAARAGTGCAAAATAATATTGAAAGTTATGTTTGATCATTCTGTATTTATTCATGACAGCATAAAAACAATAATAGCAGTGAAATAATCTAACAACTGACTCCTTATTTCTTTTGGAGGCAATAGTCTTTCAGAGGATYATTTGTATTAATGTCTTTGCTTCTTGTCAGTCAAAACCCAGCAACTGTGTATGTGCACTTAAGGTGAAATCAGAGYTTGTGGAGGAATATGAATCCATGTCCTTGAGGTGCTATAAACAAGTGTATGTTCTTTGTCTGTGTTTTATATTATGTCATAACAATGAAATCTCTTACAGATATAACTGAGAAAATTCTGAAGTTAAGCTGTGTTATTTGTTGTTGATGTATTAGAACTGAAACAACATTCTGCTGTGAGGTAGGAATTACTCAACAGACATCAATTAATGATATAACAGGTTGATCTATTTTCAATGAATCATTTGGAACTTATAGCCCTCTATCCTCTTCGGAATCTAATGAATAGAGCTTACTACTGCTCTTTTTATTTGCTGTAGTTAATAATGCCATGAACAATGTTATTTCTGTCACATAATAGGTCACTAATGCTACATGATATTGCTTTTGCTCTAGACATGAACAAATAGAATTATTTGATGAAAATATAGCCAACAACAATAGAGAATTAAAGCTGTTTATTCATGCACAAATGGCCTTGACTGTAGAGAAATAAAGGTGATCAGAATAATAGTACTGAGAAAAATTTGCACTGTTTTCCATAAGAATATTTTGCACAGTACAGTTATAACAGGTGAGTAGCAGCTTCAGTGACTGAGGAAAAAGCRTAAAAAGATTAAACAAATGACATGTTAAATTTCAGTTGCTACAGTATGGTGTTGATAGGGTATATGTTTAATTAACTGTTCTAAATTAGGAACTCTACCATCAGTTCATGTTCAGCTATAGAAATTGTGTATGTCTTGAAATTTAATTCCATGTAGGGAATAATCTTTGATTTCTTATCTTATTCTTACCACAATCAATAATGTATATTTTCTTCTAACCTTTGCCTTTCTAGTGTAAATTCTCTGAGACAAAGACATTGTAGTATGTGAAGCATATCTAGCTCAATACAGTGTTTGTCTTGGAGGAAGAAATTGTAGACAGAAATAAAATTATTGCTTGTAATAAAATATAGTAGAGGWATTGTACACATTTTGCTCTATTAATGTGCATTTTCAGATTTTCTTTGGGTAGTTTATTTTCTTTATTTTTTATTAGCTGAAAGCTATTCAGTTTCAGGTGATTTCAGTTCAAATATAAGATGAGGATTAAGAAAGTGAACAATTTACTACAGCAATTAAAAAATGACAAAAGTAATCTATRTTGTTTCCAGTAATTCTTTGTCCCTATGGTTATATATTGGGACAAAAAGAGAAGAAGATGAGAGTAGAAAGAGAGCCTAAACCATGCAGTATGTAAAATCATTTTTGGGTTTTCACTTAGCAAAAGTTTCTGATTTCTAATTTCTTTATAATCCAGGTYTGGGAGGACACATGGAAAGCCTCTGTAAAAAGTCTAATTTAGATATGTTCTTGAGGTCTGAATAAGAGTTATTTTATTGAGAGATTGTTTCGTTATTTAGTATCAATTCAGTTTTGTTGTGTCCCTTGCATCCATCAAACTTTCTCCAGCTATACCATCTTCTACTCAGAGTGAAGCAAAATGCAAATAAACAAAGACAAAAGACTTGAGTTTATTAACTTGCATTGAAAAAAAAAATCTCAATTAAAAATATGATTCTGCGCAATCCTAGTCAGAAAGGCAGTTGCTGCAATTGTGACTCAAAGCAYAGCACATGACCTAGTAATATTAATTTTTCAATACCTCTGAAATGAACATTCCATTATCAGTCAGTGGGTCCCAGAATTAACATCAGTAATACTGGACAATCATCTACAGGGAAATAGAAACTTTTAGCTCATGAAGAGACACAGTTTTTGCTTTGAGAGAATTAACAGAGCTCTTGGACACAGAAGRTGGATTTTGGCAAGGTCTGTCCTTGTGGAGAACTAAGCAGTCAGCTTGTTTTTATTTTGCCTCTCTAGCRGTATAATTGTGTTGTTGTGGCTCTTGCCTATTTTCAGTTTCATTGAAGTACTTGAAGTACTTTCTCAGAAGATGAGTTTGCCATGAAACAGAGTTCCTATATCAAGGTCTCTCCTGATGCTGAGTTGAAATTCAGAAAGACCACAGAAGTGTCATGTCCTCCTCCTTCTACATACTGCTTTAAACCAGTGCCTAAAGGGTGACAGTATCTGATCTCTGTCATCCTAGAATAACAGTTTTATCTCAKTTGGCTCTGAGATTCCATTCAGTCCATACAGAGCAGCATTTTGAAAGGCACTTTGCAGGCACTTCCTCTGAATTCACACATTCCTGACTACTCAAAGTATACTGTAAGAATACATCAGGAACTTGACTCTCACTTATTCCTTCATTGTGCCACCTTACCATATGCAAAATTCACATTTGCATTAGTGCATTGCTWCATGTTTTGCCTGTCTTTGATTGGCATTCAACATTCTAAATTACCTCAGTTCTTGAATATATTTAACTGATTATAGCCTTGAGGCACCCTCCGATAAATGACTGTGCTCTCATTTTCAGAAGCTAACACTCTGATAATCAAAGGAACCTTCTGTTTATGCACTTCTCATCTGGCAGTGTCACCAAAATGCTTTTAAATTAGTCTGTGAGCTTTAAAATTTATAGGTTTATAAATACTATTATCTAGTTTCATGTTTGAAGTTATAAATCCTTTTTATTCCATGTCACTTATTTTAAGTTTATTCAGATTTCTGTATCATCTGATTGGCTTCTATTCCAAGACAATTCATGGCCTGGAGAAAACCTTTTTTTGCTATAATTTAGAGAAAGATATAATTATGACAGTTAAATCCAGCTAATAACSAGTTATAAGAGCCATAAATCACATTTCTGAGGATGATAAAGAGGCTACAAAAGATTGTATAGAGTGGTACATTCTCTAATACCTMTATCAAYACCTATTTCAAAGATTCAGCATAGAATTTCAGAGTGACCCAAACCTATTTTTGCAGTCCTGTTGACAGGGAAGTTTTAAGAAACTGCTACCACCTCAGGAAGATGTTGACTTATATGTTAGGGCACAAATTCTGCCAGGGAATTCTGATCAGTTTGGAAGATCCTTGAATTCAATTGAACAAGCTGCTAATTCTAATTTTAATTCCAAATCTAATTCTAATTCTAATTCACAATCATATTACAAATAAAAGTTTTTTTCTGCTCTGGACAGAGCCTTTGTAGGTCCAGAAATTACATCATAACTAAAGGCTTGCATGAAACATGAGAAATCCTAGATGTGGTGAATTCCCTTTTTCTCATATACAAACTGGTATTCAGTGAGGTTGATATATCCCCTAGCTTTGTAGTGATATCAGAGTTGGTATTGAAATTATGCCTGAAGACAAGGAGTTTCTTTGACTTAAAAGTTTCAAAGGAAGCTCTAAAATACCTCACACAAGAGGCATTGGAACAATGGAAAGAGAATGAGGCGTGAATTACAGAATTTCTCAAACCGTTGTACCACATACATGTTGACTTTGTGTCTTAGAATGAAAAACATCCTCGGAGGCATACATAATTTTGATAGTTCTTAGCTGTAGAAATATGTATTTCGACATTTTCTTCCCCCTTCTGAACATTTCACAACAAATGCCGTAGAATAATGTGTATTGTGAGAGTTCTCACACATTGTATTTTTAAAAAAGATAGATTATACCTTATCTAAGATGCAGACATACAGTCCTGGTTTCAACACAGAACTCTGGAAAGAACCTAGCATGGAAAATACTGGTTATAATAGTACTTCATTCTGTTTACAAGTATTATTGAGATCAGTTTGAAATCAGAGTGAAGATAGTGGTCAACTTAGTTTCTGTGTGGACAAGTTCTGACAAAGACAATTTTTGCCATTATATGAAATTAATTGTAGCTCTACAACATTCAAAATTACTGCATTGCCTTTGCATTACATTTTAACTATTTCACTTCATTTGCTTTCAGTGCACATTAGTAAGGAAGAACTTTTATGCACTGCAAGTTTGAAATGTTCTGGCTTTTCCCTTTGCTCTGATTTTTTCTATYGTTTTASAGTTTRTATATCATGKGTCCCCTTTGTTATGGATTTATTGYTTAAAAMAAAGAAAKTGTACATTTATAGMCACCYATTAAACAGAAGCAAGTGTCTTCTGAACATCTGGAACCAGCTTTGTTGTGCTAATTTTTAAATAAAATTATCTATTTAAAAATACGTCTTTTGAGGAACTAAAACTTCTGTCTTAATAAGCTTTATTGGAAGTTTAAATGTAAGTTACATTGGCAGAACAGAGGCATAATTCATTCTTTCTTTCAGTATATAAATTAGGATCTTTAATTCAAAGTGTGGACTCTTGAGAAATTTTCAGTTTGCCACATTAGTGAATAAACAATGGAACAGAATTAAAATGGTGTTTCATCAGTGCAGGATGATGCATCACAAAATATGGTTTATTCAATTATCTTGTCAACTAAACTATAGTTTTAACTATTTGTGTTAATGCTTTCATAATATAGTACTAAATATTTTATAAGGTATTTTATGAAAATAACAAAGACTTGTAAATTCTACACTGCACGCAATAAAGCACTGGAGCAGGCTGCTATGAAACCTTTTCCAGGAAGCAGGGAGCATGGAGAGGCTTCATGTGTAAATCATAAAGCTTACAGGTTATTAAAWTGCAGACTTTTCTATGCAATTTTTGATAAAACAACACTGTGAAGCTCAGCARTWGAATCTGGTCCATTTTATCCTTTCTRAAAGCATGTTGGTTCAAACAAAGAGTCAAATGCTTCTGGATTATAGCAGARCATCAGCTCTGTTTCAGATTTTCTGCCTATGGACTGAAATTGTGACAGTTGCTCCTGCACAACTCCAGATATATTAATGTCTCTAGTTGACATCACTGGTAAGTAGTTAGCTATAATTTACATGCTTGCAAAAGAGCTATAAATAAAGGAGTTAGGGAAGATATCCACTCGATATACATTTATATGCAGGTGCACGAGATTTGCCTTTATTTTTAAAATAGTCACACAATAAAGATTAAAGCTGTTAAGATGGATAAGTAGTAGTACTCTCTAGCTTAATCTTTTTTAAATATTACCTCTGTTTCTTTTCCCAGGCTTTGAATTTATAAACATAAATATCAGGAATATGTCCAAATTSTTCTTACAGACTTGTTCATCTCCCTTATTTAAGTGAAGCAACGGTTTTTAGCAAACAAAGCACAAATGAAATAATGCAAATATCTTACTTCTCCTGTTATTGGAATGGCAATTAAAGCAGGTAGATTGTTAAGAGAAAGAGACCTAAAATGCTTTAGGAAACATTTTTTTTTAATTAAAAAAACATCTTTATATGATTGATTTATCAAAAGAAAATAAAACTAATAAAAACTGTAAGCATTTTTAATTGCTTGGTATTTTTTTGAGACTGAAAGAAGCAAAACTCTCTKCATGACAATTTAGGATAGCATTTTTTACCAGGTGTGCCATTTTAATTCTTGGGGATTTTTTAATAGTAATTGAAATAGTTGATTTAAATGACTATATAGTGTGGCATTTGGATATAGCCTTACGCTATCAAGAAGATTTGTTTGAGCTGTAAAAAGAGAGGATGTATCATCAATGTATTGAAAAAAATCAACACTAAAACAATAAAACTACTAAAAGTAATTTTAGAAAACACAAAAACACTGTCAGCATTTWAAAATTTCTTTTAGAACTTCCACACTGCTTTAAAATATCTTAATAGTTGGCTTTGTTAACAAAAGTCATCAGCATATGTCTTTTTAAATCTCCTATCATGAGTTTTATCTTTAATTTTTTCTTCTGTACAAGGTGCTTGTATTTCTAAATCTCTGGACTCTGTATTGCTGAAATCTGAAAAGTTTGGATTGTGTGAGAGAATAGAATTTTCAAATAATTTTCAATAATTTCAATAATTTCAAATGCATCTGTTGGCTATTGTTTTTAAATATCACAATAGCTTCTTTGAGCAGAAACAAAACAGTGAATAGAGTCCCACTGATAAAAATAATTTAGTGTTGGAAAACAAGAGAGTAGAACCTCTCACTTGTTTGCTGTATGTGCTTATATTAAATATAACAAAAACTGTAGCCACAGCCTTTTCTTCCCTGTCATGTAGTTTAGACARCTTCCTAATGTGTCTTCCATAGCACAAGTACCTAGGCATCCCTGGTACCTAGGCACAAGTACCTAGGCATACCTTCATTTAATTTTTTAGGCTATTTCAGGAAATCCATTCTCTTGAAGTTTCTGTAACAGGCAGTTGGTTTAATACAGCAAAGCTTATTCCTCTCATGSCAAATACTATGGCTTAGGTTAAACATTTTCATTATTATTTTTTCATTTTTCCTTCTTTTTTTTTTTTCCCTTCTGTATTAAGTAGGTCAAAACATGTATTTATAGAACAAATTTAATCAATTTCACACATAGATTTCCGAATGACTGTAACCATTTATTTCTGACTTTCCATTTAGCAGTCAAATTCCATATATTGCTTTTTTCCATTTTATAAAGCATGTTGGGAAACCCTGATCTGGCAGTCTCTGTGAAGGATTCCATCTGGGTTTTTTTGCCCAGAAGACCCTTTCTTAGTCCAAATGCATTCTATATTAAGAAATTATTTTAGTTTCTATCTTCAGCTCCTGCATTGACTTGGCCTTGAGTTTCATTTGCACAAAACTGGTGCTCTTTCCATTTCTAATACACAGAATGTTTGCCATTAACTGTGGTGGTGTCTCTTGTGTTTTTCTTGTTAATGTATATAATACTAAATATTACACTAAAATTCTCACTAAAAAGTCCTATTTGAATCAGTATACATGACTTGGATTAACACCATATTTCATACTAGAGCTAAGGCATCAGTAGATCTACTACATATGAAATCTCTGCATTCAGCCATAGGTCCCTGAGAAGGAATTTCCTCTCTTGAAATTTGTTTATTCTTTAGACTGGAAAAGAAATGTGTGAAAACTAGCTGGAAAGGCAATATTAGAGAGAAAAAAAAAGAGTTTTATGCCAGCTAGTGTCCTTCACCCACATATTTGTGTTTCAGTCTGATCTTAAGTCACCAAAAAAAGAGTATGATCTATCCTCTGCTGAATTTCCTTACTGAGTCACAGGGAGATTAGGGAGAGGAACTGCACAGTAAAAACAACTTCTGGTCCTCTGAATAAAATCACAAACATCAAAGATCCCCAACATTTATCTCTTTTATTTTTGCTGACAGCATAACAACTCACTTGCTATTTGTTTGACCAGTAGAATCTAATTCTCAATGAAACAATTTTAGCCCAATTATTTTCTAAGCTTCTCATTTAAATTTATTTCATCTGGTAACCAAAAGCCAAGAAAGTGCTGTGAGTGGATACTATCAGAGACATWAATCAATAACAAAAAGCACTGTGGACAAGTTCCAGTTGTATAGTGCAAAGTTCCATCTGTAACTTTTTAATTTCTAACTTTTTAACTTTTAATTCATAAGGGGTTATTAATATGTGAAATTTCTTTTTTTTTTTTTTCCTTTTTTTTTTAATTGATAAAATGCATAACTGCAGTGTATGCTCGTACGTTGCCCCCTGAGATGAACCAGAGAAAGTGTCATCATCTGGCACTCTGCTCTGTCCATTCACTCTCTTCCATAGCATTCCAAAGTGATTCACTTTTCCATCTGCTGATACTAATGACCCTATTTCTTTGAATTCATTGGAGGAAATAATTTGGATAATTCTTCTGGTAATCTAGATATATTTAAGATTTAAAGAAAGTAATTGAGAATGTACAACTTCTTGAGCGTGGATCGTAGTAATTAATGGCAGAATCATTGCAGAATCTGTTCTTTTCAAATCAGAGCAGCAGTCTTTTTGCAGCAGAAGTGTAAGGTGAGAAGTGTGACAGCAACAATAGATCTGGYTGTGTGTTGAACTGTGCTTGAATTGTGAACTAAAACGGTTCAGATTTAAATCACTCATTGCTACTCTTCCTTTCATTTTCTGCTCAAAAGGATTCAGACAATACCGTGTGTTTTCATAAACAGGTAATTAGCTGTTTGGGGGTTTTTTGGAACACCTCAAATTAAAGACTTAWCAGGTGTTGATTTGTGGATAGCTAAAGGCTCCAGTTGACAGGGATTTGATGAATGCTGTAGGTATCTAGGAAAGTCTTTCCACACTCACAGCAGCCATTTTTTGTAATAGTGACTGAAGGAAATGTGACAAATAACAGATTCCTAGAGATTAAGTACAGCTGAAAACCAAGTRGTGGATATCATTGTGTGTCTGACACGTGACAGAGTTAATGAGGAAATCATTTGTAAACATAATTTGTACCAACAGTGCTCTGCATAACCTGTACCTCTAAGATTTACTGCAGACAGGKTCAGGGACCACTTTTGGGGCACCTGGATCCATTTATGGTTGTCCGAGTAAGTGTCTAATATCATTATTATCATCCCTTCCCATTCTTGTTTTAATTTTAAAGCAGGCTGGAAGCTTTTAAAGAAATAACTGAATTTCATTATTTGCATGTATTAGGGACAACAGAAWAGTGTCTTGAACATCTCTGGGGTGTTTTGGCAACTACTGAGAGATAAAYAGCAAATAAGAATCTTTACACAAAGCAGGTGTGTATATATGTAGATACACCTTTTCCAGTTAGGAACTCACAGACAGCCTCRGTAGGGATCTTGCACAGAGGAATTTAATAACCTAGAGGATGGTTTGATCACAGCCTCTGTGAGTGGAAGGGAAAATCTGTGCAGATTTGACAGCCACAGCCTTGATTTGGTAACAAAAAAAGGTGTTCTAAGAGGGTAAACAAGAAAGGAAAAATACGGTACAAACATCTTTGAAAAGTCGTGAGGGTTTTGTGTATGTGTTTAAAAACATAAAATATGTTTATTTTCTCAATACTTCTCAATATTTCTTTGAGAGCATCGGAAGCAGCATGAGCTGCTTTACCATCCTTCATTTTTCAATAGCTACATTCTTCTGCCTTGTGAGAATAAATAATGCAATACCACCAAAAAGGAGCTAGTGCTGAGTATAGTCATTCACARAGTCCTTTTGACAAAATGACCCATAAGGTCATCTCAAAGAGAGCACAGTGGAACATGCTTTGCTTTAGTGTCCGTTTTCTTGTGTGGTTTTTTTTTAACATTTTTAAAGCATATAGAGGTAAGATCTTGTCTATTGGGAGCCCAARTAATTTTCTAAACTCTCCATTGAACATGTAGTTTAGAGAGGCAAAAATGCTGAGTTCTTTCCTTCTGCAATTCATATTATAAACAATAAAATAAAAGAAATCTCTGCAGGAAAAATGCTTTCTTTTATTCCCTTCCTCCATTCATTCTTTCCCCAATAGGACTTGTATTGCTCTGCTTTGCTGTTTAATGGCACTTTCTGTGAAACCAGGAATTCAAGCACAGAAAAGCAAATGTTCAGGAGCTTTTAAATATCATATTTATACCATGCTTTTTCCTAGTGGTCAGGAAATTACAAATCACTGCTCAAAAAGTAACTAATTGTTCTTCTAATGCTAGTTTTGAGGTGRAGAGATGTGTTTGCTTAGCTTTGTTCACCTCCCAAACGAAAATTCAAGATAAAGCTTATATTTGGTCTTTGTGTTTTTTCCTGTCATTATTCATGTGTATTRAACACTGAGTTCATTTTATCTTTTCAAATATCTCATTACCAGTTGTCTCTATTCACATTCTACATAAAAGTGAATGTCCAGAATAAAAAYATTTGTCTTGCTGCCACAATTTATTGTCTGTCAGTAAAAGGTGGAAGTTGGRGAGAAATATTCTTGATTACCTCTCCTTTTATGCTTCTTTCACTGTATCCATAACCTTACTATAAAGGATTTGTCTAGATCAGACCACTGAAAATGTAGTATTCTCTTAAACAAATAAAAGAAAAAGAAGCCTGAATGRTGACAGCTTGTGTAATATTTACCAGATTTAAGCACAGACTTATAGAAGAAAATGTGATAATGCAGAGAGTGAAAGGAGTGAAAATGTAAGAAGAAATAGAAGTCAGGTACTGTGAGTTGCAGAAGGRACATCTTCTAACAGAAGAGCATCTCTTATTTGTGAAAACTTATCAAGAATGAAGTAGTGTCTCTAAAAAAAATGAAAACTTTGAGTGTGATACTAAAGAACATGAACAGCCTTTCATACAAAGCTTTAATGAAGTCAGTGAAAGCAATATGGATTTAATGTAATGTAAATATATTTCTAAACTCAAACTTCTTAGAGGATAGAAATTAATTAAAAATAGAGATTCTACCTCAAATATAGCTTTGTGGGTTTGTTCYCTCCTCAGATTGTCAATCAAAATATGAGGAACAAACATTCTTTTTTTTTCAACATGACATCTGCTCACTCACTCTTCATACCATTATACTGGAACACARCAGGAAGAAAAAGGAGAGATAGTTTATGAATTTACTTAATCACACTAATATTTTCACTTTTGAGAGAAACAATTGGCTATGAAAAGGTTTATTGAATTGAACTTCTAAAACTATTTTGGAATCACAGTGATCAAAGCRTCACAAGGGCTCTTCTGAAAAACTGCTGAGCAGACCTTGAAATATCAACAGCTGAAATTTTACATGCCCTTGATGAGCTTGAACCTGCCCTGATGTAACACAGGTAATCAGGTAAATATTTAGCTTAGAATTCTATGTATAGATGTAGAAACATGTCTTGAAGATGGCTTTCTGATCAATGAGTTTTTGTTTTTTTTCCTTCTCATGCTTGATCCATTTTTGAAGCAGTAATCCATTCAAAATTGGATTTCAATTTTCTTTCTATGCCTTCCTATGCATGCCTCTGTGAATTCCCTCTCTCTGTGATAGTCTTTGCAAGTCACTGATGAAATTCCTGTTTTGCAACCATACAGAGGCCCAAACTAAACAGCAAGTTTACATTGCCCGTAATATCTTTACAAATATGCTTCAGTCTGTTACTATAATTGCCAGTCTCTAGTTTCCAACCATTATTACTCTTCTTCCCCAAAACCCCAAAATTATCTCATTTCCTTCCTTTTCCTTCTTTTCACTACAATGATTTGTAATGCCCTTCTTTACCTTAGTTGTCTTTTCCTTATGTCTTGCTGTACTTTATTGAGCCATCAAACTAAAACTAAGGCACATGGGCAAAAATAAGATTTAATAGAGAACAAAATGACAAGGTGTAATCAGTCCTACATTTTTCAAATATTGTATACTTTCAATTTACCTTACTCTAGTTTTGCTTAGTTTAGACTTCCAAAATTACAATAAGAAAGAAATACTCATTCTTGCCATATTTTTTGGAAGGTGTAAAACTTATTACAATGGGAAAGAAAGCACTGTATAATGTTGAATATACATTTCAGAATATCAGATAAAGAAAAGCAGCTGTGCACTCTGAGTRGCAGCAACTTTGCCATATCTGCAGGCAATAGTTACAGGTGCTATCTTTAGGTCACTTTGTCCTGGAAGTTCAAGCCACTCTTTGATTCCTTTGAAGGCAGCAATGCCACTGTGCATGACTTTAAGTGAACTTAGCTCCCTTGAGAAATATTCTTGGAAATGGGAACTATTCTCTCTGTGGTTGGTGAAATTTTCAGAATATAGTAATATGACTTCTGTGGTTGCACTTTGCCCCTAATTTATATTTAACTCCTTTGAGTTTCTTTTAAATAGTWCTCTGAATAGGTTTGGCCAAAATACTTTGGATTAAATGGATATAACAGAAATATCCTCTCAAAGTCTAATTTTTTTTCTATTTAAAATGTAAAATTTCATTTTGAACAATTTTTCATGTCTAAATGTATACACAGACACCCTCACATAGATGCACCTGTATGTAAGAAATGTGTTAGAATCACACAAATGTGTTAGAATCCCAGCAATGAAACAGCTCCTTAAATTTGAAAGGCATTTGAGATATTTGGGGATAAGAAGATAAAATAATTAGTACAATTGCACATGTCCATGGCRTCAGTAGTTTTCTTTTATTACCATAAAATGATCCTGTTTCAAAAGAGAAAAAGGGAAAGAGTAGAAGGAGAATGCACTGTTTTCAGCCTCAGAAAAGGCACTTTGGTTCAGCACAGAGCAATGATTATATATAAAGAAACATGATGGCCTTTTTTAATCATCTAGAAGTGTGATGTATAGAGTCAGGGAAAGTTGGAGCATTGGAATGGGAATAAATAAAGTAAGATTTGGATCTTTGATAGCAGAAGTATGAGCACTCTAAGAATGGAAAACATGGGCATATAAATGTTTAGACTTCAAATTGTCTATCATGGAGTTAATGAAAAAAGTGAGAGAAAAATAATCATAAACCAGTATTCCTAACTAGGAATCACATCCATGCAATAAGGCTGATKAATTCAGGACAATCCATACTGTCTCTGTGTTAGTGCGCATTCTCTGCAGGTTGCTCTGGGCAGGAATGTGGAGTGTTCACCTGACATTTCTATCACATTGAATATTCAAATTGATTTATTATAATAATCTTATTTGTTATTTGATAAAATATGTATTTTATTCAGCAGCTTCTGATCTGAGACAGCAATTATAAACATGAGAAGAAATATAGGTGGGTATTGAAGAAGTCATAGCAGAAAACTTMCTGCAATTTTTCCTTTCTCTCCTACCACTTAGCACAATTGTTCAGCATCCATTTTCTGTTCTTACTCACTTTGAGACAATGCCACTATTGTACATAATTACTACCCTGTTTTACTGCTTTTATGTTTCACTAGAGGTGTATTGCCTTCTTCCTGTGCATTGCTCATGATAGAGCTTAGACTTCCAAATCTACTGCTGTATTTGACTGGTGAATTGCTTTCTTTTTTTCTTTCCATTCTACATAAGAATGAATTTTCTTTCAAAAAGATAATAACAAAAAWTTCCCACTAATAGCCTTAGTCCCTTACCTGATATCCTTTCATCTTCAAATTGCTCTTTTGATTAAATTCAACTGCCTGACTGTATGTTATTTGGTTTTTTTTTGACTGCTAACAATTTCATTGTAACCATTTGTTTCAAACTTCAGATTTGCCAACTGGTATGTAAAAGTTTAATTTTGTCATAAAACCAATGATGTGTTAACCCGTTCCTTGCAGTTCTGTGAAATCTTGCTGGAAATGCAGCACAATATCTATCTATTCAGGTTATTCTTTGCTATTATCTCAACAAAATAATTTTTTGCACATATGAGCACAAACCTTTTTTTTTCATGTTGGCTGAAGACTTAGTTGAAGACTTGAGTCACTCATCAGCAATACATAATCACTGTTGAGAAAATACATAAATACTAATATAAAAAATAAAATTTATCATATCATCTTTCACCACTTGTTACCTACAGTCATTTAGGTGATTTTTCTTAATCTTATGGAATACTGTAATTGTATTGTAGATTATATTAAAGTGTCAGCACTATATAGTATTTTTGTAAAGTTTCTTACCTATTACTATTTTTTTTTCTGATTGTTTAGCTAAAATAATTGCTGCTCTTACAGTTTGGCAATTTTAAAAATGTATTTGCTTTAGAAAATTAAATTATACTAACTATATATGTCTTAGATATGTCTCATGAATTTTGGATTTGGCTTTTGAACATTTGCTTTCAAATATCAGTTTCTAGCTGATATTAAGGTTTATTTTCCTGGGTCACATTTCCCTGTATGGACAGTTAGATTTAACAGAAGTAGCCTGGTTTAAAATTACTGTAATGTAAATTAATATCCTATTAATATTTTAATTTTACAAGGATAGATTTAACTCAATTTTTGCATTAACTATCTTGGCCACTTAAATGTTGCATTTTCAGATTTCATTGTGTTGTGTATTTCTTTAGTCTCTTGAACATAATGCTAAACAAAAACATAGAACTTAATCTAATCCTCACAGATCCATTTTAGCCGTTAGGATTAGATGAGAGTTTTATAATCCTTTTGAGATTGTTCTTATTTTCTTCCATTAGCAGTGTTGGCAAAAGTTTATTTTTGTCCTTGTGTTCCTTTCAGTAAAAAGTCACAAACAATTTTGTTAGACTTTCTCAAAATATCACCAACCATTTGAGCATTTAGGAACTGCTTGAGACTCCACAACAGGCAACTGTATGTTAGAATAGACAGGGATTTGTTAGGTCACAGAAGCGCCCTATTCTATCTAAAGTCTAACTCTGCCAAATTCCAGTACAATAGAGCACAAACAAGAAATGCAATCCCTAACAGGGCTGTATAATGCCATATAAATCTCCATTTCCATGGCTCAGGCACTAAATTCTCTGTTTCTTATTCTGTCTGTTTCACTCATGATAACATTTATCTTCCTCAAAAAATAATTTATGCTTTGTTGATGGCTCTGGACRCTAATTTTCTGTAAGCTCATCTTTCCTTTTTCTTGTTTGCAGGAGTATTTTTTTCTATCTAGACTTTTTTTCCTGGATTAGATTTATCAAATCTTAATTCTGTTTATCTCCTTWAAATAATTCCTCCATTTTATTGATAAAGTTTTTGAAATTGAAAGGCCAAAGATTACTGTAATTTTTTCAGATGAGACCTACTCATTCTTGCATAGATGAGTGCTATTGCCTAGCTTATTTTATGRATGATGCTGCTGTTACCACACCACATTGCAGCATTTCCCTCTTCTTTCAATCTGCATTCACTTCTTAGACTTAGAAARTTTATCAACTCCTGTGAACTTCAGTTCAATTTTCCATAACATTGCATGTTAGTAATTTTAATTTTCTTTMTCCTCTTCATTATTTTTGTTTAGTTACATTTGTTTCTATCACAGATAGTATTAGAAATATTTTGTTAAAAGTYCTAAATTCAGAATAATGCCTGAGCATCACTGCACAAATATGGGGTCAACAAAACATATGAATTGAAGCCAAATTCAGTAGTGTTAAGCCCTTTACCAATTACTTGATTTCTGATTTGCCATGGAAAGTCCTCCTACGTCCAATTCCAAACTCTATTCAAACTCTTTAAAAAAAAAATAAAAAAAAATACTGGTTTCCAAACAAATATCAAGATTTATCTTAAACTGAGGATATAATTTCTCTAATGTCAGCTGCATGGAAAAAATTCAAATAACTTTAGTTCTGACTGGTCTCCATTGCCTTTTCGCAGTTGCCTGTTACCAGGCAACTTGCAAGCTTGTTATATTTGTCTGGTTTTGAAACTAGACCTAGGCACAGAGTATAGGTACAGTTCAAAATTGGTTATATGTATTGGTACAAACATATTTGTTTCACAAATTTGCAGCAATTTTCTTATGAATGATATAATAGAGCTCCACGAAATACATCCAGTAGCCAGAGCTCAAATATTACAGATTTATGCTCTGACCTTTCCAATAATTCCAGTGTTATGTAATTTGTTCCCTGTAGTTACTCTTGTTTTTCTATAGCAAGAGTCGGTCATCACTGGGATTGAAACAAAAGAGGGATAAATTTGCCTCTGACCCTTTTCTGCYGTATGACTAAAGCTGTAAATTTGCCTGGTACTGGTGCCAAAATACTTATTCAATTCATATGCAAAGACTGCATGAAAAATACGGTAATTTAAAATGCTCTTCTCTATATATCTAAGTCTGTGCAAAAAAAACTTTCATTTCTATTAGTTTTCAATCAGACATTTGGAAGGCTCTAAACAATGTACTAACATTGTTTGAATCTAGGCTCAAAAATTTAGAAAGCAATGTGTGATAGGGATTCTGTCTCTGTTTCAGAAGTATTATTTGGGTGACCCTGAGCTACATTGAATTCAAACCTGGCAAATATCTGTTTCTCTCTGGAACACTGTTTATGAGATAAAGAAAATGGTGTTCAATCAGAAACTGAATCTCATAAGCAATCCCCAACTTAATGAAATCAAAAGCTCAGCRGCACTTCCATCCCATTATAGAAATCCAGGTGGATATAGTGCTTTCCCAGCACTGCACATTTAAAGGTCACAGAGAAAAAGCAAAGGGTCAGACCCATGGCATGCAGCATGACACTTTCTCACCCCTCAGTGCAGTGCTGCTGTTCAGCCAGAGTCAAATGGAAGGATTTGTTGTTTGGCAGAATGTGGTGATATTCAGGGTACTAAAAAAAGAGAAGGGAAATCTTGGCCTCATTCAATKGAATAGATTCATCTGGCCAAAATTATACTTTCAGTTTTATAATATGAGCTTTCCTTTCTGAAATGGAAAGTATTTCCAAACCTTTTCAATTGTCTGTTCTCATCGGTATTTGTACTACAGTTTAAAGAGGAAATATTAGGTCCTTGGTTCTTCTTAATACATATTTTTTTTTGGTCAGTCAGCTGATCTGCTTCCATTGTGCACTTGTTTTTAACGTACAGYAATACTGATTTCTGCAAAGAAATGCAAGGACTTTCTCCTTCCCTTCCCCAGCACCCCAACTCCTCAGCTAACCTTAGAATAAAGATTAATAAAAAGTAAGCCTTGGTGTTTCTGAAAGTTAGCCAGAGACAGTTTGAATCTCTGCCCATCAGCTGTCGATCAGAAACTACRGAAATCCCACAGCAGCATTAAGATCCCTGGGAGACCATTAATGCAATCAACACAACAATAGAGTTAGGGGCTCTAAACTCTGAGGTGCTCTAAACACATTCTTTTAAAAATCTTGACTTAAAGATCTTAATTTTTCAAAAATTTTCTGTATRCACCAATCTTTATTCATATTAGTGATGTCAGCCATGATGTCTTATCCTCAGGATTGAATAATATCCATTAACAAAGGACAAAATTTACTGAAATCAGGGAAGCTATGGAATGGAGTTTTTATTCCTTCAATAAATATGTGTGAGCATAAAGCAGTCTTTCTAAAAAAAAAACAATGATAGTATTTACTGAATGGATAATAACAGGAAAAACAAATAGTTTCAGATACCATTYTATTGTTATGTGCAAAACATATTTATTGATATACATAAAACAAAAAATGAACAAAAGAGGCAAGTGGTGTGAAAGGTCTCAGTGCTCCATATTGAAAAGAATGAGAGGAAAAGATTAAAAAAAAAAAAAAARAAATTGTGATCAATTAGAAATGACTTAGTGAAAACTGTATTTCTGAAAGATGGAATAGCTCTCCAGTCTTTAACAGCATTTTTATAGGCATTTTTATACGCCTTCTAGTCACAACTGAACAAGTTTTTCCTCCTAAATATATGCATGTCTTGAGATATATATTATACAGAAGGACAAAATTGAAATCACTGTGGTACAAAGTAACTGGAAGCAAGTAAAACCTGTCAGGAAAGTCAACCTAAGACTTGCTTTAAAAAAATGTGATAATTAACCTCTCCTTCAAAATGTTTTCCCACAAAAAATATTCACCTGACAGTGGATGGATGGCATCCTGGTATTACTTCTCCCATTCTGCTAACAAACTCTAACTGCTTATACAATTGTTCAAAGAAAAATCTTCCTCACTCGCTTTTCTTTGGCCCTGTTGGTACTTACCCGTTTACATGTTCTGTCTTCACTCTGAGTCTACAAATATATATAGTCAAGATTTTTTGTTTACTTTGCATCTAGCAAAATGGGTCTTGATTTGGCTAATGCTTCTGATCACAAGCAAAATAAGAGATAAATAATAATTGTTTTATTTGTCTGGATAATTGCAGGACAGTAAAGCCAAAGTCTTCACAGAATCTGAACTGCTCTCCTCTCTGTAAGATGGATGCCTAAAATATCTGAATTCTAATTCTTCTTGTAATGTGAGAAAAATGTCAAGACAAGGAATAGACAAATATGTGGTAAATCAGAAGGAGGGATAACAGGGAAGATGCAACTTCCAATTAGCCATTTAAAATTCTTATTTTTGATTTMGCATGACCTTAAAGTAAAACAACAGCATCTCTGAAAGTGTTGATAATATTTTCATATCCCATGTCACAATAAAAAATGGACTGAGGCTATGGGCTAYGTCATTTGTTGGCAAATTGGATAAATCTTAAATTTTTATCTTCTAACTGCCTACTTAGCTATTGCAGTTACCCCTAAGACATTAATCTATTGAAAAGAAGATATAATCTTTCAGGAGAAACATGTCAAAAATATTTTGATAAAGTATTTATAATCCCTAAAAACAGATGGCTGTTCCATAAAGATTGTCAGCTGAGAAGATTTGCTGACAGAAACATGTTAAACAACTTCAAATTTTTTGAGGGAAGAACTTGCACCACAAAATCAGATGCAATCTTCTATTAATCAATCACAGCCGGTTGATTTTTTGACAAAAGGAATGTGCTGAACCTAATTGAATTGTCTTGCACTTTTGTGATTAATAATACCTGGGTAAGTTGAAGCTTGGTGAAGAGAGTATGAAAGCAGATCACTTGCTCAAAATACAGGTAGAATGAGGGGAGAAAACAATTTATGTACAGAAAAAGGAAAATCCATGGGATTGTATTCATATGTAAAAACATTGGTTTTGTTTTGGCTGAGATAATAGTAGTTAGCATTTAAACCTTCAGAAGTATAGTATAAGTCTCTCCAAAGAATACATATTATATGAGCAGTTTATAGTATTTGAAATTTGCCATATTCTCAAGTTTTTTTCTGTGTGYATAAAGTGCCTTTTTGATGGCAATCTGGAGGTTGTCTGTAGCACAACTGCACTTGTCCCCCTGATTCAGAGCCCACATTGACTTGTAGTCCTATCCTACAAAAGTTCTGATGGTGACATCACCTTGATGTTTTGTGACCATTAAAATTTGGGGCAGTGGTTCACACAGTCCTAATTTGTGTACTTATTCTCTGCTTACATATCAAATATGTGATGTTTTATTTATAGCAGTCTAGATTGTGATCACTGAACTAGTGGTAATACACTCATTTTSATCACACTGTAAATACAGCATATTTAGACATATGATAAGTAGTATTGCTAACCTAAGTAAGCCATAAATCTGCACTAGAGTACAGCTCCTCAAAGCACATTGTGGCAGGGAAACTCAAGTTGAAGTSAGCATTGACAAAATGCAGTGTAGAAATAGCCTCTGTTGATAGACAGGATTCTGCAGGGAAAGCGGTATAATTTCAGAGACTGCAACAACCAAATGTGGTTTAAGTTCTGATATTTATTGTCTGTTYGTAACAAGTTCTGATATTTATTGTCTGTTATTCAGTTTAAGAGCTGAGTATGCTCTCAACCACAGAATAAAGTTTACTATGGAAGACAATTGCAGAATTATGGATATAATAATGGGTGTGTTCAAAGTGGGTTGTGAGACCAAATGCAGAATTCCTACAGACATAACCTGCTCAGGATAATCTCACTGATGTAAGAAATGAAAACTATCACAAACATGAAAAAAGTTGGCAACAGTAAGCATTTCTTTCAATGCATTAACACTTAATGCATACTTCCACTTGCATCTGTTAATGTAACTAATAATCAGATGTGTAATACCTTAGCCATGATTAAAAGTTCCTTTGAATGGCTTCATAATTAAGATACCATTTCTTTCATTCTTGCTTGCTTGCTGTCTTGTTTTCTTAGGCTTATCTTTCTTAGTGTTATGGATATTCTCTTCTTTTTTTTTTTTTTTTTTTTTTTTTTTTTTTCCCAGCAGATACAAAGAGCACCACTTATAAGTTGTAAATACACTTTGGGTATCTGCCAGGAATAAGATCGAACACTGGTAGATGAATAAGCATTTTTGCCTCTGACTCACCTTTCTTGATTCTGAAAAGATATTTTTCATCTGCAACAAAATAAATATTTGAAGTTCTTAATTATAATAAAGTGAAATTGTTTTAATTATTTTTTTATTATTATTATCTCAGGAAAAGTGAACTTAACTAAAAGACATAACTTATAGAAGCAGACATTCTTCAGCTCCTGTTGTTAATTTATACTTATCTCTGTATGTGAAGATGCAAACTTTTCAGTGTGGGGGGAAGCTGTAGCTCTTTCTGACTTTCACGCAGTGGAAAATTTGTATATTACTAAGTCAGATGTCAGATGTTACTGCATTATGGTGTTTMTACATTTAGAAACAAAGCTGGAAARCATTAAATGTCATTACAGGTACAAATGGAGCAGAATGGTACAAAACCCAAAGCATCTGATGTCAGAGTTCAGTTTGATCCATTGCTGTAGCACTCTAAAGTGCAAACATACAAGGGAAATTGTATTTATTAACCACAGATATTCATAATCCTTTATCTTCCCTTCATTTAAGGGAAACCTTCAGGGGAATCAATTACTTGAACATGTTAACAACTTAATGCTGTGGGCAAGGTTTACAGTATTAGCCAGCGGAAATGATCCTGCTCCCAGTGAAGCTAATAGGAATCTTGGCATAAGATTCCACAGAATAACCATTCAATACAATATCTGACATTCCTGCAATAAATGCAAAGTTAAAACCTGTTGCTGCATGGACATTGTCTTTTACAAATGTGGTGCATAAAACTTTAACACTGCTTTAAGTGCTGAATTATTTACACATATTGACTTCATTGTTTCTGATTGATACCAGTATAAGCATAAGAAAATTGAGGTATGGGAAACTCTATTTCCCAAATAGAAAGAAACTTATTTTCTGCATTATAGTGTAAATTTATGGAACTGGCATGAATGGACTTCTGGTAGCTTCAGGATGCTGTATCTGTAGCTGTTAAATACATGTCAAGACTTCGATGGACTCATTGTCAAGAGGAGATTGTGTGAATTATTACGTTTATGCCACAGATTTATGGAATTTTGTATCCTATTAGTTCCATGTTTGCTAGCTATTTTTTGAGCTATGCAATGTATTTTAGGCTTCAAATATTTTAGATATTTGAAGGAAAGAAGGAAGAGGGATGATGTCAATGATGTGAAAGTTTTGGTTTTCACTCACCTGTGACTTTTTTGTGTGATAAAAGCCTTTCCTATCATCACAGTGTAATTTTCCCATGCTTTCATTTTTTGTTACTTAGGCCATCACTTTTGAGTTTCAGTCACAGTTCATACACAGTGCCTGTTGAGCAGGGTACATTATACATGTCTTAACTGTTAAGACATAKTGATTGCAATATTTACACATTATAGTGAATTTAATGTGCAGGAGGCCTGAAAATAAGATGGTGAGGCAYTGGAGGAGGTGGCCCAGAGAAGCTACAGATGCTCCATCGCTGGAAGTGTCCAAGACAGTCTGGATGGGTCTCTGAGCAACTTGGACCGATGGAAGGTGTCCCTGCCTATGGCAGGGGAATTGAAACTAGCTGATCTTTAAAGTCCCTTCCAAACCAAATCATTCTGTTTCTCTGAGTTATTCTCTTCTATGTTAGTGTCCTGAATCTTAATAAACCAAGCAAGTTTCACACTATTTATTGGAGGGCACTGCTCTTAAATTATTGTTTGCTTTTAATTATTTTTTTTCTTCTGTTTATTTTGTGGTACTGAAATATAAAAGATTTTTTTTCTCTTTTTAGTCTCTACAGAAAATACACGATGACTCATTGAGTAATGCTTCTCCTGCAATTTTAATGCAATGTTGTCTGCTTTCTGAATCACTCACTTTTTGTAAGATAGAGGAAATTACTTACRTAAACACATTGCTATCTAGCAGCCTTAGGTAAGGATTATGGACCCAGATCTGATTCTGTTGTAACGAAAAAGTTTTAGCCTGTGTTTGGAGTTACTTAGTATTTTAAGAGAAAATATAAATAACTCTTAGTAATCTCAGTATATTGAATCTTGGATATCTCAARTTGGAAAGAACCCATCAGGATCACCAAGTTCAACTCCTCAGCCTTTTCTCAAAGATGAACCCTCCCCTGTGTTTGGCATTCTGCTCCCTAGAGGCTGTATCTGCATCTTATGCAAAGTATTTTTAAATAATTGTTCTTGGCCTGGTGATATGGCTCACATAACATAGATTCCAACAACATTTCATTTGATATTGTATGAGTATTTGAGGAATTGGTGGTTAAGGAAGAAAAATGTGAAAGAAAAGGCCAGTTTCTCAAGTGAAACTCTCTCTCTGCAATTTACTTCCTGAAATTTTTACAAGAACTGAATAAATAAACTGAATAAATAAACTGTCACACAACAGGAAACATTAATTTCTACATGAGGTCATCAGTACCATGGCAGCATCAAGTGCTTTTGTCCTTAATATCAGATTCAGTGACAGCTGACATTTCTCCAGTGGGAAGCMTCATCATTTTTGCAGAGCTGCCTGTACAGAAGCATGGAAAATTAAAGAGAAAAAWTATTATTACAAAGTCATACTAATAATAATGAACATTCAGGTGCAATACTGAACARTTCCTCTAGGATTTTCTGGGACAGACAGGCAAGATTATATGTAAATTGGGATTTACAATGATGACCCTTAATATGAATGGAGACACTAATAGAAAAGGGTGGTGCTGCATCTCTGAGATAGAACTGAAAGACAGATTTGCTTTCATGTAGACACTCACACTTGGGAGAATTATGGAAGTTAAGAGATAGCTATATCTTTGAATGTAAATTAATCTCGCTGTCAGGGGAGGATTGCTGCATAACAAATATTCAATTCTGCTGCCCAGACAAAACCATTCCAAGCAACAGGTCACCTTCTGCTTCTGGAAAGAGAAGTTGTATCCCAACAGGAAGCCTATCATAACAGAATTTCTCCTGTTATTCAAATGCTTCCTATCTTAAATTAATCCCCTTATTTCTACAAATAACCTATATAATTTGAAATTTTTGATAACATTTCTTTTTATTATTGKCTTTCGCATCTCATGAACTTCTAGTGTCTCCCTGTAGTTGTTATTGTGCTAGATTATACTTAGCTATAAACTTTTCTTCCACAAGCTGTGAGATACAATTTTTTAGATTTAAACACACAAAAAAAAACCACCCCCAATGTATAGAATATAGCATAGCTACTTACTGCCTTCCAAGTAAATATTCTTTCATTAGTGTAGCTCAGGATAAACAAAAAGGTATGTATGGGTGGGTTGATTTTAATAACTTATTGCACAGAGCTGTAAATAACAGCAACAAAGTGAAATAAGAACAATACATTTTTGTATGAGTATCAAGAAAATGTAGCAAAGTATATGCTCATATGGAGACAGCATTGTTGGTAACGCCATCCTCTGAATAAATTGACAATGAATTGGAAGAGGTTTAAAGAATATGGTGAACAGAATCAATGACAGAAGAATATAGTCTAAGTGACACAAGGCRTAGGCCATTTAGGTCTCCTATTTATGCAGATCATTGCCTGACAGTGAGTAATTGTGTCATGAAAAATGTCTTCTAATCCACATATCACGTCTCTGTCTTAGATAAAAATGATTTAGCAAAGAACTTATTAAGTTAAGGTATATCTGTTAACTGATTAAAATACAATCAAAATTATAATGCAAGCATAATTTTGTTGCAATAATAATGAAAAAAAAAGCAACACCAGCAGCAAAAAAACAGATCTGGAATTGCAGACAAAAGCAGTGGAACAAGGATGTATTTACCTTGGATAAAAATGGGATGTAATAGTGCTGTAGCAATTGCTTTGGGAGAGCATGCATTGTTTCAGACAAATGCCAGAAAATGTTGATAGGATCTTATGCCAGCGTATGGCATATATCAGATTATGTGACAAATTATAACATTACACTTTACAGAAACCTGTTACTACTGATTGGATAAAATGCTTCCTGTAGCCAGCTGGCATCTACAACAAAGCCATATGAGTACATAGTTTAGTTGTTTATTCCTTTAGAGGATAACAGATTATGACAGTATTCAGGTACTAATTGAGAACTTATTTAGGCTTGTTTTGGTTTTTTTTTGTTTCTTTTTTTTTGTTTTGTTTTGTTTTGTTTTTTTTTTTTACCAAGGTGCCCTCTTTTAGACAAAAAATAAAAGTGGCCCGCTTTCAGACAACTTGCTGCACAAACATGGGCTTATGTGAGGCTTACAGTAGAAAATGCCTCCACTGGGGCAGTTTACACATGAAAGGGAGCATGTTGTATTCACAATGACATATTAAGTAACCAAATAATACCAGAAAACTGCTGGTTTATTTTGGTGTGGTTTTTTTGGTTTGTTTTTTTTTTTTTTTTAAATCAAATTTTGTTTAGAATTTTGAACCTAAAATATAAACTACACCATTAACTTTCATTAATTCACCCAGTTTTGGAAAAAAAGTCAAGACCAAGGCCTCATCCATGTGAGTGAAGAATGACCAAAAAAYTGACTGCATTTGTAAAACATGATCATGATACTGCTACTAGGCACAGATGAAATAGGTGCAGGAAAACAGTCAGGGAACCAAGCTAAAATATCAACAGCATGTCAAAGACTGATTTACCATTCAACATATAGGTAGCAAAGTTTCCTTTTTTAAGATGTTCTCATCTGACAAGGTTTGTCAATCATCACTGTGAATGCAGAAATTAAAATTTTCCTGAAGTCTTTTTGGGAGGCAGCAGTTTGCAGTGCTTTTGAGAGCTGTGATGTTGTATGATGTCTGTAAAAATGGAGCCAATACCATTAACCTTTCCTAAATTTACTTGACACAAACAGGTGYACTGTGTTTCACAAGAATAACTTTTCTGAATAGACAAATATTTGTCACTTTTAAACTACATAAGTTTGAAGATCTTTCCTCATGCCTTGTTAGGTGGCCCATTAGGTCTATTTTTCTCATGCACACTGCCCAAGAAATGACCCATAGTGAAAAAGACACAACTGAATCCTAAAGATTCTTTATTGACTGCATTTGCTCATAGTGCTACCCAGTCCTAACAGTTCACAGAGCAATGGGTTCATACATGTCCCAGGAATCCATTTAAAGGAGAATGGCTGTTTGTCCAAACATGCCTTTCCATGCCTCTCTGCAATGATCRTGTTCCTTCACAAATGCTGCTACTATTACTATTTAAACCACATATTACTTTTAAGAAGGCATAATTAGTTTGGGTTTGGATTTTTTTCACCCCAGAGAAGTCAAACACGGTTTTTATGCACACAGCCATGAGGGATTTTCTAAGCCTCTCTGTTCACCAGTGGCTTCCCAAGTAAGATCTTTTCATCTTATTGATTTGATCCTAATTAAGTAAAGTAATTTTACAGTTATTATATGTTATAATGTCTGTTTCATGTTAATTATATGCCTATCTATCTAACTAGCTACCCTGTCTATCTTATCTATTTATCTTAACCTCTTACACTCCTCCATGTGACGTTTTCTTCCCAGATATTCAGGTAGTAATATTTTGTGTGATAATAATGGTATATAAACTTGAACGACTGAAATGGAAGATACATACTTCTGTTCTCTTTCCTTGCTTATCTTACTCCCTCTTTGCTCTGTAAATTAATTACATGCGTGTAAAGTATCCCAGGAAAATGGTTTCATTATTTCAATATTTGATGTCTTTTAATTATGAAAATGTTCTGTCCTTCCAATTCTTGAAAAATAAGTACAAGACATTAGTCTATTTACAGTGCTTTCCTATCTAAATTTTAAGCTGGAATGAACAATGGATTGCGTCAGCTGCAGAAGTCAGAAYGTCAACAGCTAAAACTTTTGGGTCTTATGAAAGCAGATTAATTTCAGATGAGATTATTGTGAATGCAAAGTCTTATAAAAAAAAAAAAAATGAAGGAAAAAGAAGAAAATAACTAATCCCAAACTTTTTGGTCAGCAGATTAAATGTTGTTGATGTGCTAATTGGCACATGATCTTTTCTACCTTGAAGCATTCATGTTACCATGCTAACAGGAATGCTTTCAGTCACTATGAGAAAAGAAACCCATACAGTGTTAGCTGTCATTATACCATATTTGTCCAGAATTAATAGTAACAGAAGCTAGAACTGCCTTATGCTTTTATTTCCCCTCCTCCTCCGACGTGTTATACAAACTTTGGTTTTGTAAAAAAACAAGTCATACAACGGTAACCATGGAATTAGGCAAACCTGATTCAGAATACTGGATTGTATGTGAGTACACTGGTTTTTCTAGTGAGATGTACTTTGTCCTTATGTTCCTGTTCCGTCAATCCACACTTGTAATGATTTCTACAAAAATAGAATGTTAGTTTTCATATTAAGTATGCATTCTTTAAATCTGAGACAGTCTCCTTTGCTATAGCCAGTGTTGTAAGCCCAGTATTTATAAATCAGCTTCTGTCACTTTTAAGAAGCAACTGCTRTCTTTATTAATGTCCAAGGAATTTATACCCACAGAATGAAAACAGGTAGCTTCAGGTGCCTAGAGGATGAAGGCTAAAACTGATTCCATAACCTATAGATGAGTTTCAGASATCTTCCAAAAATTACATCAGTATTAAAATCACTATGGAAACAGAAATTATGGTAATTCGAACCTTTAGAAATAATGAACACTTCAGCATTTTCAGCTTCCCCCTTGCCCTTTCCCTAATCCTTATGCTGTCATGATTTTGAGATCCAGGTTGTTCAAAGGTGCAGTGAAATYATTTTTCACCCAGGAATCTGGCCTGTCTGTTTTGCCTCCCTTGCAATGTGCTGGGGTCAGCAGGTGGCATAAGTACTAAATAGTGMTCCCACACAGACTTCTCAATGGTTTTACTCTCTGACCAGCTGCTCTGGTTTGTGAATGCATGTCAGAGGTCCAGTTCAGAGCAGCTTGACTTGTCCAGGGACAGACATTAAGATTGTGCTTTGACAAAAGGGSCAAAAAGGCTTTATTCATTTATGAACTCTGTAATCTCTAGAAGTCAACCTGTCCGAATCTGTCTTTTCTCTCAATGTGTTTAGGAAGGTTAAAAATCTACCTCCAGCAAAGGAAGGAACGGGGATATTTGGCATTTACTTATTGGAGGAGCTGTTTTCAGGATGGGTGTGCTGAAGAAAGTGTCTGAAATGACAAACATAAATTGGTCTTTGGCTTTACACACCGCCTGCACGAAACTCCTCTGAACAGTTACCCAAGGTTAAAAACAGCTTTGTTAATTTTGAATTAATAATATCAGTATTCATTCTAAGTGATTTTTTTAGTATTTACAGAAACTGAAACAAACTTTGCAGAAACTAACATACAACCAAGAAAAAATGGTCTTATTTATCTTCCTGAGGAAATATATAGTAATAATGATAGTAAAAATTTACATGGCCTCATTTTCTTAGGTAATTTACCTAGCCAGTCATAACTTCCTAGGGTAATTAATATTTGATTGTCTATAGATTTTTTTCCTAGTTAATAGATCAGATTCACAATTTTATATATATATATATATATATATATATATATATATATATAAACATATATATATAAACTAATTAACCTTTTGTAATAAAACCTGTTAAGATTTTTTCATGGACCAAATTTTTCAAATATCATGCCTTATTACAGCCTAGTACTAGATTTTGGTTTTGCACCCATCTAAAATAGGCTTTTGATCTTAGGTAAACAAGCGCACCCAAGTACACTCAGTATGATAAAAAAGCTAAATTGGGAAGTCATCTTGARAAATACTGTGAAACACTGTACTGTGAATGCTTTACAAGCTAAAGTGATAATACTGTAACTTTAGGATGGCAAAGAAAGTGTGAGCCATGAGAAGTTTGGAAAAGTTTAGCTTTTTAACTTCAACTGGAACTGTTAAAGCTTTCAGTGGAAGTTGATAAATAAATTCTTGTTATGTGTATTACCTTTTTGTGCTTTAAAGGATACACTAAGCCCCAAAACAAATACATTCTGTAAAYAAACAGAAAGAAAGAAACAAGCCAACCTTCTGCTAAGTCCAAAAATTCAAAACATATTGATTTTGATTCTTAAAAACTAGAATTCAGTCACAGAAAATACAGGGAAACAGGAGAATTGACAACCAGGGGCATTTTCAGCATCTGCTTTTCACAGCTGATATCTTCTGGCWCCATGACTTTAATTCCCTGAAAGCTCCTGTTGACCAGGTTTCACACTGTGGCTTGCWTGAAAATTATGGAACATGCACACTCTGAGTGGGACTCTGGGGACTTGTATTTTCCACATTTCAACTGCAGAGMAAAACCTGCATTGAGTCCAGTAATATATCACTGTATTACAACCATCAGGGCATTTAATTTACAACTTAAATCAATTGGGACTTGCTGATGCCAGACAGTAATATACTGTCAGTTTAAAAACCCTGAATATTGCAGCTCAATACATGATGGGTTGTCACTCAGCCGAGTGACAARGTGACAATTTATGGTTTGTAAAAATCCAGCAGATAAATTGCAAGAAAAATGTTCTTTGACTTAAGCAGCACACTCTGTGAAATGTGTTTTGTTGAAAGGACTGCGTAAGGTGAGAGGAAGTTATTGCTGTTAAATAGAAACATTTTGCTCTATTTTATGATGTTTTAAAGGGCCTGTTTACTGCTTGAGACTTAAAGAAATGCAGTAAATGGAAATACTGGGAATTTTTCCTTGGTGATGGAAGGATAGTGATCTTGTGTAGATTTTTATAACCTCACTATAGCTCACCAGAGCTGTACAGAAGGTTGGTAAGTAGTGGATGCTGAGAGGAAGGAATGCATACTGAAAGCTGCTGCAATGGCACTGAAATAACCATGAGTTTTTAAGAAACAGGATGTTTTTTAGTGTTAAAGAAAAATAAGTAAGAAGGAGAAACAGATTCCTAGGTAGACAAAGGCCTGGTATTTCAATTGTCACAAAGCCAAAAAGCAGAACTTTCTCTCTGTGGTATCTTCATGGCCTGTGTAAGCAAAACAAAAAGGGAATTTGGAACCCATTGGGGTCCATCTGAAAAAGATTGGAATGAAAGAAAAATACTTTTGCAATTTTTTATGGCTTCTACTTCCACTATACCCTTGGTTTTGAGAAGAACCATATTTTTTTTTTTCCTGGTGGAGGGAGATTGTATTGGGTTTTGGGTTTTGTTTGTGATTCCTTTTGGTTGTTTGGTATTCTTTTATATGTGGTTTTGTTTCAGTTTTATGGGTTGTTTTTTTTTTTTTTTTTTTTTTTTTTTTTTTTTTTNTTTGGCTTTTTTTAGCTCTCATGGAACTGTGAAAATAACTTAAAGTTGCAAGTTTCTCCACACCAAAACTAGTCAATCCTGAACATATGGCTTCAGCCATTTTATCAGCATGTGAGTTTATTTTCATGGGGTTGCTCACCTTTTGCCCATTCATGAACAATATTAAAAGAAAGGAATTGATTGSAATACAAATTTTGAATTATCATGTATGGTGAGGATGAAGCATTCTTTAACCTAATTTKCAGAGAAGTGAATACTACAGAGAATCTGCAGACAAGAAAAGGAGGYAAATCCATCAAATTTCAACTAATTTGTGTATTTTAAAACAAAGACAATATTTTTGACTTGGAAAATCTGCAGTTACAGATTMTATTGAATATTTTTTGCTTACCTCTTGAAATACACCATTTGTATCCTAAACACATAATCTCTGTACTGTAGTTTCAGTGCTGTTCTAGTCTGTTGCATACTGTAATTAACACCCCTTGTCTTTTTTTAGATTGAATTCTACTGCCTCCAAAAGCTATTTGAATATGAAATCCCTCACTACACTCTCCAAACAAAAGAGTATTAAAAGCATATAAAACAATTATTGTCTTTTGCCCCTTCACTGTAACTCAGTCTTGACCCCTAGGGCTATTTAGTTGCTAAATCAGAGTAGGAAAGTTGTAATTTTKTCCTCATATTCTCTTGCGATTTGGGCATTCTGCTAAAATCCTCCTGGCTGATGACAACAAATATGAAGGTGGGTTTTTTTCTGTTTTGTTTTTGTTTTTTTTTTTATTTTTATTTTTATTAGTTATTTCTGATATGAAACATTATAATATAGAACAAATAAGTAGGACAGGAATTAAATGGATTTCTTGAACCCAAGAATAATTGAAAATTATTTATATTCTATGACATCACTAACTATGGAGTAGCTATTAATTCATAATCTTAATGAGATTTTTTTCTCCACGTAGGTCATAAATCCTTAAGAATTTGAGATTGTTATCCTAAACGCTTATATAGATAYCTAAAGCTCAAGAGATTATTAAATTCTTGATAACACCAAAGTGACTCAAACGGGAAAAGGAATGTCATCTGGTCAGTCTAACTTTGACTGACATTTTTGAATCATGAGATGAATTCATATTCTTCAGTCACTGATATAAAGATCTTCTTTCTTCAAATAATTACTTATGTAAAAGTAATGATTGAGACATAATCCTGAAGCTCTTGAGTATCCATAATAATATGTTAAATTTTATAACTATTTTATGCATATGGTATTCCCTGAATTTAAAATAAAATTCTAAYACATATTCTGTCCAGAGGAGAGTCTTGCATTTCTAGCAAAGAAAATTCTTGTTGGCAAATTACCTTGCTGATGTCAGATTTTATATTTTTGAAKGTCTGCATTAATTTTAATTTTAAAAGATACACTTAGTGTTCTGTTGCAAGGAAAAAAAAGAACCAAACACATTCCACTAATTGAAATTAATCAGCAATATCTGAGATGTTGATTACATTGTTTGGCTCTTCTATTATCTCTTTTTTTTCTTTTCTATTTTTTTTCTTCCTCATCTAGGTGAAGATTTCTCCCAGACGTAGAGGAGTATAGTAATTAAAAGTCAAGGTTTAGAAAAATCCAGCTTCACATCAATACTAGTCCTTTCTATTGTGAAATTACTTTTTCCACCTCATTTAATGATAGAAACTTGGCAACTGTGWTGTGCTTCTATTTTATTTTTAACTTCACATCTGATAGATGCATGTGTGAGAGACATGGCAATTACAAAGATGTTTTTGTTTACTTACTATTCAGTAGGCTCCTGCAGTAGGATTCTACTGTTATAGAGTATGGAACTTCTGATAAGTCAAGATGAATTTTCAGAAGACAGGCTCACAGCTGTTTCTGTGCTGGAGATACTTTTGCACTGTAGTATATGTGTCAGTGTAGTCAGCAGTGTCCTTTTAAGAATCATGATTCCCAATCAGAAGCCCAAACCCTTCCTAGCATTTATGAGTATTTTTCTCAGCCTATGCAGAGCTTTTTGCACAGAGCTGGGCRTTTTCAGCAGTCAGTCAAGTGGGGGCAGGTAGCCACAACTTATTAAGGGGTGTTATAAAGGGGGGCATAAAGAGAGGAGTGGGATGAGATGGAGGGAGTGTGGATCAAGTTGGTTTTGAGGTGAGTTATTTGGCTTTGAAGAAAGCTGTTTCACATCACTCAGCACAGCTACCGTGGGTGGCTTTGTTTTGTAGGAATGTACATAGAAATATGGGGGGTTTTTTTTGCCGCAGAAACCATGTCCTGTGAGAGCAGGTAAATGTTTTGCTTGTARGGTTTTTGAGAAATACGTCCAGTCTTTGCTATGGGGAATGAAGATAATCTGTTCTGAACACTTATTTAACTGAGAGCCTGTAAATCTGAGCCTGAAAATTTGCCTATTTTCATCACTAGAATAAGACACAAGATAAAAAATTATTAGTGAATCAATTCACTGTGTATGTTACATAGGTTGAGTATTGGGAATGTGGAGTCAGAAAACACAAGGGCTTCAGTTGCTGAAATGGATCTTATCTGTCAAGGTGTGGTGACCTTTGTGATGTTTTTTTGATTATCACAAGTACAGATCCACAGCTGAGAGAGTAATATGTGTTGTATCAAACTGATGGGAGGGATCAAGCATCGTAGGCTGGTGAATTGATGCAAGAATAAAAAAATTCTAAAGAAAAAWAGACTGTAATGGAATATAATGAAAGGTGGAAAAGTATTTTCTTTGATAAAGTCATTTCTTCTGTCAATCATTTGGTTTTTCTCCCACTCATTTTGTCTACAGCAGGTGTACTATAASTTTCTCACAGTTGCATAGCAACTGGACACTAAATGTTTTAGTGTTTAGCAGTAATTATAGTTCTGTTGAAATTGTTTCAACAGAAAAAATTCTTCGCCTGCTTTTCCTTCTTCCCTGGTTTTAGTGTATTTGCCAAGATTGTGGCTTTCTCTTTGAGGAAAAACACGTGTCAGAAAATGGGCTGAAACAAGCAGTTGTGTATCCCCTGGTGATAAAGTGGGTCTGTTGTGCTTTGTCTGTAAACAATGAATGCGTTTCCCAAAGGATGAGTGTATGGATTTGTCACTGGTTTACCTCTCTTTTCAGGCAAACATTAACTGTCTAGACCAATTAAAAATTACCTGGACATCTATGAAGGGTGTTGTTTCAAATATCAAAGAATGTACCTCTCTAAACTTATAAAAAGGAAGACATTTATAACTAATCATGTTGAAATACCAACTGCCCCTGGAAACAAAAGGTTTCTACTTCCTKTGTATAATGATGAATTAATTCTAAGACAGAAAAAATGCATGGCTTATATTATACTATCCTCAATTTAGATTCTTTAATATAAATAATTACATTATAGAGGTGTTATATTCTTTCTCTGAAGTGGTTACTACTTGCCTCACATTTGTACTTTAGAAATTTGGACTCAATAGAGCTGTCAAGATACAGAAGAGAGCACCTCTGCCACGGGTTTTGATCTACTCAGACTTCTAGTGCTTAAATCCAGCATTTATGACAATTTAACTTAGCCTGAAAACTTTATTGTCCTRCATTTTTCTCTGCATTCTTTGCATTGCCTTACAGAAGCTGACAGACATCTCAATGAGTCAGGTAGAACAATATCAGTACATTTTCTATTTACATGTGTTTAGAAGGCTCTTTTTAGGGGGAAAACAACAACAAAACAGTATTTAAAACTGTTAGAATCATTTTGCAAAAGSGAAGAATATATACTTATAAGTCTTTGCATAACACAGGCAAAAATAGAATAAAGTATTGTATCACCACTTATYTGCCTGGCTGTCAGTGATGGATTATTTCTCTGAATTGGACACTAAAATAAGATACAAATTCCTATTTTGAGCATTTCTCAAATGTTTTCTAGAGGATGTAGCAATACTTCCAAGTTGTAAGTTGCAAATCGAAATTCTCCGCTACACTCTGAATAAGACAAGAGTAGGAGATTTTTTGGGTCTACTTCCAGTAACAAATTATGCTAAAATATCTTTATTGTCTGAAATTTTCCTTTCAATCAAATTAGCAGCATTCCTTGAACTGAAAGAAAATACTGATTTACTGATTACTGGAGAGCTTTGTCATACTRTCTTTGGCATGACTTCAGCAAGAAAATAGATTTCCCTCTTTTGATGCGGAATGATTTTGATTATTATTGATAAATGCAATAAATAAGGCTTAAATTGGTTTCTCCACCTCTTTCAGTGATTAGAATTTGAGTAGAAAAAAATAAGGTGAAAAAGACTTGGCAACACAAACCTGCCAAACCTACAACTATTGCATATGGTAACATTGAAAGGATAGATATGAATGCCACAATGCATTTCAATACAATGGTGGTATAAATAATGCATAAGTAACAAAGGAGCTGCAAGTGTGCTTGTGCAAAAGCAGGTAATCTTTTTTTTTTGATTCATTAAAGGGGGGGGTGTATTTATATTAACTTCAAGGAAAATTCAAATATTTGGAGCARTAACACATCATTTTTACCTTCAATTCCAATGTTCTACAGCTGTGTGTGAGGGGTCCTGCTATCTGAGATTATTTAAAAGAATACATGAATTATGMTGTAAATAAATTGTAAATACAGTCATTCTCAAAGCAAAAAGGTATTTTTGATGTCTCACTCTGTAACGACGTCTTCTTCAAAAACTGCTAAAATTAAGTATAAACATCAGATCCAGGACTGAACCTGGTTAAATAACTCCCATAGGAAATAATCTTCAAGTGTCTCACTCCTTTTAGGTAAAAGGCAATATGTAACATTGAGGACCAATATCAAAATAATTAATCAGGTAGACTAATAACTGGATTTAATGGGCTCAGAACCACAATGTTACCTCAGCCTGTCCATTCAGGTTAATGCTGACTGGATAATGGAAAATTACTGAGCTGGGTGTCTCTACAGCATAGTTTTGGTTTGCTACTTTGGCTCATTTACAGTATTTTGCGGTAAATGTCTAAAATTGAATTACTTACTGGGCTATRCACTAGTGTTGCAAAATCAGAGTACAGGGACATTTCTGATGAATGTCTTACTGGAGAGTGGGTGTTATCTGACATGTATCTATGTAATTATGATGACTTTCTCCTCCTCGTCCCAGTAATGATTGTTTTATTCATCTGTTAATTCAAAGGAAGAATGTGTATGAAGTCTGGAGACAAYGTTGCAGATTTCTTAGTACTCCATATTTTCAGCCTTTTAAATACTTTCTGTAGGTGTGCTTTGAGGCACAAATTAATTTTGGTAATAGGTAAACTTAAGGTTGTTCTTTCAGATGCTGTCTAATGCTTTTATTGTTACGGAATTAAAATGAAATCCTATAATAATTTAGATCTAAGTATATGTTTTAAGAATAGCAATATTTCCATGTAAATATTACTAGACTTGAATGCTTGCCCATCTCATAAATGTATTCCTAACTATCCCAAATCAGCCTCCTACTGCTATAATTACGSCTTGCATTTGTTGTGAGCAGCACACATCAAAACTTAAATTTTCCAAACAAAGGCATACTAAACCATTCTGAAAAATATTTGGATGATTCACTGTGAAACTCGGGTCCATCACATTCATTCTTTAATCAGACATCAATAGCAAATTTACCTACAGCTTTAGAAAATCAAAACACTCTTCTTGGCAAATGATCTTGTATCTTGGGGATAAATAGATTTTCTTGAAACTTGGAGTAGTCGTTTTCCTTTCTGAAACATTAATTTGAACATTAGCTATTACAAAAGGTTGGATTAAAAGTTGTACAGAAAAATAAATGTCAGTAAACATCAGTTGCAGTGCCTCTGGTTTATTCTTTGCTCCTATATAGGACAGTCTAGTTTTCAGCTCAAAGTGTCCAATGCTTTTTTTTTTTTTTCCTTATGGACACTGAGTTTTTCTTGTTTTTCTGATCAGTCTCTCAATGTTGATCCAAGAAAGTCATAAATGCATTGAATTCTCTAGATGACAAGCCAAACTGAGAGAATTTTTGTATACAATCTAGAGTGGAAACTGTTATCTGTTTCTCTTAACACTACAGACGTGTGACCTTATTGGGGACACTGAGAGATGATGAGYTCTTTTCACCTTTACTTTGGATATCAAGGCAAAGAACCTTAGGCAATGCACAGTTGGTTCATAATATTAAAAACAGAAGAAACTAGCTTGGACTTAATTTGTTAACTTTTTATTAAATGCAGTCCTTAATGGGAATTGACAAGTGTGCAAGGTATTGATGCTGACTGCTGTAAATGTGTTTTTAAATGCAAAAATTTAGCTAAAGGTAAAGAATCAGCCTTATCTGATTATTGATGGCATATATGGAGAGACAATAATGCAGGCAATCGTTACTCAGTGTCTTACTGTGGTCAAAATGGTTAAATAATGTCATGAAAATAAATCTTCATACACTAATGATACTAAACATGATTTTAGTTATCCATTCTTAAGTCCGTTCTTATCATATTTAAACATGAAATCTATAGGATTTGCATATGAGAAAGGTGTTAAAGTAAAAATAGGAAAATATCCTGTTTTGGTTACTCCATTTTTGTCTTTAGTTTCTTCAGTAGCCAACAATTTTCAGAGAAAACAGGTAATGAGCAATAATATAAGCTGACAACAGAGTTGTGGTCATGCGGTATTTGGAAAACATCACACTCTGATGACAGGGATATGAAGTAAATGTTATTTGATACTACATATCATGRTTTTATAGGTAGGGTAGATGTATAATAAATGCCAGTGAAACAGCTAATGCTGGCATTTTTAACCACAACAAAAAAATCGCTGATGCASATCTTAGAACCAAATTAGACTGGAAAATGCACCATGTATTTGTTTAAACATCAAAATGTTCAGCATGTTGCATTCAATAGGATCTGTCCAGGTTAGTTACTATGCAAGTTGTAGCATTCCCTGATGAAAGAACATCTGGTGAAGTCTAACATGCAACAGTTGCAAAGAATTTATTAGTTGTAACTTTTAATTGACAGCTAAAGTATTTTTCTCATCTGTAAGGTCCCATAAATTTCTAGCTAGAAGGAAGAGGAAGATAATCTAAATAAATCTTCATGCCACAGATGCTGGAATTTGGTTACTCTTTTTTGAAAAGGTTTCTAAATTCTAATAATGTATTTTTTTATATATATATCTCTGGTTGACCCATTATTAAGTAATTTCAGCTAACAAACTTTTCCATATAGTGTCACCTGAATCTTCTTCAGCTTTTATTTGGTAGGGGTTTTTTGTTTGGCTGTGGGGTTTTTTCTTGGCTGGGGGGAGGGACGGTGTGTGTGATGTTTTTTGTTTCATTTTACTACTATTTTTAAAACAGAGAAGAGTATAGATGATTATTGTCATAACAACCACCATTCTGAGTATGGGGACACGTCTTGTGTGCATGTTTTATCRCCTTTCCAACTCTGTTTTATTTAGGTCAGCGTGATAGGAAAATTTGAAGGTTGTATACTCTCTGAGTCTTCCTTAGAAGAGAGTATGCAAAGTAAGTCCCTTAGGCATCTTAAATTTGATACATCCCTAAATTAAATTTACGTTTTCCCTGGGACAAAACCACTCATAACTCAAGCTGGCTTTTCAGCTGTGCTGGTTTTGGTTGGAGTAGAGTTAATTCCTTTCCCAGTGGCAGATAAGGAGCTGTGTTTTGGATTTGTGCGGAACATGGGGTTGATATTAAAGAGATGTTTTTGTTATTGCTGAGCAGAGCTCACAGACCCAAGGYCTTTTTTGCTTTGTGCACTGCTACACTGGGTGCATGGGGATGTTGAGAGGAGACACAGCCAGGACAGGTGACCACAACTGACCACAGGGATTACTTTTGCAACATTCTTTTCTTTGGTTCAAATGCACTGGTAATATAYAAGAACTTGACTAGGGACAAAATTGTAATGGATTCCACTTGAAATGCATTCCTGAGTTACTCACTGCGACTTCAATCTGGATTTCTAGACAGTTGCAAATACCTTTACCTAGCCATGTTTCTACGCTTCACTTAGAAAAATGTCTTATAAATGTCAAAAATCAGATGGGACTTGTCCTTGAGAAATGTTTTTCACTTACTTTTTAGCTTAATTTCCTAAGGAAATTAGGCTTCTGCAATCACACTGTGTGTCTGTTCTCCCTGATTAATAACCTCTTTTCAACCAAATTTAACATTGACCAGAGGGATAGAAGTCTCAAATATAATTAAATCCCTATGCACTGCAGGGAAGTAGGCAGCTAGGTAAATGAAAAGTGCCTTTTATAAGATAAAGACTAAAAATTCAACACATCCAGAGACACTAGTGAATCCATCCAGGAAAGGTATTACTTATTCCCTGACCTTGGAGAAATTTCAATGACTGCTCAACATATTATGAGACACCAGAGAATTGGTAGGCTGTTGTTCCAGATGAAACAATGATGACTTTTGATACTGACCATGTTTAAGTGAGCTACCTGATGATTTGTTTTAGGTTTTTTTTTTTTTTTTTTTCAAACCTGAAGGTTAGCTGATAAATTTAGGAGTTTCTGATGGGTTATTTTCAAAATTTTATGTGACCACACTCAAAATTCTGTCACTTGAAACTTTAGAGTTTTTGCAAAAGAATAATAATGGTTCACAGATCGCTTCAGAAGGTCTGTTGATAATATTAAACATGTATTTTTGAAAGCTATACCAATATATGTATGTATAATTTCTCTAAMATTTTCAGAATTTTGTTCCTAATCTTAGCTTTTATTTTCACTTAAAATAATTTTTCTAACTATATGACTATTTAAAGACTACAGTTATTCAGTTTGCTTCATACTGTTTGTTAGATACTCCTAAAGTAACATGATTGGAAAAAAATATATTCTTTTGCTTTGCTTTTTATTGCTTTTTTATGTCTGTGTTTTTCACCCATAATGCAGTCCTTAGTCTTGCATTTTCCCATTCATAGGCAGCTGTATTTGCATTTGCTATGGAATTCTTGACTTTCAGACTAATAATGAACCTCTAGAGACATAACTGTGCATCATGGTGCTATGGTGTACCGTTTAATATAGTCTCTTTCATCAGCTGCAAGCTCTCCAGTGTTCCTTTTACATTTCATACTATGTTCTTCTAGTGAAACATAGCTTGAGGCAGAGGGTGAATAAGTGAGTTTTGATATTGTACAGAATCGACCATAGGTATTCAAATATTTCCCAGAGACTTCTTTCTCAATTTTTTTTTTTCCTTCTAAACCTGAAAGCTTCTGTAAGGCTTTGTGGGTAGTCTGAATTCTGTTTTCTGCATTTTATAAGGGTGTATTATGCAACTGTCCCTTGTATCAGTACAGAGATTTAAATAATGCTTTTCTTATTCATTAATATTTGAATGATTATTTTCAGAGCATCTACATGCAACACAAGAATGAAAAAAAGCTCAAAACAAAACAAACCCTTTTTGGCTCAGAGTTTTGTTTTTCTTTTGGGTTCTGTACAGCTACTCCAATACTGTTTCTGTAATTATTTATCTATAACAGATAAAAAAAAATGCACATAAAAAATATATGCTCACTTCTGTGTTATTGTTAATATTTTACCAAAAACATAATTGCAGGAACAATTAATTATTTTATTTCTGTGYTTTTCTCCTTACTTTGATTATCTGAAGAAAGAAATCTCTGTAGCAAAAGGGCAGATGGAGCTCGAAAATTAGTCTTCAGAGCATGGCTAGTAGTGCAAGCTGCAGATCAGAACCAYGTTGTCAAATTATCCGCAAGTGTCTTTCCTACTTTCCTTTAGTCTGAAAGATGCATGRCTCAGAAATAAGGAATTCTGGCACACTGAGTTTGCATGAGCCGAAACAAAGCCTTTGATTGCATCTACCTGCTTGCTTTGGATAAATGGATTTTTCCATCCCACCAAAATACTTTGGGTTTTGCTTAGGAAAATTTATTACAGTATCCCACTGCTATTAATTATAGTGCAAGTGCACGCATGGGAAAGCTGCTTAGCTTTTCCAATTTTTCCATAAAAGTTTACAACTTTAGAACACATTTGTGTGTGTAGTTAAAAAACTTGCTCCAACTGGCAATCAAAATAAATTCCTCAACTTTTATAATTATACTAAGTCTCTTCCTCTAATAAAGAAATGCAGCAGGAAGGCAGGACTTTTTCTGTGTTTTTTATGGAAGATAAATAACTTTCTTTTCTGTAATTTCAGTATCTATTTTAGTGTGTGTATGTTCTAATTCACAGGGTTATTACTGTGGTTCTTGTTTAGATTGTCACACAGGGAATGGATGGTCCTGTAACTTGGGGGTCTTGGGCAAGATAATTTCCTGCTTGGTTTTTCATCATGACATCTATAACATGACCAAGGTATGTCAGAAATGGTAGGGATGCTTGAATTGTTCAGCTGTAGTTCCATTTTGCTACAGGTATCTACGTCATGCACTCCCTCTCCTGAAAGCTTTTTCCTGAAAGCAGTTCGGTTGTTGCTGAGGAATGTTAARAGCTTCAACTGATAGCACTCAATCACCAAAAGACAGAAGGCGTGAATTTGTCAGCTTTCCAAAGTGAAACATTGTGATTCAGATTGAGAAGTGTGTTTAGTTAAGGTTTAGCCAAGCACTAAAGATGTTCTTTAGATTTTTTGACAACAAAATTGCTTAATGTCTGCAAAATCAGCAGTTCTCTACTTTTTAGTTTCCCTTTTAAAAAAGCAAATTTCTCACACATACTGTTGACAGCAAATTTCCAAGCAGCACTTGAATATTTTTATTGTCCTTATTTAATAGCTAGCTAGACAACTGAACAGGGTAAAGTTAGATCTAACTTAATTTAGAGTACATGAATATACCTAGTAGGTATCTTATTTAACCTATTCTTAGGATTTTCATTGTTAGGAATTCTTAAGTGTCAATCTTTGCTACTGCCTGCCTGAAGCAAGAGTTATTCAAGGACTGATTTTGTACTTATTTTAAAACTTACGCCATGGGAGGTGAATAGATGAAATAGTATCCTCTACTTCTCATAACTAGTTAACTGAGTTCAGGGGTGGGTTTTTTGTCCTAGACTGTATGAAATATATCACTTTAGCAAAATATATCACAGCTTCTCATCTATGCTTCCTGTTTTAACAAAGATGCTGCACTTGATTCCTCRTGCCAACTCTTTACTAACCATCACAATTAGTGCTTTGAAACCAACCTTTTATGTGCATCAGTTTAAGAAACAAAATAAAGTTTTTGAGAACATCTTTTATAAGTTCCAATAGATTGTGTTTGTAAAATGGACAGTAAAAAGAGGCTGTGGGTAATTTGTCATACATCTTAGTTGCTTGAGGGCAATTTACAGTAACTATTTTTTTATTTCCCTACTGCCCATTACAAGACCTGCAATCCCGTAATCATAGTGTAAAGCCTGAGAATCTAAACAGATCTCAGAAGAGGACGGGAAAGTGGGGGAAAGTCATGAGCCTGATGCCTCTACTCTGTTTCTTCCTCCTGAAATTCCCTTACTGGTGGTTAAGAGCACCAGATGTTCTGAAATCTCCTGTTTGGTACCAGTTGATTGTTTTGCTCTGTACCCTGAGTGAAATTCAGGTCAGGCTGTTTAGTCCATCTGACTGCTCAGCTGGAAAAACAGTTGAATAGTGCTTAAGATGTCCAAGAAATCTAAGACTGGGCCCCAAGTGACATTTGTAGCTTAAAAGAACAAATGTCTATTTTGTTAATTTAGGAGGGATTGGTTGTGAAATGCAGCTGCATTAAGGATTAAGAAATACACTTCAGAAACTTTTAGTTAAATATAAACTAGGCTTTTTCTCTTAGCACAATGAAGTGTTTAGATTTATTTCAATTCTGTAATTCATAGGTAGTAAACACAGAATTATTTTGTAATAAAATGTAACCTCATATCATCTAACSTCTCTTGCAACGTTTTTAGAAATGTCTGAGGTACATCTGTACAATGAAATCTGTCCAAAACCTCTCAGGCTCATAYAGCTGAGATGACCTAATCACTCTTTGTGTGTTGTACCCAAGCACATCTAGCAAAGGAAAAGCAATTCAGATTGACCTACAGTCTAATAACAAAGACAGACAACAAGCATAAAAATAGTGAGAAGCAGCTCTAACTTTTCTGTTTCTGAAGATCCTGCTGAGAAGATTCCCTCRTCAAGGGACACTGTATATCTTCAGATTATTGGTAGGGCAGAAATCTGAGCTTCCTTTCAACAAAAGAAACAAAAGGAGTGTCAAGATAGATGAACTATGTGTACTAATAATGCAAAATGTACGGTGCTGTAGCTGAGTTTCTCATATTCTGTCACAGTTTCTCAGCCTGGTTCTGTCTGGACTCCTGAGACAATCAGGAAAGGATGAGCCAGTCCCATGTAAGGTGTGCGTAGGGCAGTGCTGTCACAGTATCCATCCTCTGCAAATCTTTGCATCACCAATTGAAATCTGCAGCAGTAGTGGCAGGAAATATTATATTCCTCTGCAGACTATTTCTTGGTAGATATCTGGACAGAATGAGCTTCCAGTGCTTATTCTGAGAGTATGGCATGACTTTCATTRTTTTTCCCAGTCACAAGGAATTSTCTGCAGCATTGGRACTGGACTGGAGAACTGTGGTTTGRTGCTTCTCTGATGTGCTTTTCTGATTCTTCTGGAATGGCAGCTAACCTAATGCCTTTGCATGTTCCCCTTGGGAGCTGGTTGCTTCTCAGCYCAGCCATGTGCTCTGACACAGCGTGTTGCTAATTGTGCTACCATTAACCCGGGCTACCCTGTTCCCTTGCTTTTCCTTCTGCCACTGCCTCTCCTTGTAGAACAGAACATAAATGTTAGAGGTTCACAGGAAAGGAGAGGATAACGTGGTTCTTCTAAAAGTGATAGTGAAGCTGGAGTGAAGATACTGAAAAGCACTTTGAGCCCCTTTACTAACCTTYTGATATGCAGCCATCTACTTCCTTCACATAGCTTGAAGGTATTCTTTACTTTTCTGTCATTGGGTCCTTGGCAACTGCTTTATAATTTGCTCTTCAGTTTCTTCCGCTGCTGTAAAGCTGTTTCATATTATCCTTGAAGCCATTCTRTCCCCAGAGGGTTACYTGAGTTTAAATTTGCCTCCAAGAGGGGTATGTTATGTAGTTTTGACATGAAAATTGAAGAGCTGTCTTTATGTCCCTTGAAGCCGTTCCTGAGCCACAGGGAGAAGCCCTTGTCTTCTAATGGATGCTTTGACTTTGTCAGAACAACTGATTGTACATGGTGAGAAAGTTAGTGAAATCGGATTTTAATGCATGTGTTGGGACAAGGTGGTAGAATATATCTATTACAGCAAGTTAATATCTTGTGAGTTTTGGAGAAACAGAATATTCTTTTCTCTGATGAAGCAATACATAATCTGCTGCATACAGGTAACTTAGCTGTGAAATTTTCAGGATTACAAAGGACAACATAAACATAAGGGTAGGGAGCAGGAGGGCAGCACATCCCATCCTTCAGGAAAGATGCCTTAGAAAACCAAGACAAATGCCAGGAGGCATCCCTTTTAATGGCACCTCTATCTTGTCATTTAAAAACCTTGGTTTGTAGCATACTACCTATCTTCTTGAGTCATTTACTAGCAAATATCTGATTTTTTCTCTGCTTTTTCAATTTAGAAGATTGCCTTTCTTGACTTACATGGGATAGCACTTAAAGTGGCTTCTGAAATATACGTGTGACAAGAAATCAGAAGCTTGTAGGGAAAAGTTCAGTGGAAACTCACATGAATATGTTTTATAGCCTAAGGAAGTGACCTGGAGCTTGCATTTGGAAAAAAATTTTTTGACATTTCTCATTCTCCATATCCTGTTGAATGTATTAAGGATTTTTCCAACCTGCAGCTTTGACTACTGAACAACATCTTGTTATCATGCAAAATTATAATGACTGTTTTTAGAAGTCCAACAGGATACAATCTAAAGGTGTAACATRTGTCTCTCACGATAAATTTAATGCACCAGAGCATCAATGACACAAAAGCCTATGCAGATTATTCTTAGAAACTGGACAAAATGTTATTCAGAATAGAGATGCACTATTAAAATGTTGATTAAAATACCTTCAGTTCGTCTTTGAGGAGCATGTTTCATAATGAATATCTGTGATGCTACAACTTCTAGCAAACTTACTCTTTTACACCTCTTATTGCCTTGAAAATAAAAGCATGGATGCAATTTGAGAAGAGTAAGGGAGAAAACCCTTGACAGTATACTTTCATTTTCTCTTCAGACTTGTTAAAAAAAAGGTAAAAATTGAAAAGATGCCCCCAGGTTGGATTTGGATGCCCAGGAGGTGATTTACTGTAGTGCATTAATCTCTTCAATGTGACTGTAGGCTATGGGCCTGAGACAAATTGAGTCAGTCAGGTTTTATCTCTTCATTTCTGTGCTCACTTGTCAAGAAAATCTTGAAATAATWACAGAATGAAGGTGGTATTGTTTGGAAAAGAAGCAGAGGTGAAAGTCAGCATGCAGCATCTCTTCTTAAGGCTAGAACAAGACTTATTCTTTTCAGCTAGAACACAAACACTGTTAAATTGGGCATCAGCATGTTTCAAAAGCTTAGTTTCTGAAAACATATGAAGACATATATGCAGATTTCACATTTTGATTCTGGTGTTGTACTAGAGAGGAATATTACAGAACAAAGGTTAAATCTCAGTCCAAAGGCGCAGTAGCATTTTTGTTGCTTCACCAACAAATTCACATAAGGCACAGTTATCTGTCAGAGAGATACCCAGGACAGGGAATCCAGAAGGCTGATATATAAAAGCTGAATACAAAGAAAGCAAGAGTCTGGTTGTGTGAAACAAATTGAATCTGACACACAAAAACTAGAAGACTACTCACAGTATTGCTGACATCCACTTGCTGCATACTTGCAGCTAGAGAATATTTGAGAATTGGATAGAATTAAATGAGTTGCTGTGCCCCAGAAGATGCAGAGCTTAAATTAAAGCTTCAGAAAGGGACTTTCAAGAGTAATTGGGGAAGCGTAGGTTACAACTCATATCTGAGGTAATGTTCCTTGCAAAGGCCACTAACATCTTCCTTTGAGAACAAGGAAAAGAGAATTAAATGCTTGGTTTCAAGAATAAAAAACTGTAGTTAATGCAAGGAATTATATCAGGGAGAGAAATGTACATATGGCTTGTTTCCAGAAATAGCTCTATCTCTCCAGCTGATAGAATCTGAGAGGTGTCTGACAACTCTCTCTCTGGCAGAGTAAAAACCAGACATTTACAAAGTCATTGATCCTCATTGTCATCTCTGTTCAATTTCTCTTTATCTCCAGACTTACTCCATCAGTGTCAAGCAATTTTTTTTTTTTTCATTCCTTAGCTCAAATGAGTTTTCTTCTGAAATAACTGTTTCAGTAAAGCTGCTTTTTCTTCCATGTACCACTCAAATTCTGAGTGCAGGAGCTGCATTTCCTTCTACAGTGTAGCTGAATCGGTTCACTCTTTTCATGCCCTCAACAGTTTTCAGTGCAATTTGACTTTCACCTCATACAGTAGAGCTCCAGGGAATGCAAAATACTACCTGATCATTCCTTTAACTATCAAGATGCACTGTCATACTGGTATATGTATCTAGTGTAGAAAAACATACAAGAAGTTGTAGAAAGCATCCTGTGTGGTTCTGTGCACTTTCTAAGATATTCTGAATGCCCTCAACCYCTCTTCATCTGTACCAAATATCTCTGACTATAAAGAAAAATCTCAAAGCACTTTTTCTGGATCCACTCTCTATTTCAGAGGAATTTCTTCACAGAAAGRCTGATTAAACATGGGAATGGACTGCCCTAGGAGGTGGTTTAGGAAAGACTGCAGGTGGCACTCAGTGCCATGTCTTAGCTGACAAGGTGGAGCTCAGTCATAGGTTGGACTGGATGATCTCAGATCTTTTCCAACATGATTGATTCTGTGTCTGTAAATGAAGTTGATACCTCTTTTTAGGCCAATTGGTAGAATAATTTGAAAACCTTTTCATCAAATATACATGGTTTAAGCCTGTATAGGCTTAAAGAACAGAAGAAGAACAGAAGAAATTGATTTCTAAACACAAACTTAAAAAAAAATTGCTCAATTTTGGCTCCTATTTCAAAGTCCCTGGAATAAAGATGTTTGGTGCATAGAGAGCAGAAAACAAGTGGGGAGAATAGTAGGGACTTAATTAATTAAATTATGCAAGGGAAAGTAGACAATAGTTTATATCATGCAAAATAGAAAGTTTAAGAGAGGATAGGAACCCTATAATTTACCAAACACCAATTTTTTTTAGATATGAAAAAAAACCCCAGAAATTAAGTAGTCATTTTAGTTTGTACAATCTTCTTTCTCAGTAGTTTAACAGGTTCCTCTTTTGGTTCAAGACTGAAAAATATGATGGAATKTGAATTTCAGAGGATATGTTTCTTTATTAAAAGTGTGTGGTCCTATGCATATTTTCTATGTAAATTATTATTCTTGTATTGAAAAGGTGCTTAATTTCACCTCCACATTTGCCATAATGTGTTGCACTGGATGAAGTATGCAAATAAAAGATTTGTAGGGTGCTAATTGTTCTGCAGTTGAGAATATTCATTGTGGTACGGTAGAGGTTGGTACATTTTCTGTTCTTAATTCAAGGAAAACCTCTATTCATTTCGTGTGCTTGAGAGCACAAGGAGTTTCCTTTCAAAATCAATTTAGTGAGGCTGCAGGGCTGTTTGAGGAGCAAGGAGTTTCTTGTATTACAACTTGTAGTTATTTAATAACACTTCATATAGCTTCTGGGAGAGGAAGGGTTGTGACAATAGAAGATATACATTTGATGATGGGTGGAGTTGTCATCCTCTGCTTAAAAGATTTCTTCACATGGTGTTTCAAATCGCTTTCCGAAGTTCTTTTCTGCATGAGTAATTCTGATGTATATAAATCTCCTCTATTGCTAAGGTGAGCACTACGAATAATCTTCTGTGTATAAAGGCTTTTGAGGAGTCTGTATATGTGCTGGCCTTTAGTTTTCCATTTATCACACTTGCAGGTTACACTGCTGATGTTGCTGTAGGGAAATGGTGCTGGTGTGCAAGTGTTGSAGTGACAGTTTGATGGAGAATGGTTATTATTGAATTTGTGGTAAAAATCAATAAGGGAGTCCAGATTTCCAATCGAGATAATAAAGATGTCATCTATAAATCTTAGGTAGAGTGTCGACACAGTGATACAATTATTTAAGAGCTCTTCGTCATGTAGTTCTTGAAAAGCTTGTCATAATAGAGAAGCTATCAAAAGAGAAGGATGTTTCAGTTAAGTTTTGCAGATGGCTATGGATTGAGTTCTATTCAGTAATTTCACTGATGGTCTGTATGATGGAATAGAGAGAAAGGATGACCTCTATTTGGTACCGAYGTGAATGGTATTAAGCTATTAAGATCTCTAAGACTCTTGTACAGGATTAGAATCAAAAGTACACTAATGAAATYGGGAAAATGACTGGAAAAAGCAGAATGGAATTTAATAAGAGCAAGTACAAGGTTAAGGAAGAAAAATGTTTTRCGCAGAAACAACAGGAGGGAAAAGCTGCCTAGGGAATGGAAAATGGAAGAAACATAGTGCCTCCCAGTATTATGGTATTGCAAAAAGGGGAAATACTGCTCAGGATAAATTTCTTTCACTTAACAAGAGGCATTACAGACAGCTATAAATACATTTTAAAATCTGATTGTATAATTTCAATAGACAATGAAATACTATGATATTAAATGTGTGATATATTTCACAATTCATCCATCCCAGTCAGGAATTTGGCATCAAGCTGTCATGTTGCCTCATTTTGTAAATATATTCGGTGGTGTCTATAAATGAAATTCTATTGTTGGGTAATACATAACATAACACATATAATTTAAAGATCTATACTTTTAAACTTCATCAATTCTTTGAATGATGATTTGCATATTATAACTCTTGACCTTCTATCCTTGTGGAGTAAAATTATGAGTGCAATCAAACTACAATAACTGTGTAATGAAAACCTCAGGGCTTAATATTACCCCCCATTTCTCACAGCAGAACTCAGATTGCACTAACTGTTCATGTAAAATTACTGATTTTCTTTAAAGCTCATTCACCTTATGAATAATTGTGAAAAATAAGTAGATGATGTGTGAGCAGTTTATGGCAGTAAATAGATTTTTCAAGTTAATTATTCAACTTCTGGCATATTCAATAACTACAAAACATTCATGAACATAAAAAAGTGTTGTATTTACACATGTACACACTTGGTAGTTTATTACATCATAATTGCTTCAGAATTGCTCAATGWTGCTCAATGATGAATTGCTCAATGTTAGATAAACCCTTGTACATAAAAAGTTCTAGCATAAGCTGCATCATAACTCAGTGCAGCAATGTAACTCATGAAGTAGCTATTTTTAATGGGATTTTGAGTATCAAATGTTTGAAAAGGGGAAAAATACGGAAATAGTTCTTTATTTCTTTCTCTTTRCATTTGTTTGTAGTGCTGCATTATAAATTCTTCTCTTATCACCTCACTATCCATAAGCKCTTTCGATCAACATTGACCTTTGACTGTTTGAAGCCCAYTGTAAAAAAAATTTCAGATTTGTTGAACATCTCAGGTTGTGGAAAGGGATTTTGACTGGTAGGCAGTGATTGTCCCACTCTACTCTGTGCTGGAGCGGCCTCATCTTGAGTCCTAGTTTTGGGCACCACAATATAARGATATTAAGGATGGCTACAAAGATGGTAAAATGTTTGGAGGGAATATCTGAAATTAAAAGAAAATTTCCAGCCATCAATCGGTTTCCTCTAGTGGTATAGAACTGACTTGAGAGCTTTGAATTCTTTCTCCTTTTTGCCTGTACGTGTATATCTAATTGCAGTTGAATCTTCCATTGTCAGAGAGAACAAGATAAGGTTTTTTCAAGTTCCTACTTCTTAGTTTAATTTTTCTAACAGCAGCAAAAATCAGATTTCCATTACCTATAATTAAGAAGTATTTGAGTTAACAGTGGTGGCATCATTTTAGTCTTCCAGGTAKGTAGTGTTTTGTGTTTTAGTCATTACATTGCAAAATACAAAACCAATGCATTATTCTTTCACTATCCTTCCACAAATCAGCTGTGAGAGGGTTTTTTTTATGTTTTGCTTTTCCTGATGATACCATATATTTATCTACTGCCTCTTCACCAGATGCTTTATGGCCAGATTGCTTCATTAACTTTTTTCTAAGTAATTTCAGGATTGTCTTTTAATCATGCAAATCTGTGTATAACATCARGTACTTACTCAAAGACCCATTAAAAGGGTTTCTTATACATCTAAAGAAAAGGGAGTAAGGGAGGAAAAGGAAAGGGAAGATATCTGTGTTTGATAATTCATAGCAATCAGTGTCTTTTAAAGAAATATTAGGTCCTTGATGAAAACAAACAGAAAAACAAACACCTGCCCCCGCACCAAACCCAAAACAAAAAGCCCCAACCAAGCAAAAAACAACACCATGAAGCAAAGAAAAAAAGAAAAAAGAGAGATCTCAAAATAGATATTTTTGCCAGATAACAGTAGATTTGCACTGTTTTACAGCTCACCAAATAGCTGCCACAGGGAGAAGACTATTCTGTTCTTGAAAACGCTGAATTCTTTGCTTCATGTCCTTGATCTCTGAGGATGGATAACAGGGGACACTGCATGAAGCTCCCTGTTTAGTCTGAGTTCGGATAAGTAAATCAGAAAGTTATACACAAACAGACACTGCTAATAAATATACCATTTGAGTATATGATAATAACAATTATTTGTAATTTTCTTTGCAGTGGAAGCAGATAAAGGGGGGGGTTAAATCACTATGCTATCTTGCTGAGTATTCTGTCTTAAAGCATGCAGTGCTTAATCAGTAGTTATTTCTTGCATTAGGATCCACTTTTACCTTTTACTCTGCTGTTTCCCTGTATAGAGATATATTAACTCTTGAATTAAATGTATTGGTTGAGAACCTGAGGAGGTGTGGATTCTTTTCTTTTTGAAACCAAAAGATAGTAAGACCCAGCTGATGAAGGTGAACACTTTTCAGCCAGACAAGCATTACCACTTGTTTCGCTACTCACTTTCTGCTCTAAGGTTAGCTTCAAGATTCTTATTTCAGTTATCCTCCATCTTAATATTACACATAATAATTTTGATATCCTTGTAAGTTCTGAAATTTTTGTACAGTATCCTTAACTACTTAAGTTACCATTTACAGATAGTTTAATTGAAGTTAAAATCCCAGTGATCCAGTGATTTTAATTTTCACTTGTTTAGACTTTGCTTTTTCTAATTTTATGTGTAATTTTTTCTGGTTTGTATGAAAGAAATTTGTAACCCTAACTTACTCTAAAATGGACTCTTTCTATTTTGTATTATTTTAAATATGTCAGATAGGAAAGATTTTCTTCTCCTCTTACTTCTGTTCAATGTTTAATTCAATTATTCAAGCTCAGATTGGTCTTTTACTGTTATTAGTTTATGCTATCTGCAAATTTATGCCATATATTAGTTTATGTGKATTTTCATTGGCCTAAAATACTGATGACTTTTAAAGATAGCAGATAATTCCATTTTCATTTCATCTGGAAATATTTTATTCATCTGGGAATTTGTGTTACAGATTTGAATAAAGATTAATCTTAACATTTTATGTTATCTATTCACAATTTTGTCTTTCAAGCTATTGATACAAAGCCTGTAGATGGACACATTACCASAAAGTGCATTAGTGCATCCAAAATAGGTATATATAGAGAGAAAAAGTTCACCTAAAAAAGCAATTTGGTTTTATTTGAATAAAAGCAGACTCCTTAGGAAGCTGTTAATGGTATAAACTTATCTCAGAGATGAGATCAGTCTTCAAGCTGCATATTAAAGTGCTATCAACTTTACAACTTCCTTCTGTATTAATAATATATATGGTATCCCCTTTCAGCAAGGACATGCAACAATCTAAACACAAAAAMGGGGGAAACATGAGTTTATTTAATTTAAAACAAAGATACTTCAATTTGATTTTAAATTTAACTGAAAAATCTGCTTGTATTCAGAAGCTCTTACACATGGGGACTAGAGTAATTGGCTGATTAAATCATACTATATGCAATTAAAACATAAATTAAGCATATGTGTTTCTCATTATCTTGCAATACAACCAAATGGTGCATATGTTCTTAGCAGAAATGCACAACAATGATGCCTATGTCAGGAAGGTCAATATACATTATGGTTTTAAACTAACATTTTTGAACAAGATACTGAATATTCACATTTAATTCCAGACTTGTAACATGAACTCTTTCATAGACAAGGTGGGTTTGCTATTAAGATTATTTAACTATTGCATGTTGCACATACAACTGTGTATTTTTTTATAATTAATCATTTGAAAACTTCAATTCAACACTGTAACAACTATGATTTTGCAAAGCAATTTTGAAAATTGACAAATTTGCAAAATTTTGAAAATGTCCTTGTCTGAAGAGAGCTGGTTCTTTTTATCCCTTTTGCTCTGTCTATTGCTTTAAATCTTCCTAAGTTTATGCATACCTATGAATTAACACTGAGATGACACCAACATATACACCAACATATACAATCTCTTGGTCATTAATCATCCCAAAAATTACAGAATACTGTTTTTTCTTATGTATCCAATTGTCCTTTCTGTGTGAATAGAAGCAAGTTCTACCAGCCAGTCCTCAGAACCATGTTGATACCCAACATAAGGTTGTCTCAGTCTTTTCCTTCTGTTTTCCAGCTGCTCTCTCCCTGACTTCTTGGAGGATTGATTCACATACCCAGCATAAAGCTCTGCAAGCTCATTTTAAGTTACCATCTCCTAAGTTTGGAAGCAGCATATATTTTTTCCATTTTGTCACTACTTCTGTGATAATGTCAGTAATTCCCAGACTCTTTTGCAGATGCTTCATTAAGCTTCTTGTTATCGTTGACTTTCAGTTGTCAAGTTTGCCACAGTACAATAATGCTGAAATTATAATTGCATCAGATAGTTTTATCTCGTGCTGAAGGATATATGCTTCATTCTCCAGATGTCCAAAACATGTAGGCGCTTTTTATATTCATGCATTTTGTTCCTCATCTTCTATTCCACTGCAGTTTCCAGTTGTATTAAAATATGTAGGGTGTCAAATGGTTCCACTGCTGATCACTGAACGGAGTTATCTTGGCCTTTTCAGGCTGTAAAAAAATGCTTCTTGTGCAAGTATTTGTTTTGGGCCTGTTTTGGGCTGTCAGCAGCAAAAATCCACCCTCAAAACTCCAACATGAAAGCAGTTTCATTTTCTTTGAGTGTATGTGAGGACAGCAAACATGGAAGCTGTTCTCTCCATATTGCTGACAGGATGSCCATCACAGTTATGCTACCCTGAAATTCTCCTACCTTTGTCCATGTGGATTTCACACAAACATCTTATCTTATCCCTGCCTTTTTTTGAGGTAATTCAAGAACCCTTTGTATAAAATTGATACCTTCTTACATCCACAGACTTAGTTCAAAGATGAAAAATACGTATATAGTTGCAGTTTGCTACATTCATTTTCTTTGTTGTTGGTGGTGGTGTTTTTTAGTAATATTTAGTATCTGAAGACTAATTTTCAAATACCATGGATGAAACATGGATTTTGCTTCCAGATATCTATTTTGAAAGCACAAGGAATACAGAACCTAATCTCAAACTGAGGTTTCTTCAGAAAGAGATTATTTTAGCTGCCTCAGAAATCAGCCAGTGTCTCCTRGTATCTTTCATGAATATAACTTCATTCAGATAGGATGTTTCAATAGGAAACCTGGTTTGCTCATTTACATTTTCTTCTTTGGTATAATAGCATTAAACTCTCTCACTACAGAGTAAAAGACCTCAAACTTCAGCAAATTCATCAGCCTTGCCTTGAGAGTTTGTTACTACATTAGCAACTTCGACATTTATTAAGAATGGGACAGTTCTGAACCCAACAGAAATTAAAGCAGAAAAGACACCASCTGTGGGAATTTTTTGCCATAGTTGTCTTTGTCATCTGAATACACAGACTGATRGTATTTGAGGATTGTACTAGAATGCTGGGTTTGAAGGCTATGATTAGCTAGTTGAATTGTTGATTTATTGTGATTATGAAYAGAATTCGCAACTGAAACTTTGACATTTGGCCACCACAGTGTAATCATTTACACTAAAACAATACACATGAAGCAGATCTTTTTTTCTCTAGTGCAGATTCATGATTCTCAGTTAATTATTCAGGAAGGTGTCAACACRCATTTCTTGCAGGACATTACAGAAAAGGTATATTGTGAAGARGGCATTTTTAAAGATAGACAAAATAGCAAGCAGAAATAACAATATGGAAGTTAACTTCACTTTCACTTGGCATTTGTATTTGAAAAGTGCATTTCTGCTCAGCATTCCTTTCCAATTTCAGTTGTGAAATTATGTTTTCCTTCCTCAATGTAATTCAATATTCTTTGGTGTACTCTATTCTATTCCTAAGTTAGCTATATTTAAATAGGAAATTAGGAGACTCTCTTAAGTGCACAAATTCTGCTTTCTTTCCCCAGTATGATTGTCTGGAATAGTCTCTGTAGGAAAAAAAAAAAAAAAAACCAAAACCCACACGGGAGAGTAAAACTGACCTCTTATCTAATCAATTTTCCTACTTCTGCTTCTTTTCCTACTTTTTAAAAGAAGTCCCCAGTGAAAACAGGAGTCCTCTCAGTGGGTCATGGCCCTTTCTATTACCAGTGGACACCCCAACCTTATTCAGATTTCTTATATTGTGTTTTTCATGTCAGGACTGTGCAGTGTTGCAGACAGGAAAATGTCRACAATAGTTACATAAGAGGTATGATCAATTACATTAAAATTTTGGTAGACTACGCAGAATTTTCTGCTTGAAAAGCTTCATCTATGTTGCATGGAGATATTAGCATAACCTATATTCAAAAGATAGGTCCCTAAAAGAACTTCAGGAGGTCGAAACAAGAATGAGTGGCTAMGGTCTAAAACTGTAGGTGAAATTCACAGGTTTAATACTAAATGATTAACACAGATGGAATAATAAAAACAAAGAAAAAGTTAATTATTTTCAACACAGAATTGAATCTAGGAGCTGTAACATATAATACTAGGAAAATGTTAGTTGGTGATCAGTAGTGCAGTAGTGGCTGGTAAGCAAATGAAATGTGGAAAATATTAGGAAAGATGATAAATGCAGACAATATCATTAGGATAAATCCTTAGTATGCTCACAGCTTGGATAAATATTGGTTATCTGATCACATAGAGAAACAGAAAAGATTCACAAAACATCAGTAAGGATGGTCAAAGTTGAGATCAGCCTCCATGCAAAGAACAATTGCTTAGACGAAGACATTCAGCTGGGGAAAGAAATGATTGAAGTAAAATATATTGCTGGGTGTTTATAATATCTAAGAAGAAAAGGAGTAAAAGGGGAGGTTTTGTTAATTGTGTCTTTAAATTTAAGGTTCCAAACAAACACAAGGAGAAAGTAAATAACATAATATCTCCACTGTATTTTTTAATTTTATTTATCAAACACAATAATTGTTATCAGTCCCCTTTTTTATATACTCAAACAATACCTATTATTTCCAAAATATTTAATCTTTTTCTTCTTTTAAACCTCCTATCTCGTCACAGTGGTCCTCCTTCTTTTTCCTAAATTCCAGTCTTTTCATAAAGACTGTTTTATTCTAATGTGAGGAAGAGACTTGTTTATTATCTTGATGTCTTTTATATTTAAGATAAAGGCAAGAACAAACAGGATTTTTTATGCAAACTTTTCTGCCTCTCAAAAGGTCATCTGCCTCATCTACATAAAAACCCGCAGATATTTCAGAATTTGCAGAAAACAAGTTCACAAGAGTTAAAAATATATATKTATTTGTGGTATTTGTGTATATGTATCCTGGAAGAGAGAAGACTACCAAACACCTCAGGTTTTTTTTTTCCCTATGCAAACTGACTATATTTTCTTACTCTTTTACTGCTATCTGAAAAATGTTTACTGTTGGAAAAAAGGAAAAAATGTTAATGTGTCATGTTTTTCTGTGCCTAGTGCTGTTCTGTGAATACATTCTTAGATTTCTAGCACAGAAACCTTCAATACCTTTGTATCAGTAAGGTCAGACACTTGTAAAATCCCATATTTAAAAAAAAAAAGTATAGAAAAAAAGTTCTTGACTATGTATAGTTCACATGCCCTGTAGGTTTTAAAACAGAAAACTGACTTCTATTCACAAATACTGATCTGTAGCTGCATTTATAGATATATTTTTGGCTAACATTTGACAGAAGCTACTTCAGATGGCTCTTTCAATTCTGTTTTTTCATCTCTGTCTCTGTATACCTTCTATTTGAAGGTAAGCCACCTGAGTGGCTTAGGGATCAGGGTAAGCTCATCCAAAAGGTCGTGATATAATAAATAYATCTTGACCTGCTCCTACACAGACCTAAATCTATTTTTGTGGAAATGCAGCTCTGAGACAAGGAGTCACTCCTCTTGTCAGGCTCTACCAAGTGTAGCTCCATGACATTTCTCTGTGATAAGAGGAGCATAGCTGGAGAGTCAGATTTACTCTCTGATTTTATTGTGGCATTTATCATTTGCAAGCCTTGAGCCATCTGAAACAAAATTATATAATTAGTTATTTTGAAATGTTTTTCAGGACTGGAAAGTTCTAAAAATTAAAACAAGGATGGAACAGGCTTTCCTATTCGTTTTGAAAGCTTGTGGTTCCCATAATTAGATAGTGAAGAGAAAGTGTTTCTTGAAGGCTAAACATGACCATTTATTTCAGCACAAAATAATTCTTTGTAGCAATTTCCCGAAGCAATTTTAAAAAGTATGTGTACCATAAAAATCTGTATGGATTAATCCAAATTTYTTTTCATTTGAGAACACAAATATGTACTTTGTTTAAAAAGATATCAGCTGCTGTGGTGATTAACTCCTAAAACTAATACCAATTCTTCCATCTTAAAAAAATAAGTTGCAAGTCTCTTTTAAAAAAAAAWWTTATTAAAAAGTTTTAGTAATTACTAGCAATCTTCCTCTATACAGAAGTGTCTTAAAGCTTATCTACCTAAATATTAAGCTATTTTTATCCAGTCCTACATGAGTGTTTGAGCTTTTGCATTCTGCTGCCCCACCTCCATGTACTCATTCAAAAGTTAATGCAGCTGCTTGCTTTGAAGASGCTGAACAGAACTTAATAGGGAAATAAAGAGGAATTTTCTCTCTAAAACAKCCAGACCCTTCAGACTGAGAGACCTTCCCCTCTTCTTCTTTGGCATTTCAGTGTCAAGTGAAAAGATCTTAATGTGTCATTTATGACAGATAGTTTCCTTCACCAACATGGCATATTTCAATTTACAGTTAGGAAGAATGATGCATTTGCTGCTTCTGTATCCTAACATAATAAGTACTGCTAAAAACACTACCAAAACCAAACCATTAAACTCCCTAACCATGTTTGTGCTCCTTGATGTATAGTCAAAAATTGAACGTTTCTAGAAGAAAAAAAMCATCTTTTTATCTGCTATGTTAGGTGTTAGGTGTAACAAATACAGAGAAATCTCTACTGAAAGAACTTTAAAAAATAAGGAAATATTGAAAGTCAAGATTGTCTTGAGCGTAATGAAATAGTAAAGGAGACCCTTGCACAGAAGGWGTTGTGAAAAAGTATGATTCCCTTAGTTTTCTGTTATGTCCTGTTTCTTACATTGCTAGAAATTGAAACTTTCTAATAAAAATGAACTAATATACATGCAATTCATGAAAAATGTAAGAGTACATGACAATGCAAGCCTTGCTTTTCTGTAACAAGTTGAGGCTTTTCATCATAATTCATAATCCTTGACAGTGCTATTATTCAGTGACTGCATAACAAACATTAGTGATAGCAAACTGGTTTGGCAAAAATCAACAGGTTACTGTAATTTGTGGTTGTAGTTATCCAGGAAGGGCATTTAGAGCATGAAAATTGGGAGAATTTTTATTTATATAAAAGATTCAAAATCTGAGATCACCCTACTGAGAGAATATGGAGCAGAACATTCATGGCCTGAAAATACAAAGTCTTACAAATGAAAAGATACAACCATGCTATCCAATTTCTGCRGTGAAACAGGATACTGACTGCATCACAGGCAGGAAACCAGACTAGATTTCCGTGGCTGGCAATACATTAAAAACAAGCAACTGGCACATCAATGGTTCAGTTGATAATAAAATCAAAGAAAAATTGTTTGGAAGGCAATCCAGTCTTATCCACCCCMCTTGACAGTGAAATTATTATTTAAACTAGATCAGCTCAGCTGAATCCTGAATATCCTGTTACCTCTCAATAGCACTGTGCATTTTTGACATGCTATTACAGGAAAAAGTATTAGCTGCCTCTCATCTGCATATGACAAAACACAGAACAGCCAAAACTTTCAGACTGGRTATTTGTTTGAAGGCCATTGCTTCTGAGAAATTCCATTTCATTCAGATCTTGAGAAATTATTCTTGGTCTTGTCTGAGATTGACTAAGTTATTTGAAAACTTAAAATCCCAAACATCAGACACATCGAACTGCAATAATTCTGGTGTTCATAAGAAATATRTTTAATCACAGTACTGAATTGGAGCAATTGCAGTATGGCTTGAAGATTCTGTCATAATGGACTTATCTTGAGAGGTTAATTACTAAATTTCTAGATCAGAAATTCCATATGTTTGGTGTAAAGTACTAAGTAGCAAAATAGGACTAAGGTGAACATCAATTGGCTTGGCTAATTTTGACCTACAGAATTTTTCACACTGAAGTCAAGGACATTTTCAAAAATTGAAGTCAAGGACAAATTCAAAAATTAAACTACTCTATTTACTACAACGGAGGGCAGTCAATAAAGATAAAATWAAAAAATTCCAGCAATGAGCAAACACATTTAAAAAATTAAGGGAAGAGGTAGTGGTATGGGCCACATTATTCTCTCATTCCTGAAAATAACTCAGATTAATATTGCATGCTTTTCAAAAATAAGTTTTATTTGTTAAACTATAATTAATTTTAAAATTTAATCTTAAATTAATTTGAATTAACACTTAAAATTGTATCTTTTATTTCAGAAAGACCAAAAATTTAGAGCATTTTAAAGCTGAAGAATTCTCCTCAAAATTGTCACTAAGCAACGTTCTTGCTAGATGACAGTCTGCATCTCTGTGTTTGTCAGAAGATCTTTGCCTTGTAACAGATGTATGGTGGAAAATATAATGAGATTACTGGAACCAATTCAATAGTTATTTTCTGCCCAGCAGAAATTGCTTGGATTCTTAACTTTACTGTCTATTATTAGGAGTAGAAAACATCACCAAAGCTATGTAAGAGAAGTGGCAGTGGCATATTATAGTTAAAGGACAGCCAGGCACAATGCAAACAGGCAAAGCTTTCACTCAYTTCAGTGATTCTCGTTGCACACGTGTCCAGCTTGAATTGGGAGTGGCCCCTGTCTCTGTGCCAGGGCARTGTCAAAAGTCCTCAGTAATAACATGGAAAAAAATCTCGTTCATATCCACAGAACAGTGCTGTAATTTCAGGATTTGTTACTAGCAAGAAGAATGATGGACAGTTATTTTACACAGTGTATTCTCACAGCATTGTTATCTAGTCTAAAAATATTACAATTCTGAGCCTTCAGAAACATCTAGGTTTTAAATATAATTACACGTGAAAGAAAAGAGATAAAGCAATGTTCTAATGATGCAATGTTATAATGCTGTAATGCCTAATGCTTGACAGAATTGGTAAGCTTTCCTAAGCTTCCTACATGCTTCTTTGGTCTTTATTTCAAACTGGTGGGTTCCATTTTCTTCCGGGCAAGCTCCATATGCTGACTTGATCTCAAGAAAATAAAGGTGTTTTTAATTTTGGCCTGTGCAGGGGGTTTGAGGATTCCTATGGTTTGAAGCCTTCATTCATCCTCTTCTCTATGCCTCCAGGATGCAGCTCAGTCCGTGGATTTTTGTGTTTGTAGAGCAGCTTTTTGTGTTAGACTCTYCTGTTTCCATGGAAATCATCTAAAGCATTTTTGGCAGTTTTCATCTGTTCTTAAACCTTCCAGTCTGATTTCATGCCATAAACACAATACTACTTTCTTTCAAAATACAGGCTTTCTGCTTCCAAAGCTSTTGTTTCTTTGCTCTCTATATATACTTTTAGTGCTCTATATATATACTTTTAGTTTCCCTATATCAGTATGAATAATCTCTTCCTAAATCTACCTTGTTCATTGAATCCTAAGATTAAATGGTATTTGTTTTACTTTAAKAATCAATATTTCTTATGTTTAACATGAAAAACAAAAGGTATAGCAAAGCTATTATTGTAGCCTGGGTTTAAATGTTGGTGCTAATCACTGTATGTGAAATAAGAAAGAAGTGTGACTTACAACTACATCCAAAATAAACAGGTATTGTATGTCAAATAACATGGAAGAAAATAAACAGCAAATTTTACCACTAACAATASAGACTTACTTTGATTTGCACACACAAAGTAAGACTTGATTATATGTGTGGGTGCTCACAGCATCTGGAAGAGCTGTGAGCACTCACACATATAAGATGAGCACTGTGCATTCATGATCAAAGTAGTAAATTTTACACTTTGAGTTCCTAGGCCAAGGCACCAGAAGTGGGTAAGCAGGGATGTAAGCCTGTGWCACCTCATGGAATCAAAAACTACTGCGTCAAACAGAATACAAAACATTTAGCCATGCTCCTCAAATGAAGCAAAAGCAAAAGTTTCCCTTGGTTTTAGTAGAAGATTACCAGTACTGCTTAACTTATTATTCMCATGCTACTTGATCCAGATAAACATGTTGTTTTGCTTTCACTTCACTTGTAMGCTTTAAAATTTCAGTAATGAGTAGGAAAATGGTCACATAAAGGGGGCAGCTTTTCTGTACAACATGCAGTGAGTCCCTAAATTGAAATGCTTTGTCTTGATTCTCTGGTTTAGAAGTTCTTGGACTGATTGTAAAGATTAGAAAAATTACATTAGAAATAATGTAAAATAATTATAGAAYGGAAAATACGGCCTACATGGAAAGATGGAAAGAGGAAATGTTTTCCAAATATATAAAACACAGCTGATGGAAGAAAGGGTGGGAGGGAACTGGCTTAAATTATAATGAAAGAGACCTGGTTAAAAGAGAACACGTAAATAATTCTCACAAATGAAACTACTAAGATATTGAAGATAATTTTTCTACTGAGACTGTGGAGCCTCCACTTATGGAGTCTCAGTCATTGGAGACTTTTAAGAGGAGTTCAGACAGTCATTAAGCAGAAATTACACAGGCATATTTAATCTTACCTTCAGGCAAGAGAATGCATCTTTTTCAGTGTGCTCTTTAAAGTTCTTTTTATGATCAATGTCTACAAAGCCATTGCCTTCTCTTTTAGATTTCTTATTTACAGTTTGTCTATTTTGAGCAGAAAGTACTTTTGAATCCCAAATTGTTTTCCTTTGACAGTAAAATTCTTGTTTGCAATTCAAGGATTAATCTTTAATTGCACATACTGCATTTCATAAAACAATGTCTCTCTATAGTGGGCCATTTCTCTCTGTAAAAATACACAATTTGGTCTTTCGGTGCCCAAATGTACAGATTTGTTGTGACTTAACCCCAGGCAGCAGCTATGTACCATTCAGTCTCTCTCTTACTCTTCCCCCCATCCTCAATCTCCCTGGGAATGGTAAAACCTATGGATTGACATAAGAACAGCTTAATAGTTGAAATTAAGATAATAAAGATACTAATGTAGATAATAATAAAAATAATGTTAATAATTATTGTTATAATGATGATGATAATAGTAGTGATGGAGAGACAAAGAATTAAACCGAGGGAAAATAGCTCCCTCCAGTTTATATACTGAGCATGACATACTCTGCAGTGGAATCCCTTTGGATAGTTTACAAGAGCTCTCCTGGCCATGTTCCTGCCCTGTTTCTTGTGTACCTCCTCACTGGCACAGCATGCGAAACAGAAACATCTTTGAMTTAAGCTAAGCACATCTTAGCAACACCTAAAACTTTAGTTTGTTGTAAACATTATGGTCATCATTAATCCAAAACATGGCACTGTACCAACTGGTAGGAAGAAAAAAACCTCTACAGAAGCTGAAACCAGGACAGGGTTAAACTTCTTGAACATGGTGTAAGAAAGCCAGGCATAACAACTTTGTGCTCCACTCCCAATAAATATGTATTTTCTGAGACTGAAACATTCATTCATGTCCCCAGTGATGCTGTGTTAGTATAGACAGTGCAAACAGTGCCAGGTGTTTCYTGTGCTGCCTTTCAGGTGTTTCCTGTGTCTTTTCTGCAAGGTTACAGCTATTACATTCATCCTTCTTTGTCATACTGAGGATCTGTCACCATTCATCACTAAATTATCTTGTAGCTCACCCTCTCTCCTCATCCAACTGAAATTTTTGTACCACACCTGGATTACAACCAGTCCATCAAAAAACCTGATGCAGTTTCATGTTCTGTCATCTGTCTAGATTGCTCAGAAAGTATTAGACATCATCTAGGGCTGAACATCACTTCACTATTCATGTGATATTTTAGCCCAGACATGTGCAGTGATGTAAAAGAGGAGGCGATCTATTAAAYGCACAGGTAAAAAGCATCCTAGAAAGAATTCAGAAACTTCCAGATATTCACAGTGCCTCAAACCACATTGTGACCATATTGCCTCTGGACASTTGAATCCCATAAATTCTTAGATGAATACTGATTTTCAAAACTCTTTTTGAGTAGCAAACAGTCCATARGTGTGAGAGAGAAGTGTGAAGTTTTGCAGTAAGAGGTAAGGCTTTATGGTAAAATCTGGGGTTCTCTTGCAATTACGAGGACACAGTATACTTTAATCTCTGTTTTTATTAAATTGTACAACAGCATTATGCATGTTCCTCACATACTACAAAACATGGTTTTCATGTTCCTGTGAGAAGAACATAAGACACTGAATGCTTGTTAGCAGTTGGAAGACAGTTCATGTGCTCTGGAACAGCATTTTTCAGTTCCCCTTTTTCCTGAATGAAATTCTGTTCAAGCACTCCAAGATTTCTCCACAGTGTGAATTTGAGCATGGTAAATGTTGCCCAGAGAGATTATGGATAGAAGTGTTCAAGGCCAGGCTCGATGGGGMCCTGAGAAATCTGACCTAATGAGTGGCATCACTACCCAGGACAGGGGTTAGAAATAGAGAATCTTTAGGTTCCCTTCTAACTGAACCCGTTCTATGATGAAATGTGAAAAAAACTCCTGTGAAATGGAGTTGATTGGAGATTGACTTCAAAAAAACAATTCATCTCCAAACTAAAATACTAATGTACTCTCAACATTTCAAATTTAGCTGATCTATGAAAGACAATTTCAAGAGACAAAGTGTATAGTTTTAGTGTTATTTCTTTATATCACAATCAAAGTGAAAGCGTGTGATCACAGATGGAACTCATGAGGATGCACCACAGAGTTAAGGCTTTTTTGGGTCAAAAATGGCAGGAAATGTATGACCACTGAAGAATGTGGCAAGACACCAAAAAAAAAAAAAAAATGAGGATGCTAAAGAACAGTCAGCAATGGTCATTTGTGAGATGTATTTGTGAGATGTGCTCTGTTTCTAAAATCAAAGGTCAGAAACAAGCATTACATAAAAGATAATAATTAACAGATAAGCTCCATTATGACCTGTGTTTTTTCACGTATAGAGATATCAAAAATATTAGTTAGAACTTCTGTAAATCTTAAGCWGTATTAGCTGCCCAAAAAAATAGATTTGTCTAGGTTCATAAGGAAGAAAAAACAAGAACCTTTGATAGGGATTTTTGATTCCTAAAATCTACATTGTAAAATATTAGAAGACATTACTCTGTGTACTATGTCAGCTATTGGAAAAATAAAACAAAATAGAAATAAACAAACAAACACACACRCRCACAAAACAAACAATCCACAAAAAAAAGGGAGAAATACCCAAAATTATTCTATGCATTTATCTGGATTATAAGAAAATGTATACAGCAAAGCTTCTGTTATGACAGGTTAAGTAAAGTATTGCCCCTGAAGAAGGAATCAAGAAAACCATAAGTCACTTCTATCTTATTCTGGTCTAAAATGGTGAGTTGTCTGGGCTTTCAAAGACTTATCTACTGATAGAGCATCCCAATCTAAATTAAAGGGTTTAAAAAGGCAAGACAGACATGTAGTCTTTTATATAGAGTGTTATGAAATGCATCCTAAATGAGAACCCTGAATGGTTCACTGCGTCTTTAACAAGTTCATAAAGGCTTTAATGTGCAGAGCACAGACAAGGGTAAATTTGTTGAGAGGGAGATCAGGTCATCTCATTCCCTAAGAACATTTTCCTTGAAAAAGGCATCTCTGCATGATATTTTTTCAAATATTTTGGGGACAACTTAATGATCTCAGCATGTTCAAAGATAAAGGCTCTTTAAAGATCAGGATAACTTTTCTGGTTTTGATATTTGCTTCCTTTGGGTTTTGTTTTTCTTATAGTGCTGGCAACCTTTCCTCTTTAGGTGGATAAGTACTTCCCCTATCTTTCCCTAGCTTTCCATCAYTCACACTGGGAAAACTTAGATCTCTATAGCTTAATTGTTTTTTTTGTTAAAGATCTTCAGTACATTCAAAAGCAATTAGTTAATGAGAATTTACAGTTAAAGATGCTTCAGGTAGAATGATGYCTATTTTTAAATTCCAGCATGTTCTTTCCTCATCAGTTTTAGCTGTTTCAAAAAAAAAAAAAAAATTAAAACTGTTTTCTCTATTCCAGTATTTTTTTACATCAGAATGGGTAATGAACCTTCTTCCCTTGTAAACGTGAATGTGAATGCTTCGATGATAACTTTAAATATTTTTGTGTTTTTTCAAATCCCTAATCAAATTCATGCTCCTGCTGTTATAAATCTACCATGTATATTATAAAAGCATCCTTTTAAGAATCAAGTTCCTAAAAGAAAGATTTATGACCACATGTAGACAGATAATGAATAAATAAAATGTGAAAAGCTCTTCCTCCATGATTTGAAAGGTGGAATGTGTTAATAGAGGTGTAAAAAGTAGTGCAACAGATTGTGGGTTGTGCATAGAGTGCAGTGTGGACTTTTGTTTCCAGCAAGCTGTGCAGAATCTGTCCTCTTATCAGTAGCAAAAGTTTCTCCTACGTGAACTAGTGAGGGGCAAGAAGGAACTTCAGGGAGGGAAAATTCAGTTTTTGACTAAGGTTTCTTCAGCATTATCCTGTGTTTGTCATTAAAATAAACCTCCTAAATCTCCACTGTATCTTTTAATCTTAATTAACTCCCTGCTCTTACCAACTGTGGTTCCACCCTGAGATTCCTATGAACTGTTACTGAGTTATACAGATGAGAAARAAGATGAAATGTCTAGAAAACAGAGATACAAAATACTGATCAGTAGAGTACTAATGTTATTAAGAGATTTGTTGTTTTGGTTTTTAATTCCCTTTACACCAGGTTTTTAAATGTAGTTTTAGTATTCATCCTACTGCAGTGCCCCCAGAACTCCAGGGCACAGAACTGCAAGATAAGATAATAATAAGATATTTGCCAACACGTCAGTCCAGAAGTGGTACAAAAAGAAAAATTAAAGTTAGCTTTGGCATTTCAATAAAAGTATAGCATAAGGATAATTTAGGATTAGATGGGTTATTAGAAGTAAATAAATCTATATTTTCAGGATTTTTTTGTGAAATATTTACTCTGTGTGTGTAAGAAGCTGGCACTTGCAGTTTCTGTTCAGCTTTCRTTCTCAATACTCTCGCTTTTTCYGCTTCTAGAATAAGGACACTTGCAAAYGTAAAAAGATCCTCTAGTGATGAAAATTTCTCAGCTATTTCTTTGTCTGMTCGAGGGATGTTTGTATGATAAACCATATAAAATATTTATTGAACATAGAAGACAAAAATCTTGCATCGTGTAAAAATTTTCCCTCTTTTTTTCTGCAGATTTTTCTGTAGTGTTCTGTGTCTGACCTTTTGTGTCTGCACCTAGTTTGTCAATCATACATGATTGTCCTGAAAGCCCATAGATCTCAAAATTTGCCAATGTAATGATATTCCTAGTGACTCACTGCTAAGCCCATGTATTGTGGCTGAGAGATAACTTTCCCATTCTCATCTGCATTTCTATTTACTGTGGATTGTCCAAAACTGCTGGGCTGCTTGATACACTTCTTTATACTGACRTGTTATTGGACAGCTAAGAAGGAATTGGCTCCACTCTTACTGTCTTGTCTCTTCATTTTGGCATTTACAGGTTAAGTCTAGGCTGAATTTTTAGGGTTTAACCATTTATTAAGTGTGTGGCAATAAAATTTTTAGAATGCAAGAAACTTCTTTAGTGAAACACCTGAAAATTAGTAGAAGAACACTACCYTGTCCTCAAAAGAAATCTAGCACTTTACATAACTTACATATTTTAGTAGTCTTTCTGGTGTTTATAACTGAACTTCTTGTACTTATAGGCATTACAGAACTGCTCTTGTGGTTCTCTTTTAGGTATCAGCCAGATACCCTCTCTGGTTAGCACATCTAGAGCAGTGTTTCTCAGACTGCAGTCCATGAGACATTGATTGCTSATCTGCAAAACAAGGAATATTTTTATGTGTGCAAGACAGAAAAAAAGTGMATAAGAAGCAAATGAATAATAGTGGTAATAAAAGGAAGCAAAAGTTCAGGTAGACTGTTCTGTTTTAGATGAAAACCAATGTAGGAGCGCTGCATAGTTGAAAAGGTAACGTAAATACTTCATTTAAAATGCTGAGGATCCCTGGAGCAGATCATTCATTACAATGCCTCTTCACTCTGATTACTTTTCTAATCAGTATGCATCTCAGATGTAGATTTGGTATTGATCAGATTAAATGGGCAGCATAAGATTTTAAGAACCAAACAATGTAAACCCAAGAATAACATTAAATAAAAAAGAAAAAAAAAACTAGCTCGCAAGCAGTTGCTGCATTCAGCTTCAGATCAGTTTCTCAGCTGCTACACAGAAAATCTAATTCAAAGCTCTTTAAGTATGTATTTTGTACCTGATTTGTTCAATATATATTTTTTCCTGCTTAGAGAATTAGCACCCTATACTTTATATTTAAAAGGATTTGGATGGCATTCCTCAACATGCCTGTCCTTTGTTCATCCCACTAGAACTGGAAAAAGCAGAAATGCAGCATTTTTTATTCACACATTGGAGCAACATGATTAGATGTTTTCCTACAAACAATGAATATTACAGAGAAGCATTTCTTTTACATATTAATTAGCTTTACATAGTAACTGTGTCAAATCAGAAAATATTTATGTGAAAGATCTGTTTCTAAAACATCTTTAAAGTCATCAGAATAGATCTCTCTTCATTCTGCCTTTCATATCCCCAACTGTTAAATAGAGCAGGGACCAAGAAAGGTATAGAAAAAGTATCTGAACAAAGAAAGGGTTGAAATAAAAATGGAATCCAAGCGAAGAGAATCTTTAGAAGAGTAAACTTCTGCATACCCTTCTTSCTCTTATCTTCACAACGCCATATTCTCAGTCTTTAAAATGCAAGCAGTCTTTAAAAATGCAGAATAAAAACATATCTTAAGATCTTGATTGCATATCAATTCCATAATCAGAATTTTCTTTCAGTTGTTCCYCATTCACATTTAAAAGTATCTAGGAAGTAATGTTTACGAAAACAAAGTTGCGGTTTCCTCTTTTAAAAGAAAAGTTATTCCCAGGTTCTTCTCTGCCAGATCTTTATACCTCCTTCAGTAATGCTTGCTCTGAACTAAACAACAACAAATCATTCTGAAAATCATTTTTATGTCCTGAAGACCTGTTTTCAGTTTGATAAAATCTTATTTTGCATGCTTACTTTGTTGTAAGTATAAATATAACAAAGGAAATCTATCATAGAGATATAACTAAACCAGAAATTCACCAGGTTTTTACTCAGCCTATTAATGAATATCATTGCTTTYCAAGAGTTTAACTTTTCTTTTTTGCTACTTCAGATGAAATTCAGATAAAATGTATGCATGAATAATTTCATCCTCAAATCGACATGCAGAAGCTATTTAAATAGAATTGTTATATGTCACTAATAAAGATACTTATCATTTTTTGTCAAACATACAAACCTTTAGAAATAAGAAAGCTCTCTTGAAAATGTCAGGAGGAAATAGATACCGTAAAATCACAGTTTTACTCGTGAGGTAAGCTAAGGACAAGTAGTGCCTCCATAGATGAAAGAGCCCTTCCTCAGTAATATATAAATCTCAATAGGAATAACAGAAAAGAGTCCAAAATAGAAACAATTTTTCCCAAAATATTCTTCTGACATAGTTTTATTGCACCAAGTGAGATCCCATAAAGGTATTTTTTAGAAGTCCAGATGATCTGCARCAGCTCTGAGAACAATAGACAAAAGCCCTGAACTTCACCTTTAACAAGCAGCATTGCAGGGGTTTAGAATTTTTGGGTTTTTTAACAAAAAGGTAGTTTTCTCCAAGGAAGTTGCTGCGCCTAATATTAGTGAGTAGATCAAACTGAAGCTCTTTTGAGGTAAAGGAATTCTGTAGAAATTGATATATGCTACATCAGAAATATATCATCTTCAATAAAATAAAGAGAGTGTTAGGTGTTAAAATATGGAGGAGAGCCCAGTGAGAGAGCTGATACAAAAATAGCTTTATTAACACCATAAAGTAACAGAGAACTTTAAAAGTTCTGTGTCCTGTATCGCAAAGGAATAAAACTGAACCCATCCCAAGCAAACATCAGTCCTGAGTTGCTGAAAAGGCATATCACCGACTTTATACACATCATTGCTGATGCAGAAGCACAATCTAAAGGTGTTGTCTTCAGYTGTCAGCACACAGGGCTGATTAGGGATTTTATCCCATGAATTTTGCTTTATAAGAGTGATAGAGACAGCAGGTAGTCTGTGGTTTGAAGGAATRCATTCATCAGTGTAGAGTCCTATCTTCTTTTCTCAAACATAACAGCCGAGTGTGAAACTTGTTTAGTTTGATGCTGTGATAGATGAGCTGCTACTACACACTTATCTTGTCACCAYCTGACTCTGACATTGCCCTTCCTGGAGTGGCAGCACATCTCATAAAGTTTGTGTGTAATTCCACAAAGTTTCTCRCAGCCATCAAGCCTACTCATATTTTACTGATTTGTTTAAAGAATGTGCTGGCTGAAACTCTGAATTCTCATCTCATAATGGGATTTTAATGCCTAAGTATCTGGTTGACCCTAGTCAAAGCAYACAAAGGAGAACACGAAGAACATTTTAATGTTTGTATTATTCCATCTCATTTTTATGCATTATGTGATACTAGACCCAGCATGCACCCTCTCCATGCCTTATTTTATCATATGTAAATGCAACCAATTTCTTTTCACTACGACTTTGAAAATAGCCATCTAAAAAGGAACAAGTACATTGAGGGTCATTCTGGAATCAATTCAGTAAATTATTTTATGTGGCTCAGTGTACCCATTAAAAGTGAGATTCAGACTAATTGTGATATGAATAAACGTCGGCTTTTTTGTGTTACATTTCTGTGCAGCTTATTTGGATTTTTTTTTTGTTTTGTTTTCTGAAAAAATGTTTTAAAAGCTAGGCTGAAAAGTAGACTAATTACATGCATTARGATCCTTTTAAAGGGATACCATAGATTAATAATATGATACATATTTTGCTCAAATATTGCATTTATARTGATTAAAGTGAACAATTCATGTTTGATGAAAAACATTTTATTATAAACSATAAAAAAATATGAAAAGCATTTTATTAGTTTAAAATCCTCCATGAAGCTTTGCTGGCATACAAGTATGTTTTTTTATACTTTTTGTTTATCCTWTTGAGCAACATTATTCATTCCCATCAGCCTTCAAACTTCTAYGGCCTTTAACGACTTACTTAACAAGTACTACTATTTAACTACTATTAAATTACTTATTTATTTTTAAATATTATTAACCTGTATTTTTCTGATCCTATAAAATTGTGGGCCACAAAAATTAGCAGGGGGATAGAGCATTTTTCCCTGATCGTGTTCAAGGCCAGGTTGGATGGAGCCCTGGGACCTGCTCTAATGGATGATATCCCTACCTATGAAACTAACTGTTCTTTGAGATCCCCTCAAGCCCACACCATTCTATGATTCTACATATATATCACAGATAGCACCTGATTTGGAAGAAGTTTCAAGGAGCTCAGTGGTACTTTTTTGAAGAGTAAATTTTTGACAATTCCTTTTAGACTACTATGTTCTTCAATATATTTGTATCCATTTTAACCATTATAAAAAATCCATGGAAAAGGTCTACAGAATAAATATGCAAAGCGCATTTTTCTTTATTTTAACATCCTCTACTGTTTAAAATGTATTACTGACAATTGCTGGGTTTTTTTTATATTATAGAACTAAGAAAAGTGTCTGGTTTTACTCCTTAAATGTAAATACTGAGAAATTACCCTTCTCAACAGTTGTATTTTTCAAGGTATCTTGAGACTTCTGCCGCATTTGTTTTTGTAGATAGGATGACCATAGCTGAATATGATATTCAGTTAGTTTTGATCTTCTGTTTCTGAGAAATACATGCGTAGCTCATAACCCTTCAGTTTTCAAACAAAATTTAAGACTCTTAATCAAAATTTTGTTCAAAGCTAACATTTTTTCTCTTTCTTGAATAGTTCATTTGCTGAAAGTAAGGATTTTATTATCAGTTTTATTAACAGTTTTAAGATCTTCTCTTTGCTTCATCTTTTTTTTTTTTTTTTTTTTTTTTTTTT
>NW_026623443.1:717272-775385 GCF_030028575.1 Malurus melanocephalus | reverse complement strand
AAAAAAGCCTTTCCCATTTTTAGTTTCTATGATGGTCTCATCATTATTCAGATTCTCTTTAAACAGAATTAAAATCTTGTTTTTTAACAGCTATTGAAGCTGAGATCCATGCCAGAAACCATCATGATTTGCTTGGAGTCATGCTTCACAGAAAATCTGGGAGTAGTACACAGTCTTTTCAATTCTAGATTTTAGCTTAAACCATCACTGGCTGACTGCAATAGAGGGTAGAAAATATAACCTRTGATTGCCTTAGTGCACTTTCCTGACAATTTCATTTAAACAGCAGTAATGTCAAGCACAATGACCTATTCCATTTCTTTAAATGTTTCTTATTCCCATCTACTTGCTGGCTAAGTCTGGTGATGAGAAATTGCTACAAGTACAGAAAATAGCAACGTGTGAATCTGTTTTTGAAATGCAGCTGTAACAAGACTGGCAAGTAGAATAAACCAAAACTCTGTATCATGTAATCTTTCAGCTAGTAATTTTATGGTCCATTCTCTGATGACCCCTGCTATCTTACCTCTGCATTTGAACTGGCAAATAAATGACATCTTATTTCGCATCAAACACCCAAATGTCCTAAAGGAAAATTTTCAATCAGTATACCATTTCTGTTGTCATTTTGTAAACTGTGGTAAGAATAAATGTTTTAGAGGGATTTATTTCATTCTAGAAAGCATTCCTTAAGGGCCCTAACCTTCAATTTTAACTCTGACTCAAAACATGTTCACATAGAACGTGTGACACTGTCTTAGCATTTCAGTAAATTGAGGAGTGAGTATCAGRAATGTTTATTTAACAGATTTTGACACTCATGTTATTTCCTAAAGTTYCATCATTTACTAATTGAAACCATTGGTAATAAAGCTATTTTAAACAGAAAGTAAAATAACATTAACCTCATGAGAACGAATGTCATTCATTTCTCAAAAGATGCTGTTGAGCATAACATGAAATAACAGTGCTTCACGTAACTTCCAGTGAATCAAACAGGCACAAAAAAGGGGTTTTGAAGCTTCCTKTCTATTATGTGACATATATGATCATAGAACAACTACATGAAACTACACTCAAAAAATCATTTACCTTTAAAAACAGAATGTGTCTTAAAATTCATATTGTTTCTGGTCTCGTGTATCACTTCATTAGAGCTGTGCAAGGATCTGCATAAAACAGAACAGCAGACAGCACTCTGACCATATTGTTAGTTCAGGGTGATGGTTAAGACGTATTTTATAGAATTTGTTTGTTCAGGCTGAAAAAGACACCCAATCCAAGGGTTTCCCAATTCTTGAGCATCTTCTACAGCTGTTTAAGGAGATACTGCTCTGATTGCCAAGTAAACTGCTAATTAATTCTGACAATATGTATTGGCTACATTCAAATCATACATTTTTCACAAAGGTTAGTTATTAACCTTAGTTATTGGGCAGGTCCAAGTTGTTTTTTTTTTTAAGTGGGATTTAGATTTAGCTGGATTTAGGCTGAATTAGGTGCAAAGTTATCTAGCTCTATTGAACTGAAAGCACTTCTGGAAATGGAGAGGAGAAATCTACAAATCTACATTTCCCTTTATATTCCCACCAAAAAAAATGGAAATTAACATGATGTCTCCAGACAATAAAAAGACAGAAATACAATTTATTCAAATCTGATATTTAAGCCCATCAATTTCAATGAAGGTGTTCTTAAACTATTAAATAATTTCAATTTCTTTTCTATTTTACCCTTTCTCTCTATCACAATGAACACTAAGTGTCACAAATTGATAATGACTTTTCCAGTCTGCAAAACCCTTGCAGAAATGAAGCCAATGTCAGAGTACTTTCTAGTGGACAGAGATGTGCATCATGACTCTAATTGAGAATTTGGTAGAAGTCTCTGTAGAAAAACAAAACATTCCCACAAAGAACAATTTTGTATTCTTCACCTTATAGTGGCAAATTGACACACAAAAAGTCTCTCCAGATATCTTTGATATGAAGCATAAGAAAGACATTTAGTTCCTTATCTGTTTGTATTTGGTCTGTAAAAATCTTCAGCCCAAATGATGCCACATTCCCAATTTCTATCATCCTTCCTATATATCAAAGAAATAAACTCTCAAAAAGAGAAAGAGTGTAACTTGGTAGGTACACACTGTAAAGATATCACATAAGAGTGGCTTTGTAGCCCCAAGAGATATGAACAGCTCCATGAGMAGCTGATACTTTCAGAGCACCTGCAATTAAAATAATAGTATATATTTAAATAACATATTATAAATAAAGAATTTTTCATGTATAYATGTATATATATGCACAATATATAAAAAGTGGGATGCATAAATAGAATTATACATACAGATTTAAAGTGCAAAGCYTGAAGAAAAACCAATTGATAAGGTACGTAGTAAGCCTTACTTGTTTAAAATCATTCACTTTTCCTCTCCATSCTTTCAGTAGCTGCAGTCCTGCCTCATTATTACTAACACAAAAGRGATAAATAACTAATATGCATTTAAATAGTTTCTAGGGGAGCAATATGGCCTCTGTGTGTAATCTTTAACAGTCACAGCTACAAAATATTGATGGAATTTATAGTAGCCCAGCATGTTTCTTCAGATGTGTTGCATATTCCTAAATTAAACTGATTTACAGGAGTAAATAACGTGTACAATTCTTTCTCTATGTGTGTGTGTCTGTGTGTTAAGCTGCTTTTAATCTTCCACAGAAAGGCCAATACTCTTTAGTAACTCTGCCTTTTAGAGACATCAATTATTTATTTATAAATGATCCCCAAATATCATGTCATATCAGTAAAAAAGAATGGTCTGGAAAGACATAAAAATGGTGCAGACTTAACTGTTTCTTGCTTGCATTTAGTATTAAAATGACTGAGAGCTGCTTTTTGAAAGTGTTTTGAACCGGTAGCAGATGAACTTCAAATCTTGTATATCTGCTCTCTAATTTTCTAGAATATTTAGACAACTCAATTAAATGTGCTTTTCTAAACTCTCCAATAGACTTGGAGACAGAGGCTTTAGATCCCAGGGTATTTCATCTGTCACTGATAATGATGATTTTTCCAGAGAAAAAGAACTACTAAAGATAAAAGACTCAAAATGTTGATGCCAAAAGATAWACTGATTTGGAGTAATTCTTAACATTTTCAAGCTTTTTTTTTTTTGTCACAATTTCTGCTAGGTAATAGATTTTCAAAATTTTCATTTAAGTCTCACTTTCTGGCCAAAAATATTACCTAGTTCTGACTGGCTGTACTGTTTCATTTGTAAGAATCTCTTTCTGAATAAGACTGCCTGTCTGCATGAGCAATAGCAAGGATCTRTCTTCAGTGGCTACTGTCAGAACATCTTCATTTGTGTGAAAACTTAGGCAAATGAAGTAACTGTCTTCAGACAGAAGTCAAATAAGAATGATTCAGTGCTGGTAAGGATTCAGAGTTACTACAGTGCTTGCATCTGTGATAACAGTTTAAAGAAAAAAAAAAAGTTAAAAGCAGTAATATCCTAATGKGATAAAACCAGAAAAGTCTGATTTTCTGTGTTTACTAGACTCTGTGCTTACTTTCTAAGCATAACACATTCTGCAATTCTTTCATGCACACTAAAATGAACTTTATTTCTTCTAGATGGCATAGCATGAAAACTATGCATTAAAAAGAGCAACAACAACAAAATTATAACTTTACACTCTGACTTTTTTATAATTTTCTCATCCAGAAATACTGTTTTTGGTCCATCAAGATTACACCAGGGACAAATATATCATATGACATTGTGTCAACACTACAGCGAGTTAACTATGCAGCCAGGTACCAGCATGATTATGCAAATAGAGATGCTATTGCCTTATCAGTCAAAACCACTGGCAGAATGCCTGGGAGACAGATTTCAATAAAGGAGATACATTCTATCTATCTCAGCAAGGGTGACATTAATAATTTATGATTAATCAGTTTATGGAAACATATTAACAGCAGAAGGCTGTGGAGAGCAAGATGGATTTCTTGCCTCCACTTTCCCCATTTTTTCCCCTCCTACCTGACTTAATTTTTTTTAATGATTAAAAGCCATGTAGAAGACTCAGTTCTTCACAAGAAAATGGATTAACTTATAAAAGAACCATAAGGAAATGCTGAGCTGAGGATGAAGTGATGAGAAATCATAACTTCCTMTAAAATCAGAGCTGAATTGCTGTCAAATTTACCTCTTATGTCCCAACAACCAGGCCCATTTCAGGACATCCTARTAATAAGAGATAAATTAGTATCACAGCTGGGCTTTGGCTGTGAAGTGTAAAATACCAGAAGTCTAAAGAGCCTATTCCAGCATAAACATCATCCATTCAAATAAAAAGAAATTAATGCAATGTTCCCTTGTGAAGAATTGCTACAAACATGTCCTTTTTCTTGGAGCACATGCATAAAATATTTAAGAAAATATTAATTTAAAACCTGTGAATACAATTTGTAATTCAGACAAGGAAAGATCACCCCTTGAGAGAGCTCTAAATATCCACTTGTGAGCTGAGCCTCTAAAATGCTTCTGCAACTTCTTAAAATCCAGGTGTTAAAAAAAAAAAAAAAACAAACCCAACCATTGAGCAGGCTCACCTGGAGCTTGTTAGCAGTAATCTCTAAGGCTGCAACAACACACACAGGTATTGGGTCAAAAAAGTTGGTCTTCTTGTACAGTTTGCTCTGAAAAATCTAGTACAATGATCTTTGCAGGAGGGATAGAGAGAACAATGCCAAATTTGAGCAATTAATGTGTTCTTCTGAAATTGCAGTGAGCTAAATCAGTTTTGCATGTTGTAGAGCTTATGTTTCAGAAAAGGGAAAAAAAAAAAAAAAAGAGGGGAAAAATCCCCCACCAAAACCAGAAACAAAACATAACCAAAAGAACAAAAAGCCCCAAATGAAATAAAAATTACGTTCTCATAAATAGTCAGACTGCCTTAAGTTTATCTAAGCACAATTTTTCTTTAATCAGAGGAATGTGTAAAGTTAACCAATGCCACATGCTACACAAAAGGCTTTTCCTTTTAGTGTTTAGCTTCATGATACTGCAATCTTTTTTTTCAAAAACTGGACTTATTTAGGTATTCACTTTCCTTMGATGTTTTGTACCTAGCAATACTCCCCTCTGTTGATTACCAGGAGAGTGATAGATATCAAAGTGCAATAAGTGAAAGCTGAAACACAACTTTATTAGTATCAGAATGTGTATTTCATTATAATCTTCTGCTTTGCCATTTTAAGGTTTGAAAGTATTAAATTATACTTCACAATTTTAACCTGCATATACATTTACTGCTATTATTACTGCTATTATACTACTGCTATACTAATCAGAGACACTGATTGCCTTAAAATGTGTACTGATAGAATCTGATGTAATTAAATTGAGCCACATTGCAATGCAGAATGTTTCTGGAACCATCAGTGACAAAAGTAATTGATAAATCAACCACTAATTGACTTGAAATAATGAAGGTACTTTTAAGGTGCGGTGAGATTGTGTTAATTAGCTTTGTAGAGATAGAAGAAAGATTACTGCAAGATTTCTGGRTAAGTCATGGTTTTAAACAAATCAGATAAATATGCAATTAATAAAAATGGTAAATGACATGGATTGCAATTCTGTCTTTATATAGAGAGAAATTTAGCCACATTCAAATGCTCAGAACTTTATTTCCCGATTCAGTCATTATTTCAGCAAGTGTGGTTATATAAGATGCTGTGATTTTTAGAAAGTACATATATCCTCCTGTAGAGCAAATTTACAAAATGTGGCTGTTTCAAAAGTTCCTAAASAGCTATTTATCTTTTCGACTGTAATACAATCTTTTCCTGGAACCCCTTCTGCAGGTACCACATTCCRTGTGTTTCAAGGTGATTTAATTTCTACATTGCTGTCTACTCACTGTGAACAGATCTTGCTTTCTGCCAATTCTAGGAATGCTAAAACTAATTACAACACAAGTTTTTATAGATTTTAGAAGAATAAGGTTTTAATTGATCCTTTGGAAACCGTTTAGAACTGAAGAGACGTGCAGATAAACTTTTATGTGATTCCCATTTCAGTGACTGAAAGTGTCAAATATGCTTGCTGTTATTTCTCTGTACCAGTTATCCAGTTTTCTTGAGGGGTCAGTTGAAAAAATCTCAATTATAAATTAAAACAGACTATTCCTGACAATAAATTAAGATGTTTATTCTTGCTTAGTCCATCAAATGGATTTATTTTAGGGCAGGCTTGACTCCCAGAGAGCATTTGCCTTCAGCCCATTAGAAGAGAAAGAAATCAGGCTGTGCTGCACTGGAGGAGAACAAGTCCTCTGATCTCCAGAAAGACCATTTCCCAGTGTCAGAGCACCTGCTCCAAATCCTTCACAACTCTGAKGGCTTTTTTTGTTCCCTGATTATTGATTTCTAAGTTGTTTGCTTTATCCTTCAATGGGAGCTGGTCTATGCTTCAAAATCTTTTAATATGCATTCTTGAATACATGTTAAAAGCTTTGTAACAAAGAGAGCAGAAATAGTTTTCAAACTGGGGTTTAACAAGTGGGATATGCTTTAATTTATAAAAAGTGTGATTTAGATGAGATTTGAGAGAAAGCATTTCTGACATATGCTATTATGCTAATATAAMGTATCAAAACACTGCAACCCACACCTTGCAGAGATTTTAGAAGACAGGTTTGACAAACATCTTTCAGACATGATTTCRTTATATTAAGCCTATTTCAAGGCCTGTAAAAGTAACAGGATGACCTAGAAATTTATTCAGGAGATCCTTTCAGTCCTATAGCAATGAATACATATCGGATACATTATGAGTCATATCCCAGCAGAAATTACTTTCTCACCAATACAAATCTCTCTGCACAGTCCATAAAAAATAAGTCCATACAAGTGAAAGTTACTTTTACAAAAGTGCTAAAATCCTTAGATAAATATTGCATTTATACTATAAGCTCAGGTAAGGTTTACATTTAGAGCACAGAAATAATTTCAAGTAAAATTTAAATGCCAGAAGACAGTACTCTTTCCTTAGCTATGTAACCCACAGCATCAGATGACTTCACTACCTTCTATTAATTCCACTATCAAGCTACAAATTTTTCTTTTATTTTATACWTTTTTCCCTCTAATTCTTAGTTAATTTGTCTTCAGCTAACTGAAGGTACTTGGCTCATACTGATTTATTCCATACATATTGTCGTTCTCCRGATATTGTAATAAACTTCCAAAACCTTTGAATTAATTAATTTAATAAGCCTCCAACTACAAATTTTTGATCCCATTTTCAACTAAAAGTCCAGGAATTTCATAGTTCTTATTTGAAATCAGAATTTCATCCGGAGTATCTTTACCTCACAAAGTGTTCACTACTTTAGGTTCATCTATTTCTACATGAAATGTGTTGTCCTTCTCTGTCCTCTTTTTTTTTTCTTTTTTAGCATCTTCCCACTACTTTCTGTCTTAGGTTCCCATCCCAGYTCTTCCTTATCTTTACACTGAAAAAGAAGAGAGCATTAATTGCACAAAATTCCGTTTGATTGGGTTATATGTGGAAGGTAGGAAAGGCATGTCAGTGGACTTTTTCTGTTCCTTTTTCAAAAATGGCACAGCTTCTGAAGACTTTRATTGTTTTTAKATTTCACAGAAATAGAAAGATAAAAATAATCTAGATRTTTTGTCTTTTTTTCTTGAGAAATTCTTGTTTTCTATGTTTAGGGAGTGATACATTGGGACAGCATGAGTCATACACCATTTTATTTCTGTTTACAAAAATTGTTCTAAATTTTGCATTTCTGTGTAGTAATCTTATTATTTCATATCTGTTGTAGTGTATTGTAATGATGCTTTGCTTAAGACCTGCATTCTGATTAGTACTTTCCTAAAACTTTCCAAATCAATGTACTGACTTCATAAAATTGAGTCAGGCTTTAAATAACCTAGTACAATAGTTTTATCATATTGGGGTTATGTGACTTATTCTGTCTCTGGGACTGTTCTTTAGTGCCTTTCATTTGATAAGGCTGCCATGTCACAGCTGAAATTGAAGTCAAAGGCAGCCGTTGTAGATGGATTGAGCAATATTCTCAGTTTATCTAAGAATTGATATAATTACATTAATTTCTCAAAGGAATATCAATTTGCCCTTGAAAGGATATAAGAATTCTACTTAGAGGACAGCACTTAAATACGCCAATCAATTCAACATTTTAATTACTTAATTTRTTGTTAGTTTGTTCTTCACTATCTGCATCATCAGAATAATCCAGTGCCTCATTTTCTGAGCCAGCAAGGCTCAGGTTCAAATACCACAGCCACTGAATATGTGACATCAAGCCTTAAAGTCTTTTAACTTAACTTGCTGCACACAAGTTTGACTTCTYTATGGCTGCTTCTATCACTTAAATGAATGCAGTCATTTGTTCAGAGYGATGCTTGCCTCAGGTGGTGGTCTTTTCACTTTTAATCTATGCAACAATACACTTAATCTTAGGGACAATTAATAAGCATTGTTAGCGGTCTCTTGTCACATTACTTCTACTAATATAATTTTAAGCAGCCAATTGAGCTATTTATCATAATTTACTAAAGGCAGTCTGAAAAACACAGATTTTTTGTGCCAAACACAAATTTCTTTTTGTCTCACTTATCTGGGATGAGCAGGTGCAAATACCTTTTGTAAGCTCAAATATGAACAAGTACTAGAAGAGTCCTACTTTTWGAAAATATCAAGTAGTTTCAAATTTTGAACAGCAAACAGAAGGGGTACCCTTCAGAGGGACCTGGASAAACTTGAGGAGTCAGAACCACAAGAATCTCATGACACTCAACACGAACGGGGTTTATTAAAAAGAAGGAGAGTACTTTTTTATATGGCCATATAATGGAGGACTAGGGAGATTAGATTGAAAAAGATGTTTAGATTAGACATTAGGAAGAAGTTCTTTACTTCAGAGAGGGGGGAAACACTGACACAGGTTGCTCAGGAAAGTTGAATGRGGCCCTGAGCAACCTGATAKAGCRAGTGKTGTCTCTGCCCATGGAACTTGATAATCTTAATGTCCCTTGAACCCAAGCTTTTCTGTGATTCTATGATAAATCAGAATTTTAGTCTGTGCATGAAGAAGGCATATAGAAAATCTCAGTTCAATCAGTAGAAGAATGTTCAAATACGGGAGAAACTTCTCCTCAAGATGACAATCTGGAATGCAGATAGCTGAACACCTGATTCTTCTCACATACATATTTTCTCAACTCTAATTCATGCATTTCCAGTAAGTTGACTGAAGAGAATAGTAGCAGAGGGAAATGTCTGTTATATGCACTAAATGTTAGCAAGTTCTTGTTTCTTACATTTATATTCAAAGTGTTCAGTATCACAATAATACAATGTTCTTCATCTTTTTCCATATAATGTAGTACTCACTTTATCCCTTGTTCATGTCACACTTTCCAGCTGACTGATTTGTCTAGTGAGTATAAGGGATGATTGTCAGATTGAAGCAGCATTTATTTCCTGGTGGATGTGGTGAACTGTGCACAGCAAATCTTTTGYTTGATCGGTGTTGACTTTCACAGATCTGTCAGTAGTCTAAATTGCTCTTTTATCGTCATCACTTCCTCTCTGGAATCCTGATGACCAAAGTCCCCTGTCCGTAAGAGGTTTTGTTTACAATGCATATCCAAGTCATTGTTAAAAGCTCTAATTCWTCTACACAAATWGTAAAAGTCATGCAAGWTGCTCTCTGAATCCAGAAACTGTGACRAGGTCTCAGGGTTAGTATTTTGGGRCAWRCATRTTTGCTTCTGATTTTAAGTTTGAMAGGGGGCTGTYTTACCTTTAAATATGGSTYTTGTCCATAACCAGAGAAGAAGAATCTCCATTTTRAATCAATCTCCTTGTAAGATTAATTACAAGTAAGACTTGGTTCAAACTGTACAATGCAAACATTCTTTGTAAAGGCTTGGCCTTAAAAGTGTTTGTCACTCATTTGGGGCAGGGATTATTTTTCTCATTTTTCTAATGGAAAGTCAGTACTACGTTAATGATTAGATGCCAACAAAAGCCCTAAGATTGTGGCCTCTTTTCCAACACCTCTATGATATTTTCTTAGCACCAGGTGATTAAATTTCCCTATTGCCTTACATCTGTAAGTGTAAATTACAGTTTACAAATAAAGGCCAGAGCTTTAAATGATGCGGTAAAAGTCTGTATTTATGACATTTTCAAGCATATTTTTCGAAAGCTACTGAGATAAGAAGATTAACCTCAGCCAAATTCTGAATCTAAACTTTAAATTTCCTGGAGGTATTTTTTTTCTGTTCTGTGTATTTAGTAGTCTCTGACAGATTGAGACTGAAAAACAAATCAAAACCATGGACAAATATAAAGTCAGTTATAATTGCCAGTTTATTATAAGATAATGACAAGGTGATGACTGAGGTCTTTTCTTAACTGCTAAAAAATGTAACTAAGATATACAGTGTTACTTCTGAATAGGTTTATTAAATTCAGACTTTGAATCAACTGCTAAAGATTAATCACTGAAAGAGCAGGTAGATATGAATGAATTCTAAAATGCTCTTTATCCAGAAGAGTGATTCCTTTGTCTATAATGTCAACTAGTTATTGTAGACTCTTTTGTCTGAGGACATCTCATCACATTTATTCACTAATCTATATCTGCTAATTACCTGAATGGCAGCAAAATTCGTTTGCACATGTGAATTCTACTTTCAGAAAATCAACCAGAGTAGTAGCTGTTACAGGATATTTCTGAACTGATTATTGCAATTAGCTTCCTGAAATATACCCCTTATGAAAATAGATACAGTTTTTCACCATCAGAATAACAATTGAAKCTTTGAGCCTCTGAGATGTCTGTAGATATCTCAGTTCCACAGAGGGCAAATAGGCCTGAACTGTTCTGACCTTTTTATTGATAAAATTGATCTTTTGTGTGTTTCCCTAACTGTTCACGCCAATGTACATTTTATGCTAACAGACCACTTATCCTTTTAGGATGTAAAAAATACGRATTTTAATATACCACAGTAGCCCCCTGAGGAAATAATCTGAACTGTTCAATACTGTGAAGTGGTGCAGTAGAGGATTTTCCTCAAGTGTGAGCCAGACGCATCTTCATTTATCAATACAACTCTGTAAGCAGAAAAGGGAACTTAAGATCTTCTGTGAGGAAACCCTAAACCTAAATCTGAAGAAGAAAACAACATTCTGAATCCATGAATCTTCTTTACCTGTTGATGTGTAATATACTCCAATATGGAAAGRAAAGGAGGGAGCCATTCTTCTGGTCACAACAGAAGGTCCCATTTTAGGGTTTTTCATGTCAGATAGCACATGATGATGACAAAATATACAAAAATATTAAAAGTTACAGTCAAGCAATATGTTGTCATCTGGAATAAAAGAGAAAAAAAAACCTAAACACAAACAAAAACAAAAAGCATAGAAAGCCAAAATAAAGAAAAAAAAAAACACAAACAAAAACAAAAAGCATAGAAAGCCAAAATAAAGAAATAAAAAGAATGACAAATATCTAACTTTTTTTCTATGGTTGCAATTCTTGTACAAAATTCATTTGTGATGCTATCAGACTCCTCACTATGACTATCATATTTGGCATTTCCCATTTTATATTTATTATTATTAATATTATTTTATATTTATTTATTTATTTACTTTTTTTTTTTCTTTTTCTCTTTTTTCATTCTTTTTTTTCTTTTTCCTTTTCTCTTTTTCCCATTTTATATTTATTATTATTAATATTATTTTATATTTATTTATTTATTTACTATTTTATTATTTTTATTATCATTTGGTGCTGAACAACCTGTAGGTCATTTATGTCTCTATAGTTTCATTGAGTAGAAGGGAATTTGGTTCATATATTTGGATCCCRTCAGAGAGGAAATGAGACAGAAGTCTAACTAGAAAGCACTGCTGTGGGCTAATGACAAAAGGTATAATAATCTTCTGATGCTTATGTATTAAAGTGGTTTAATATCTCTGTGTGATTTTTTCCATGAATCTTTATGGCCACTTCATACTTTAAAATATTGTCTATGGTGGAAATATTTTAGGAAAATTGAGTTTGAAAACTCACAGGTTACCATAATTTRCTCTAAATTCTATAGCATCAGATTTCAGAAAATGTTTAAAAAATTACTGTCTTGCTCTGAGTCTTTTGTAAACAATTCTAAACTCTTGTATAGCACTTRTTATCTCAGAAATTCATAGCTCATTAATTAAGTTCAGCAACATTTCATGAGTCAAATAATTTTTGACACATCAGTAAAATATTTTTGCATGCTATGATCAGATTCCTCCAGCAGGTCAGTAATGAGACTAGATTTGATATAGGTATGGTGCCATTCAGATTCTTAATGTCTTTACATAATTCTCTCTCATGTTAATACTTGTGAAGCATTCTTACACCACAGGAAAATAAAGGAAGCTTTATTCTATTCTGGAAATGCAAAAAAGTCACTGTGAATTTGAACTGGGCTGCAGCTGCAGAAGCTCCCGCCAGGAGTGCTTGGTAATACCAGAATTGTCTCCAGCCTGAGAAATATAAAGAGACATTAATAGTCCAGTCACTAATTTTGGATAAGTGCAATAATGCAAAAGAAAATTTAATTAAAAAAAAATCTGGGTAAAAAATATTCTATGTTGAGCAAGAAGGACTTTGTAGGTGTCCTATGGTGAAAAAGAATAAAATATTAACAGAAGGGAATATAAAAGGAAGTRCGCTGACAAACTATTCAGAAATTCAAAAATGAAAATTGGGAAACAATCTAAGTTAATATTTTAATAGTAAATATTTAAATTACAGGAATGAAAACTGCAGTATTATGCTAAATGTGCACAAGTGTCCACACATTTTATAGTAAAATCTGAAACTTTTTAGTTATATGCAAATGAACTCTTTCTCTTAGTGAACAGGCTGACTGAAAACTGCRATTTTACACAAGTCATCTAGAATAGGAAAAATATCCACTTGTTAACAGATTAAATTAGTGGTGTGATGAGCAGTAATCATTTAAAATTTATATCATTAAGAATGTCAGTGGTATTTACTGACTTCATTAAAGGAGTGATGAATCTGGATTGAAATTAATGACCAAACTCTTTTGCCTGTCTTATGGCAGTAGCTGGTGTCTAACAGAACACCCCTTTATAAATGATAAAAAGTTCCTACACAAGTGGAACTAATCTTTTGGAAGTACATAAAATGAGGGATCACTGCAGATCAATGCAGCAGTTTTGATATTTCCTGATTATTTGCTTGAAGTTATTCTGTTTGTAATAAAGTAATAAAACCCAAGAAAAACAAGTGATACACAATACAGTTTCTTTTGCAGAACTAGTTTTTGTACTGATAATGACATTGTATGGTATCTAACATCTCTCTGGCCAGTTCAGCTGTCCTGGCTGTGCTCCTCCACAGCTTCTTGCTCACCTCCTCACTGGCAAAGCGTGGAAATCATTCCTAAGACTGATTACTGAATATTTAGCTTCTCTAGCAAATAAACAGACTTTTAATTATATTGTTGTCACCTAAATGGTCCTTTTTGATCACATTTTTCAACTCCAATAATACACCTCCAAAAATACACCTTCCACTCTCAGAATCCAGCTATGTTGCAATCCACTTCCTTTCCCTCAGTGAAAGGTTACTCAAACAGCAATAACTATAGCGATTCTATTCTTTTATTTTTTACTACCTGATAGTAACTAATTTGAAGTAGTATGGTTAGTGCAAAAAATATTTAATTGGGGTTTTGTTTTAGCTAAAATAAACTACCAAGGAGGCAATAGTGGCTATAAATACTTTGCTCGTGTCACTAAAARGTATTCTACTGTAAAAATGCAAGGGTGACTGACCTGCTGTGCTTCAGAAAAGGTAAAAAAAAAATATTCTTGACTGATTCTGAACACGTACTTAAAAATTTGCAGTGGTTTGGATATGTTTTTCTGCCCAGAATGTCTTACTGTTGTGTCTGCCCTAATTGAAGCAAACATTTTTCAGAAAATTCAACTATTTTTCCTGTATCTCACTATAATAGGGGCTTTATTCTAAATACATTCTCTTCTGTGATATACATATGCTGTTCATAYTCTCAGTTCTCATGGTAAAAATTTGAGGATGTGGGAAAGCTCACATTACGAAGTCATTCTCTAATTCCAATAATTTTGTCTTTCCTGGGCCATCTGTCTACCTACCTTTTCGATTTACTACCATTTGCTTTTGTTGCAGTGAGTCTAGAACAGCTACAGAGGAGAATAAATGAACAAACATGTCAAAACACAAAAAATACAGACTAATCAAAACAGCAAATGACTGTGTWTAGAAAATCCAGTAAATATTTAGGCTAACGACATGTGTTTCACACTTTTTCATTTTACAGAAAGCTGTAAGGTTCAATAATTTAGGACATGGAAAATATGAAAACATGTCTCTGTGTATCTCTAATTCCTTACTGGAATCTTGAAATCTACTGAAGAACTCCAACAATTTCACTGCRTATACACATATATACAGCAAAAATAGAACAGAACTGGAAAGACCTCAGACACATGCCGAAGAAAAATTATTAAAAATATTTATTTTAGAGAAAAAAATTAAAATAGAGTTTTATGCAAAGCCATGGGCTGAAATAGGTCATCCAGACTCCATTTCCCATTATATCTTTCACATACAAGCAAATCACACAGAGTAGATAGCACAGATTAAGTTCATATTTTATTTTACCTCATTCAATTTTTTTCTGTACATCAGTGTCCAAATTCCCTGAATCAGCAGCAAACCAGTTAAATAGGTTTCCTGTCACTCAGTCTTTTATACTCTTCACTGGACCATGTTGACTTGTTAATGTTTAGTCAAGCAGCTAAGCACCTTTCTGAGATGATGAGGATCTGTCTGCCAGGAGCTCTTCCCATAAATATGTGARGTCTGTTCTACCTGCAGACAAGCCTGCCAAATAATTTTGTATGATTAATAGCACTAGGAGGAGTGACATGGGATGACTAAATATTTTAGGTCATCTGAAAAAAACCAAAAAAACAAAACTAGTTTTCTTTCAGAAGGTTTCATAAGTACTAATTGTTTTCTTGACACCACACACACACAGTTTATGGACTTACTTAGGAATAAGCATTTCTATCAGACAATGACATTTTGATGCTGACATAGCCTCCTTAATTCTTCACACGTAGCCCAGTTTGACACCACCTTTTGAAAGCAATGTATGACAGCTTAAAATGAAAGTAATCTTTCAACAGCTTGAAATGCTTCTTTTTTTTTCTTTCTCCTCGAAACAGAGTATGCAAAGAAGTAATGACAAAWAGAATTAATTTAAATTCTTCTAACATTTCATCAGTTTAGCTATCCAAAAAGTACCCCTTCAGAAAACCTGAAGGTTTTAGCAGTTATTCTTCCTCCAAAAGCAATTTAAAYAGCTTACTTGAAGCTGCTCATGTGTGGATATTTCTCTTGTTTATCAGTGCTTTGGGTACATACAAGCAATTTATTTATTTACTGAGGAATGACATTCATCAGGCTCTGATGTATATATACTTGTGGTATATATATATTTATGGGTATTTATGGGTATACTTGTAGACTCAACAAATATATCCATTATGTAGTTCATATCTTTCAGAACTTGGATTTGTTTCAGGATGTTTTAATATTTTAATGAAAAAGGTCGATTTTTTAGGAAAAAAAAAAAACTGAGTAAGTTTTGAGTTGCTAGCATTTTCCCTTTATTCAAAAATGCAGATGAAGTGGGCTCTTTAGTAACTACAGTCAGGGACTTCTACTGAGAGTTTTATCTGCAAGCACTGCTATTAAAAAAACTATGAGACTGCTCTGCCATGGGGAGTTAATAAGCAGGCACAGACAAAGAGGTGTGTCTGAGGGCAACATTAAAAAGAGAAAGTCTAACTAGACAAGTTCAAAACACGACTTTMCAGATACATACAGATTTTGTGGGTGTAGGTTTTCCTGTAATGGACAGAATATTAACTTTTCTCTTTMTACTTTTGCTCAGCTCTTTCAAATGAAATATAGTATGTAAGTTCTTTCTATAATTTTAAACAGAGTTTCAATCTATTTTTGATCTTGGTTTCAACAAATTGCTTTTGTACATGAGGCTTGTAGAAACTGATTTCAAAGRGCTGAAACTCTCTCAGTTGCTAAGGAATCCCTGAGCTCCCAGGTACTGATCAGATGGTGCAATAGCAATGTCAGCTAGGCTGAGTGAACCTAAAGACATTGCCATATAGAGGAACATGAAATTAATTCAGGCATTATGCCCCAAGTTCCAARGCCTTCTTTCTGGAGCAATTCCAGTGAGGAATAGCCTATTCCTAATATCACCATCCTTGTGCAACTGTTCTTCACTGGAGTCATCAGTTTCCATCTCTGACCTGACCCATTCTCCTTTTTGCTTTGCTTCCACTGCTGATGACCCCTCCATCACTCTCACTGACATCCCCAYGAGATCATCAGTCTGGAAAGAATTCTTTCTAGGCCCTTTCCCAAGCCAATCATCAGCACATCCAGACACAGGATCATAAATCAACCTATTTGTTTGGGGTTTTTTTTAGGAACAGACTGTCAATTTTTAGAGCAAGCTCTCTTTCTAGAACCTAGCTCTGTTATCAAATCAAAGTCCATTTCTATATTCTCAGGGTGACACATCATGTCTATGTTCATAAAACATTTTAGGAGCTTAAAGTTTTAGATGGGCTTTAGTACTTAAGCACCTTTTAATCCTTCAGGCAATTTATGCACAAACATCTTTAAGRAGATAAAAATGGCTTTGTTTCTTAAATGACACACATTTAAGCCTTCTCACTCTTAAATCTTTTGAAGTGGTTTATGTATTAAAATCACTAATACCAGTATTGCTACTTATTCGGTCTCTGGCCTTGGACATGCCACTTTTTCTGCATACCTGTTTCTCTGCCTCTGAAATGGGAATATGAACATTGTAGCTACTGTTTTTAGTAATGAATTACTGCCTGAACAGGAATTTAAATATGGAAGAAAAAAAGCATAAACATAATTGGTGGTTTTATTAAACACCAGAATATTAGTGGTCATTGGGTCAGTACTGTGAAATGAAGTTGACAAGATGAAGTCTATGCCTACTTTTGGAAAAAATGATTGCTTTTACATGCAAACWCTTGAAAGACCTTTTTCCAGCTCTAACCCTGCTATGGAAGAAAGCACCTGTTTGTTTGGTTTTGTTTTTTTTTTTTTTAATTATTACTACTATTATGCTGCATTTTATTTTTATAGTTTTCTGCCTTTCCTTTGAGTTGGTAACATGACAGGAAAATACTTTCCTTAGCACAAGAACGTATCATTGGTATATGTAAAGGTCAGTATCATTATTCTGGAAACAGATAGGATACTTGTCTGAGTGTTTTTGTGATTTTTTTATAGAAAATTTTACTGAAATTTGGGAGATAAAATAAAGGGACAAAATTCTGATTTTTTTAAGGTTATACCAGAGAAAGATTGACACTTCATTCAATAACCTTTTGAGAAAGAGAGAGAAGTYATAGATGATGTAATGCTGAGAGACAGATGAAGAGACTTTAGGTAATCAAAGTAAAAATTGCTGCCTGACAGAATCCAAGCAGCARGGCCCTTTTTTTCTGAGGTACCTAATGGATTTTTACAGCGTTCTAACATTTGAGTTTTATGTTTTATGATATTCACCAAGTGACAGTCTGACCCTCYTCTCCCCTAAGATGTTATCACTTCTCTGTGTCAAAGTAATTCTGTTGCTGTCTTAGCAGAGATGAACTCATGAATCAGTGATGTGGGCAGGGGTGGCAGCCCAGATAGCACTCTGAGAATCCATAAATCCTTTAAGAGCCACTATTTTTCTGCTGCCAGTGGTTATTATTGTGTCACAATCAGGCAATTTCATGCTGAAATGTTAGGTGGCTTGGATTTGAATACTAAAAGAAGAAAAGCTACCAGGAGATTATGATATCAGCATGTTATATGATRTGAAATGTAGGCAGTGAAGTCCACCTATCTTTGTATGCTCTTTCTACTTAGTAGTGAGCATTGGAGTATATTTTCTTTAAATTGTAACCTTTTATAACATCTAGTGGCAGATATCATAAAGTTTTAGGACTTAAATCTGTTGGGTTTTTATTCCACATACCATATGTTAACCATGGGTTCACRTGCAACTTGCTAACTTTCATTAATTAAGTCACACCATGGCCATGACAGATCATCTAAAACATAAAACTTTCTAATGTTTGCATGTTTAAGATTCAGTTTGGTCAATAGTCCTCAATGACTCCCTTATGCAAGAGTGWGTAAACAAAATCATGCAGTGAATTGTCCATGGTGACATTCTCTAACTGTGGGGTAAAGTTTGTTAGGTTTGGACAGATGCATTCCAGCATTAATATTTTTTGTGTAAGATTAACTGATAGGAGCATTTATAAATTATCTGGCTGAAAAATTTTGTAGTGTCTGCCAGATTCAATGTTAAAATAGGATTTTATGAAATTGGGGTATACTAGTGAACTACTCAGTGACTTTAACATTGAGATGTTAAATTTTTTTTTTACAAAAATTATGCAACAAGAATTTATAGAATTTGTTTCAGAGAAGAAATTAATTAATCTCTGTAAGTGATTCATATGTTTGTCCTTCTGCTGTTTGGCATCAGGTTAAAAAAAAAAAAAAAAAAAAAGAAGAAGGGAAAGATCAGAAGTTGTACATAGGGAGAGTAAATAGTGCTGCAAATAATCCTGCTGATAAATTAGCTCAGAGAGAAGAGTTCCACTCCCGGACTGGTTTAGTGGTACTTTTTGGGATCCAAAATTTTGGGCTGAAGTTTGGAACTTTCTATTTGTTTGTATACTCTGAAAATGTTTAGGTACCCACAATGTAAGGCCAGTGAAACATGATGGAATAATGGAATTCGTGAACCAGTTTTGATTGTGGTTAACCATTCCTGAATTTTGTTAGCCAAATTTCCTTTGCCTAKAGTATTTTTTTTAATACATACCGCTAGAGAATCTAGTCTGTAATGCCTTTTTTGAGTTCAGACTTGAGAAATTGTGAGATACGARATTTTTCTTCTTAGAGCAGCTTTGTTTGACAGGATAAATCTGTAAATAAAATATTGCACATCAAGAGATCACTTTCAGTTCCATAAACATTTTTAATAATTAAAAAGTCATAGAACTTAACTTCTTAGCATTTAACTTAATCTTTATTCATAAATTATTACAATATATAATTAAACTGCAATTTGCTGTAGGAATAAGAAATAAGAAATGATGCATCATTTCTGGTCACCATATATTACTTGGTGTTAGCTCTTGTTCCAAATCTGAACAATGTGAAATAAGGGAAAGCAGGAGGTTACTGGTGTGTGAATACAGTGGAAGGTTTTGGTCATCATCTAAGAGAGAGACCACCAGTAGCTGTGATATGGAGTCTGCTACTCCATGCTGTGAAGCTGACRGGCTCTGAAATTGTCAGACTTCATTCAGTGCTTCTGAAAGCATGCCAATGTGTGCAAGAATGTTGTTTCTAGCACTGATCAAGACAGAGTGAAATACAAGGCTTAGCTTAGCTTCTGGTCTTAAGTGTGATAACCGTAGGGCAGATGCTGTAAAGTTCCATTAAAATCACTAGCTAATTCAATTTCTTAGTTATGAACCATGGAAAATGGTTAAGATACCACAGATAACTAATATTTAAAAAAAAAAAAAATTGATTTTTAGAAACCTAGAGAAGAAGGTACCACCTGTGGTGCTGGACACCTCAGGTGGTACCTTCTGGGAACCAAGGTAGTCTAGTCAGCCAAGCAATTAAATTCTGATTTAGAAAATCTAAATTAAATTCTTCAGTGCTGGGACTGGACTCAATGTATGGGAAATTAAAATTTCCTTTGAGTGACAGAAGATCTCAGAAAAATAAGATCAGACTTTGTCTTTATGTGCAGACTGTAATACTGTAATTAAATACCATTAATTCCTAAGGGATCACATATAGTGATCCCTGCATGTGTGCAAGTGCACACACACACACACACACACACACACATTGGTATCAAACTGGTTTGTACCATTATAACTATTTCAAATTCTGTGATGACAAAAATTTGAATCTTTTGAAAAAAAAACCACAACTTTGTTAATGACTGTTAAACCTAAAATAATCATCAGTGTGTAAATGGAAATTTGTCCCTGATGACAGTGTAGAATCTAAGCCTCGTGAGAGAGGAAATCATATAATATHTCTCTCTGTCCATTTTTTTTTTCCACATTTCAATTTTCTTATGAAGTGATATCTTGGACCCTTGAATCTAATTAGGGGTGATATGGTTGACAACTAATAAAGTACTACTGGGATGGTTCTGTGTCTGAGTGARGTGAAAGATTGCATTCCTCTCCCTCTACACACATGAATCTTGCCACATTGAGAATTATTAATTGCTGATATAATATAATAAATATCAAAAGGCCAGAAGAGATCTCTGCAATAGGTTAGCAATTTCTGCACAGTAATTACAAAGTATGATTTTTGCATGTGATAGGAAATTAAAGTGAATGAGAGATCACTACTTTTCTTAAAGGTTGCGGGGGGAAAGGAAAAATCCTATGTCTTCTGCTGTAAGTTCAAAAAAAATTTAGGACCTACTTTGTAAAAATAAGGAAGTGCTCTCAAATGTAGCAGATACCAAGAGCGCAAGAGTATCTGTCTTTATTGAATCATTTGTTGGAAAGTCTTTTAGAAAGGGGAGATTTGACAAACTTGCACAGTTCATACAGAAGATTTGTTTAGGATTCACCCTAGAAGGGCTTCTCACTCAGCACCCTTGAGTTAAATCCAGGCTATATTAATTCAAGGGTGAGGGTGGGCAGTATTTTGTAAATATGGTAGTTTATGAACCTTGTTTATTAAAGGTCGGGTCAGGCCATAGTGTGACAGTGAGGATACAGAATGCCTATGCACTGCCCTCTCTGAAAAGTGCTCAGGAGAGGAGAAAGAGTGGACTTTGTCTCAAAAAAAAAAAAAAAAAAAAAAAAAAAAAAGTGATGTGAGCTGAGGCTGGGTAGGAAATACACATTGCAACTGCAATTGAAAGCAATCAGAAGATTGAAATTCTACTGCTCCTTTTGTCAGCAGTACCCTTCAGAAAGCCAGGCTTATAGCAACTTTCTGTCTGACTTTCTGAAAGGAGAATCTCCCTGGGGTGAATAGCCTTTGATAATGCAAAGAAATGCCTTTGGGGTTGCCTGTGACCCTAAGGCTTTGTTCTGTTTTCATTCTAACACACCATCAGACACCATGAAATATTTATAAATGCAAAAACTTCCAAATGATGTTATATTTATAACAGTAATAAAATGGCATCTCTCTAAGTACATTTCCTCTAAATTTTTAAGTTGTGCCATATACCGTGGCTATGATAAAGAGAACTCCACAACTCGTGGGAGACAATGAATGATGTTAGCTGAATAACAGTTCAGATTCCTTATAATTCCTTAAAAATCTTCTTTCTCCTTTATTATTTTAGTGCATTTCCCTGCAAGTGGAATTATATTTTGGTTCTTGCTGTTTCTCTGTGCTGCTTAAGCCTTCTATTCAGCTCATAGTCATCCAACTTTTTTTTTTTTTTTTTTTTTTTTTTTATTGACTCTATAAACATGATTCAATTATTTCCTGTAAGAGTATAATGAATAATGCATGTGACTTGGTTTTGGAATACTTCATAGCTTCCAGATATGAGATAACTGTGGAAAAAAAAACAATTTTAGCAGTACCAGCTACCAGTGGAAAACAAAACAAACCTTCAGACCAAGTCATCAGAATCAGCAGGGTGGGGAAGGATGCTTTTGATTTCTGCTTTTGAGATTAACTTCTGTCTCAAAKACTCTTAGGTGTTGTGGCAGTAGTGACTCTTGACTGTTTCTGACGTTCTCTGGAGAGCAGCTTGCACTGCTGAAGTACAGATATACCAACTATTAATGGTAAATTTCTCCTTCTTGGATTGCCAAAATACATGTCAGTTTGGGATCTGTGGTATGAATTTGATTGTGTTAAAACTAGTGAACCAGAGAAACTAAATTGTTTTCTAGTTACAAATCCCAAAGTTTTCTCAGGTAGGAGTAGTCACGRTTTATCAAGAATGTCAGAATAAAGAGAGAGAGAGAGAATATGCAATGTCAAGCACAACATGCTTTTTATTTTGTATTAGATAAAATCATAAATCTYTTAGCATAAATCTGATTATCTGAGAGGAACAGCATATTGGCAAGTTCTCAGCAGAGCCTGGATCATTAAACTTTACAATATGTTTACAAATACCACTAAAGAGACAATTCTGAAGAACATCGAGCCCAAAAMCAAAAAGACTCTGATATGCCTGTCATGGTTAGTGCTTTGCATYGCAGTGTAGATAACTGCAGTTTGATTTTTTGTCCTCATCCAAAGGCAGAATACCCCACAATGAAAGGAGTAATATCTAAAATTGTCTAAGAATTTTTCCTGTGTTACTCTCCAGGGTACCTCATTTAGAAGTGTTCMTATTCAACCAGCCATATTGTCAATGAGTAAAATGAGAAGCAAACATAATTCTCCATGGAATTGTATAGGATAAGAAAAAGCTGCAGGACTTTGCCAAGCACTTCTCAATGCTTGCTCCCAATGCACATGGAAACTCCACTAGCTTTTAAAAGGCTCCAGCATGGAAAGAGAGATGCAAATTAAGCAGAGGATTGCATTTTGGTTTTAGTCAGAAAACAGGATATGCTAATGGAAATAACTATCAAGATTCATCAAGACCCATCAGAAAGATGGGAAAGTTTTTAGCCCCCCTTTTTTATACTAGAACAGCAATAGGTTTTGTTAGAGAGCATTTATACAAGGCCTGTATTGTGAAAAGAAATAGAGAACTCTGCCATGTCGTACACCCTTACACAGTTGAGTTATCCCTATAATTSTCAATTTCTTCTCACAAGATCCTATCGACTGCATAGTCACTATCATGTCTTTTATGATAAATTTATTCACAARCAGAAGCAAGCAGTGGTCAAACTGGCAAACAGTGTTTTTAGTTTGCTTCTGCTCTGCCAGCTTTCCATGCCAGGACAAACCCTATTTAACTCGGTGACAGGAAAGTAAATATATGGAAATTGGTTTCCAACAAAGCCACTGTTATCCCMTCTAATGGACCATTGTCCAATGTTGAGCTCTCAGCTTTTCAGGAGCTKGCTTTACACAGGGTTGCACACACAAGATTGTGGATACCCACGGGTTTCATGCCAGCCTTCTTTCTGTTTGATCTGGCTTACAAATCAGTGGACCTCACAGTAATTTTAGGTCAGAGTTAGACATGAGCCCAGAGTTAAATATTTTACATGATTTTTTTCACTATTGCTGGGCTTATACAATCTGCCTCAAAACCTGCAATTAGCTCTTTATAATAACGGACTGTGATAAACAGACTGTTTATCACAGTTTCAGATATACAAAAAGCAAAACTGCTGTTTGCTGAGRTCACCAAATGGCTACAAATCCTCTRACCATGCTCTTTGTGGTCCGGGAATTCAGTAATAAAACAACTAAAATTACAATTTGAAGTTGAACATTCTTTCCATTGCAAAAGGATATTTGAACATGCATCCTACCTCTGAGAKATGTTATCTACTGATAGTTCTCTGAAGATAGTTTTGGAGAAATTGTACTATTTTACTCATTACTCATTTCTCAAAAGGTCACTGAGATTGTTTCTTTGGCCTGATAGTATATATTGACCTCGCAGGGCTGGGAGTTTCTAGCATCAGTGAATTTTTTTTTAATCTATTACTTTCTCTGTGAGAATAAGAGATAAGGAAAACTTTTTGTAATCTCTTAGTTAAGGCATTTCTTTTTTTGAAATATTTTTTCAAGCCTGAGGGAGATTAGGGAGTTCTTAAAAAAAAATAAATCCAAGTCTTCAAGTCACCTGTTGTGAGTCTTCATGTTTCAAGAGGTTTATTTCAGTGAGAACTCTTTTCAGGTCAATACCAAGAATAACTGCAGGAGAACTTACAAAACACTTCCAGGGAATTTCCTGTCCACTGATATTTGCCCAGTGCTACCTACAAAAGCCCTTTCACAGGTCAGTGTTAGCACTAAGAACCTACCAGATCTGGCTTAATTTTTTCACTGCTGCTGTTGACATCTCCTACTGCAAACCAGTAGGAACAGCATGTAATTGGCACTTCCAAAATCAGTGTTTTGCTAAAAAAAAAAAAGCAAAAGTACTACACTTCCACATTTCCTTTGCCTGGTAATTGTTGTCTATGCAACACACACTGAATAGGTTTTCAAGAGCAGCTTTTTCTGGTGAATTATCATATTCATTTTATTAATGGAAAATTCTGCTAAAGAAACTCACCCTCTCTGACCTCCTACAAAGTGTAATGTGTTAGTCCTAATCGGGGTAACTGAAACTCTTAAGCCTCGTCCTGTATGTATTAATGCTAATGAAATTCAACAAATGGCTGCTTTCAGGAARAGCAGTGAAAGCAGAGGAGAGGGCAGCAGCAGTAATGAGACTGTAATTATTTGTAGAAATAAAGGAGAGAGAGTTCTTACACAGGAAAGAAATCTCATGTAAAGACAATACTAATATAAACGGTAAGACTACATGCAATGTTTTTCAAAGTTGTGTAAGGAAGAAAGGGGATTAAAAGAGGAATTAGCAAGAGCTGAAACAGCTGTTATTTATGAGTTAAGAGCATTAACAGAGTCAGTACATCATCTGTGCTACCACCAATCTTCAATGTAATGAAATAGAAACTTTATCTCATTAAATATCAAACAAGAGCCTCTCTATCTCTAGCACACTCTGTGTACCGTAGTAATCCAGCTATTTCAGCATGATGCATTAAAGAAGGAATTCAGTAAAGASAGCATTTTAAATGCAAAGTGAAATACTGGCATTGTTAGAACATAAGACAAAACRGGAAGGTAAAGTTTATAAGCCAGATACGATTCTATATTTTTCTTTAGCRAAATTCAAGGATCTGTGTAGTAAGCTGCAAGACCTTGTGGAAGCAGATACTCTGTGAGGACTTGAATCATTCCACCTCATGATGCAACTGTCCAGCTTTCTTCTCAGAAAGTTTCTCAACACATCTCTTGCTCTGCTGATTCTGTGAGCCGTGGTATTTACAGACTTTGACGGAATAATAATAATGGGTGGAATAGTGCTATACCTACACCTAATTCCTGGTGTTCCAGTGTAACTTCTCACAGGGTAGCCCTGTCTGTTCACTGCTTTGTGTTGTTTGTAGTGGCACTGACTATTGCAACGCTCTTCATCAAAAGGGAATTCAAGAGTGGTAGTATTGTAGGTTTTTCCTTGAATCATAAAATGTTGAAAAAAAAAATCATATATTGTGTCTTCTTCTAATGGTTCATTTAAAATTTCACACTAAAATATGTATTTAAATGTAAAAGAACTGGGTCTTTCAAACTACCATGTTTTAAATGGTCTTGAGTACTTTTTATGCTAAAATTAATCAGCTATGCCCTAGCAACTATGTAAATGTTGGCATATTTGTTCAGGATATCTCATTACACATACAACTATTGAATTCAAAATATCAGGAAGGTATACATAACAGTGAATGTGCTTGTAAAAAAAATCAAAATTCAAAAAACCCAAATCATGCAGCATTAACTAAGAAAAATTCCCTTCCTTTTTTTTTAAATAGCTATTGCCATGTCTCAGGTACCTCCTTTTTCTTTTGCCTAAACAGAAATTCTGGTAATGTTCTGTTAAAATAATTCCTAGCCAAGGCATGATATTATTTATTATAATATTGTGTTGATGTAAGCTATGATTTTTGATTACTTATGGATCAAAGGTGGTGTCTCTAAACTACAATGGTGAGTCTGAAGATACATGAATTTCAATAAGAACTGCTGGCAAACAGCTTCCAGTATTGCAGTTAATATTCCATCTATATATATTTTGACCTGAACCCTCACAAAGGTCTAACATACTTCATTTTTTCCCTTTTTTTTTTCCCTTTTTTTTCCCTTCAATGTAATCTCTGCATTGTTGTACCATTCATATGTGTCATGTCACTTTGACTCTTTTCTGGCTGAGAGAGCTAAAACGAGTTTCTATTAAAGTTAGGTTAATGCCAGTCCTGATCAGCCAATGCTGTGAAATGATGCAAGGCTAACACCTCCTCTTCCAAACCGAGGTCACTGCCAAGAGCAATGAGATTTTTTTGTACCAAAAGTGTAACTGACATTTTTTTCCCACTTTTCAACATTTCCAGCTGGGAGTGAAAAGGGGTTTTCACAAATGAAATAAACCATCTGCTTTCTCCACCCGTACACAAATAACCCTTTCATTCAAYGGGGACACCAGATATATTCTGCTTGCTTTGAAGTAATCTGTGTGGTGGAGCAAATGGGGAAAGCAGGTGAGTGAGACTGGTAACCATAATATCTTATCTTCCCCCATAAGATCCTGTCTGTGTTCAGAATCAACAGGTATTGTTGATTAAATTGAGAGWTAATTTAAAGTAGGCAATGACTTTTCTAGCTTTAAGTATTTTCATACATAGTATTTCCTCCCATATCACCTTTTACCCAAGGATTTAGGAGAACATTTTAAAAATTGGCTGGGATTCTGGTCTAACTGGCTGGATATCCCAGCTTTACACACAACTCAACAGAAGTAAAAAAGAGAATTTGGACCTCTGCAAAATTACCTGTGGGTTTGATGTCTTTAAGCAGAAGTCTCTGTCCTTCATTTTACTGCTAGTGCAGATGAAAGCTGATGTTGTGATTCTCACCTTTAACCCCTCTTTGAATGCAAATAGATGTTATCTGGTGTGTTAAGAAAGTGGCACATAATGCTTATGAAAAGCTTTTGTATTTTATGACCTCCTTGAGAATTGTTTAAGAAGACACACACACACCTTATTTGGCACACAGCCTTGCGTTCTGCCTGTCCTGAGCTGAACTTTGCATGAAACTGAGAACAGGGCAACTCCCCAAATGATCACCATTTATTAAGGTTTCTAAGGCTCCTCTTAAATGTTGTTCATTATCTTAGTTTCTTAGTCAAAATAAAATGTATAAGTGTGTAAAAAATGGTGCTGGTATAAGAGGTTAGAGAATTACCCATCACAAATGAAAAGACTAAACTATAAAATCCTTTAAAGCAAAAGAGCTCTCTTTCCTTATGATATTGCATTTTTTCCATTTTATTTCTTTATTGAAGTGTTGCACTTCTATTAGTGTTTTAAAGATTTTGCAGTCAGCTGTAGGAGAACATCTGAAATAAACTGAGGTTTGACCCCAGTTGGTAGCTAAGTACCCAAAGATACTCATTCRCTTCCCATCTCCCCCACAACACACACACTCCCCACTGTGTGGAGAAAAATTAAAGAGAAAAGGTAAACCTCCTGGGTTGAGAWAAGAACAATTTCAGAATTGATATAAAAGATAATAATTATAAATAATCCAATTATTATACTAATAAAAACAATAATAATAATAACTACAAGGAGAGGGAGAGAGAATAACAGAATGCAAGAGAAATGAGTGATGAACAATGCTATTGCTCACTACACACTGATTGGAACCCAGGCTGGTCCCAAGGATTAATCCACCCCTTTTTGGGTAACTCCCCCCATTTTTATACTGAGCAGGTATGGATTATCTCTTTGGTCAGTTCAGGTCAGCTGTCCTTCCTGTGCTCTCTCCCAGCTTTTTGGGTAGCTCTTCACTGTTGAAGCATGAGACATTTAAGCCTTTGAGTTAAATAGCAACAGTCAAAATATCTGTGTGTTAGCAACACTAYCCTCATACTAAATCCAAACCAAGGCACTGCACCTGTTAATAAAAAGTAAGTGTACCCTGTYCCAGCCAAAACCAGGACAGTTTCTACTCCTTATTGCATCCCATTTGTGTCTTGCATGACCTTTCCTGTCCTTTGATAGGTACAAATACACACATATCATTCCCTTAGTCTATGGACCATCCCTATAAAGGCTCGTTGAGTCTATTGGCAGGCAAGGGTTCATCCAACTCCAGGAAAGCAGGGCTCCATCATGTGTAATGGTAATTGGGAGGGCAAATTACTCAGAATATTTCCTCTTCTTCCAGCTTTATTTGCTTATGTCCTGTGGAATAGCCCTGTGGTCAGTTGGGTCATGTGCATCTGGTCATGTACCCTCAGTCCCCTCCCCACCATGGAGTCTGGAAAGAAGAAAAGACCTCGACTCTGAGTGAGCCCTGCTCAGCAATAACAAAAACATCTCYGTATTATCAACCYTGTTTTCACTGCAAATCCAAAACACAGCCTCATATTGGCTACTAYGAAGAAAATTAACCAGAACACAGGTTAACAAGGATGGGACCGGCTTTTCCTCTTYCATAATTATCCACTGATCTGGTTCCTAAAAATAATGCTCTTCACCTTAGAGCATTTGTCACAAAAACTAGTGCTAGTGCTGCAAACTGCACTTTTAGCCTATGAAGGTTGTAAGATACRTTTTAACATTAAAGTCTTATAACTTATAGAGTTATATCTAAAGTTATATGGGTTCATAAAAAAGCAAGCCAAACCAACCGAAAACAAAATAAAAAGCAAACACAATTTTGGCACTTATGTGAGAAAGTAGAAAGAAAGGCAATGTGATTGCAGTAGGTTCTACTTCCTTAGGAGGGAAGATGTTACTCCTCCTGTAGCTGTGCACACTGGAACAGAAGTAGAAAGCTCTGTAAGGTCAGTCTAAAGAYAGCAGCCAGGTTGAGTTTGTGCCAGTCTAGAGACTGAACAGGCTACATAAGCAATCAAAGGCGCCTGTGCACATGCTTAATTCATATACTTGAGCGTGATTCCACATTACTCAATGTGTGTCTRAATTATAACTGAACTGTGGTAGAGAGTCTATAAATTGTATACAAGAAATTCAATATATGGAGAAGTCAAAACAACTACATATTAGATCTGCTGGGGAAAAACAGGATGTTGCTGAAAGAATTTTTCTGATTGGTTCAAAGTGTTGCTGACAAATTCTCAGAAGTGGTTGGTATTTATGGGGTGAAAAGAAAATAAAAAAGGAAATCCAGAAAAGATTGAATTAATGGGATCCTCATTGCATCAGTAAATGGCAGTTTTTATATAAGAGAAAGAGCCTGCAAAAATGAACCAGAGTAATTGCAGGACTATGAAGTTCTTATTATACTCTTATGGTACTTGTATGTTCTTTGTCAAGGGACGTTTAGAAAACAACTCTCATTCATTTATTTTTGTTTGATTTAAGAAGCTGTTTGATAACTGCTTGGTGGCACAAGGATGTAGCAATATTCAGATATTATATATGGGCAGAGCAGGATGCCAGTTTTTCTCCTGACATTACGTTTGGGTTTTACACTTCTAAGAAATACATAAATTTTCCCTGAAAGGATCTGAACTTAAGATCACCCCTATTGCAGTCTCAATAATAATGGAAAAGTCTGGATGAAAGCTTCCAGTGATGACCCTGAATGAGACACTGAAGTGGTATTTCCAGAAAAGGAGCTGGAACTTTTGTTCTGCAGTTACCAGAGACAGCTGACGGTGACCAGAAACAGTGATCATCTCAAAACTGTGCCTGTTAATAACTGCCAGAAAAGTCTTTCCAAACTCAAAAGGATGGTTTAAGCACTAGTACTGAAATCAATAATTTTCTAAGAGCTTTGTTTCTTATCTTGGGCTAGAAGAGCCATAAGCATCAATTTCACTTGTCTCAGACCAATGTTTTCATACTTGACTTCTCAATACAGAGGTGCCCAGATTGCATGACTTTCCTGCTGATAACTCTGCTGATAACTCCTGAAGCACAGGAAGCTGTGAATATGCAGGGCCCAGGTTATTCTTTTCTCCTGAAAGAAGTTCTGCCACAACACTGTAAAGCAACATCCACGGTGAATACTGAGGGATCAAGGGAGCTGCCATCAGCTGTGTTGGATCCCAGCCTGCATATACAGAATGTCYCTGTTCCACTGGATTGCTTTTTTCTCAATTACTGTCCACCATCAAAAGAAGCCTTTACATTAACAAAGGAATTCATATATCAAGTGAAAGATGTATCACTTACAAAAATACATTAAAAGCCCTTGAAAGCTATACAGTACAAATTGTAGCATTTCATCTGTTTATAAAACTTAACTTTTCATTGTTCTTAGGTCGAATGCAACTGAGGGTCACTTGAGAAGAAAAATAAAACATTAAACAAGCACTTCCTGCCTTCCAGCTGCAAATCTTTTCCTTAATATCCTTGGCAACTGCCTCTTAAAGGAAGAAGATTATTGAAGGAAAATGTGATACCCATGAAGCAAGGCTGGCTTTAAAGAGATAACTGCTTTATATTAATTTGGTTCCATTTTAAAAGCTGCAGAAACCATTATCAGACAGGGACAAGTTTTCAGATTAGGCTAAAATGGCACCTAATTAAAGAACAGTTACTGAAAAAGCAAAATCCAGAGTGCTCTCTCCAGGTTTAATGTCGATAAATAATTTCAGTAGTGAATACTTACATAGCACTTTGAACATGTAAAGTGCTTTTCATGAAGCATTATTATTTATTTACCATATACAGTAGAATAGGGGAGTTTTCAAAAGAGATATATTTGAAATTGAACAACTTTAAAAATGTCTAAAGGAAAAAGAGGAAACCATGCTAAGTTTCTCAAAAGGAAAACCTACAATCATAATTTTCTTAAGAAATTATCAGCTATTAAATCTAGAGGAACTCTAAAGAATTTTTTACAAATATTTATTTAGAMATGAGCAATGTAGTTTTGAAAATATAGAAAATACGGGCCTCTTCTCCATAAAAGGTTTGAAAATACTATATTGCTTTGCCTCAGTGAGACCTTAGATACTGTGCTGTGTAGAAACCAGTACTTGTCAAGTGGTGCAGGGCAATTTCAGTAGGTAGAATAATACTATTGGAGTGATGGGACGGTAGATATTTCATTATTTACAATGGAATTTATCATGAGCTGGGGTACCTTTCTAATAATTAGCCTTTCCAAGCATTTAAGCTTCTTTTCTTTTGAGCAGTTTTGTATGTTATGGGTGTTAACGTGAATGCAAACACTGTTTCAAACTCCTACTTTTCTCAACAAAAACCCCAAAACAAATGAAAAAGAGAATCCCCCCAGAACAACAAAATCACAAGAAACTAGGAGGATGTTGCYAAAAGCCTTTTTGACTGTGGCTTTTGGAGTATTTTTTAATTTCATTTGCGGTGCTAAGGAAGCAAGGTTATGATGACAGATATAGCATTTTCTTTGTTTCCTGAACCAATATGATTGCATTCTGCCTTGTATCAATATTTCTGAGCATCTTATMAAAAATCTTCAGTCTGAAAACAGAAACTATCTCATGAAGTATTGAAAATAAARGAGGGGAAACACTGGCACTCTTCAAAAGAATAGAAGTGTTATTAACTGCTGCATACTTTTGAGCAAATTCTGATGATACTTTGTGCTTAATACTAGTTCTCCTTGAAGCTTCAACTGGGTATAATAACCTTCACTTTCACTTCAAATGTGCTTGCTCACTGCTGCACATCATACGAAGTATTAAGGATCTGTTGTCTTCTGCTCAATTTCAAATAGTGTTTCAAGGGTAGAAATATAGCTGAACTTTGGCTGGTTTTTTTTTTGCAAGCGCAGCAGAAGTGACAGGTTGCAAGAAAGCTTTCCAGTGATAGATCTTCTCTTCTGGATCAGTTTTTTCAGACTTYTTTAGCTGTGTGCAAAGAATATTTGAAAGCAGAATATACAGAATTTACAAGTATTAATTAAATATTTACTGATTAATGTACAAAAGATGTCCATGACTATAGCAATGTGTGATGCTAACCCTTCCTGTACTCACCTCTTCTGACAGAGCACCTGAAGAATCTTTGCTGTCCAGAGAACCCCAGTCAAAGAGGAAAGTGATGATCTCTGTAGCTGTTGTAAGCTCTTGCCTGTCACTGAGATGTTTCAAAAGCTTACCAGAACAGGTGATGACCCAAAAACAAACAACTCTAGCCAGACTCATGGTTTTTTTTTCCCCCATAGATAATTCACACGTTACTACGGAGGAATATCTTTCTTAGCTCCCTGATTTGATAASTATTGCATTTTGACAGCATCAGTTCTTGATTTCTTATCCTTGTGTGAAGCTGCATCCTTGTGTGAAGCTGCTCAGAAATCTTCCTCAGTAGTTTGAGGTTTTGGATCTGTGCAATGCCAGAGCTGAGCCTGTGGTCCTGGGTTCACAGGCAGCAGGAAGAAAGAAATGTGAAGGATATAGCAGATATCACACAGACAGAAGTCTACACCAGGAATAATACAGGTTTTTATTCTGCTTCCTATACATGAAAGCTAAACAAAGGTCTTAGTCTCCCAGTGGCGGTGTAAGTGAACAGAAAGAAAATGTAGGTCTTAATAAGTGTTCCTGGGCAGGAGAGTATGATTAAGGAGCTTTAGGAAAAAGGAAAAAGTGTATCATGGGTGGTAAGAGAGAGGCTGCTACCTGCTATTCAACCCGAGGAGATAATGCCTCCCCTGTGCTCTTCATTCAGCAGAGGCTTTCATGCGAACCTTTTCTCAGGTATTTTCTGTTCATGTCTCTCAGCAAAATTCCATTCAGTTTTTAGCAACTTTCAAGAGGCATTTGAGCCCACAAGAGGCATTTTCCCCACAATGAGGAAAAATGTTTTTGACAGAAGTAATATGAGGAGATTCTGGGCTTCATCTGACTCAACTCTTGCTTGTGGGTTTCTGCAAGTTCTGCATTCATAATTTCTGATATATAATATCTGAAGTGATGGTGACATTTCCAGTAGTTAATTGGTCTCTTGAAAATTCTGAAATTTTAAAATCTCTGGGTAAACTAACACGTGATTTATACAGGAAAGCAGAGTTATAATTGTTCTCYCTTTCTGCCATTTCTACATTTCTGCTACTCTTCTACCCTGATCACAGGATACCAGTTTACTGTATTAATGAGATTGAACTATGACATGTTTGTTACATCATTTGCAGAGACTTTAAACAAAGTTCTTGTAGAAAGCATGAAGCTCTATGAAATTTAACAAATATTTAAGCCTTCAGTTTAAGAACTAAGTTTTATCAGGCCTTTCAWCATGAGCAAATTAAGACCCCTTCAGGTGAGTTTAAGACTTGGCTAGAAGCAGCAGTCTCTCAGTAACTGGTGGCGAGTACATGTATAGAAAAATGCTTACTGTATACCATTTTCCTTTCTCTGTCCCTTTCCTCATATTTCTTTTCTGACTTTTCCTCTGTTTTTGTTTCTTGTGTAATAGACATGTTGTAGTAGTCAGAAAAACCTGCAGGACTAGTTGTGTATTTTACTTCAAGTTCCCTTTACAGCATTCTCTCYGAAGAAAAGAATTCTAAGGGGAACTAAATCTTACTCGTCTGAGGACAGCTTTGTGAACATTTTTTCCTCATGTCCAATGAGGACAAATATTATTTCTAGTCAGTCTTCAGGGAACTTTTTAACACAGCGAAGTAGTCGTTATTGTTTATGCAATTTCCAATCATATTTGTTTGTTTTATTTTGAGTTTTGGTTGTTTCTGCATATTTTCTTTTTAGACTTCACTAAGTCTTCCAGACACCTCTATTATAAAAGGCCCCAAACATTTATTGCAATTTCTCTGAAGAATTTAATTTCTGTATGATTTTTTCTTTTTACCTTTGTTRTATAGTAGAGGATGAAGGATCATTCAATGCAAATTTTCATTCTAACATGGCATATCCATTCCTAGAGACAAATACATCAATTTAGTATTTGCTTTTATATTCAGGCCTTTATTAACATTATGCATTTTGACTTTTCATTAAATACTTAAAAAATAAAGACGAAAACAAGTCATCAAAAGAAGTCATGTAAAGCTGTACTAAGCAGTTAGAGGAACTAAATGATCAGCAAATCAGCCACAGGACCAGGCATACTGAAGTGATCCTTTCCCTTTCCTGGACTGATACTTAAGGATCAATCTTTTAATAATACTCGTGTTTCAGAAGTTTACTTGAAGCTCTCAAGAAAGTGCAGAGAAATTGTCAAAGGACATTGCAGATAGGTGTAAACACTGAACACAATTTCAGATGTTTTTATTGCAGACCTGGGGGAATGGTATGTGTACAATTTTCATATTAATCAGTGCTTTTCCTGCTTGAATTTAAAGAAGTCCTCATAGTTGTTCCCATTTAATTATTACATTGCTCATCTGAATGATATACATGCACAATTCTAGTTAAAGCATTAGGTTCTCACTGGTTTCATCACATGACACTGGCATTCCTAGGCACTARTAGCAGCTTCACTCACAGCCTATCTCCAGAGGCAGTGCGTTAAACTTCACATCACACTTGAAAGTGTGACAAACTCAGAAGCAGGGCTCACCTGAAAGCAAAGGGCTCAGTCCCCTGGTGAGCTGGAAAGGGAGYTCAGGGTTGTTATGAGCAGGAAGCAGAAGAAAGGCACAGAGTAAGACTTGGATCACACACTGCCTCTGAGAGCTGAGATCTCCACTGGAGAGCAAGTCCTGCATGTGCTGTGGGGAGGTTTAACTTTATGTCATGTCACACTGGCATTGCATACATTTCATTTTAATGAAATATCTGAATGCAATCGAATTTCTCCTGCTGTTGGAGAGAGGCCAGGTGTAGGGAAATATCTATGCCAAACGACCTAAAGCATGCGACTGGCACTGCGTTACTTGGGCAGTCACAGCTCTTCATCTGCTAGCTTCTGCCTAATATCTGGCATGGGCTTGAGTTGGGTTACTGACAAAGAAGAAACCTACATGCAGGATGTCTGAAATTGTATTTTAATGCCCTTGACACAGTAAGGTGATCCTTTTCCAGAATCACTTGAAAAGCTCTATGTAAATAAGGAGAAACAAGAACAGATTGCTACATCTTCATCTTTATATGCATTGTTACAGAGAACTTGACATATGATTTTCTTTAACTTCTGTTCTGTTCTGTTTTTTCCAAGAATTATGCTGCTTGCTTGGTTTGTTATCCTGATGGTTATTTTAAGAAGCAAGACAATCATCACTCTCCTARGTCTTCTTGTGTGCCTTCGCCAACTTTTACGGTTGTAACATATGACATCCAAAAAAATCTTGTCCTGGCTTATTCACTTTTGCAGGTGATTCCCAAGTCATTTTGTTAAAGCTTTACTGTTTCAGTAGCGAAGAGTAGAATAGTTTCTAGTTTTTGATCAGCTCTTTAACATTTTGGTTTCCAGTTTAGTGCTTGTTTTCCCTCTGTAACTACTCTAAAAAYATTCTGTTTTTTTAATTTAGTTGATATCTACCCAGAAGACGCTGTTTTCATGGAGTTTAATTAACGAATTGTGTCATGCTATGCCTTACATTTCTTATGCTGTTAATATGAATAATAATCACAATAGATGCAATAAGGCCAGTAAAGATAATGTTGATTACTATTCATTAAATTACTCACACCTGAAATAACTGTACCTTTCTCCAATGTTCAGTTCTAGGAGAGCTTTATTTAGTCATTTGGTACTTTCTGATAATTCAGTCTTCATGATGATTAAATATCCCCTCAGTCAATTGTTTCAATCTTACCTTAAATACCTTTTATGTAAGACATTTCAGTGTGCCACTACTGCAATATTTGAGCTAAAAGGCATTTCTGAGGGAAAGTGTTAGGCTTCAAGAGCCCTTGGCTTTGGCAGTGAAGTTTTCTCTGCAAACCTGAATTCACACACTACTTAGGTCTTTCTCTGCAGCAGTGTGTCTGTGAAGCTTCTYTATGAAAGGTGTAATGTGTAATTTTTCACCTCTTTCTTTGCAGAGCTGGAAGCTTTTACGTTACTGACTGTCTTGCCCTATATATTTCCTTATGAGAAAAAGGGACTTACAGATATCCTCAGCTTCTTTGATGATGAACTTAATATTATAAGCTAAACACTATATTATAACAGCAGAACAAGATTTTTCTAAAGAGATTTTCCCTTGTGTCATGGGTTTAAACCTGAGTTTTTCCCAATCTGAGTCACGGCACYAAAAATGTCRTGGTTTGGACTGTGCTGAAAGCCAAAAAGCACTGCACCCACGATATTCTCTCCCCTCCCCCCACCGGAGAGAAAGAAGGGAGAGCAAAAGCCCAATTAACATGAAAATTTATGGCTTTCAGATAACACAACATAATTGAGAGAAAGATAGGTATGTGCTCCAGAGAATGGTCAGACAGTCTGATAAACTTAAGTTGCAAAAATAGATTTATTACTACAAACTACTAAGAATACTACCGCACCGGGGAGGGGAACAGAGATAGGGACAAATTTACAAGGAGAAGAAAAATAAAAACGGACATTTTAAGACACGTGTTATCCTTTCCAGGACCCGTCTCTTTCCCAGGTCCATCCCTCTCCACCCCCCATGTTTTTTCCTGCACACACAGGGGACAGGAATGAAAGTCTAACATAGATCAAACTACTCATGACGGTTGTTGTCCATCATCATAGGAGAGTGTTCTTACAGCTCCAAGCTGTGAAAGTTTTTTTTTTCCCAAGAAACAGTCAGTGTATAGCTGCTGGTGGTGAGGGAGTCTTTTCTTTATCTCGTAGGAGAAAGGAAAGAATGTTTTCCAAGGCCAAACTGCGTTGTTTCAGCAGCATAAGACCACTATCACAAATCTCCTGGCAGAACACAGGATGCTTCTTCTAAGCATCCACTTACTTCAGACGTAGGGCGGGGGCATCTCCTCCTCCCCGCAGAACTCATTTTCTTCTTAGCATCAACTCGTTACAAACGTCTGGGGGGGGCCAAGCCTCTTCCCCCTTTTTGGCTCCTGATAAGTTCAGTCCAGTCCTCAAAGGCCAGGTTTTTTTTTCCTCAGAGCAAGGTCGCTCTCCTTTTCTATACAGGTCTCTCATTGATGAAATAGTCCTTTTGAGAACAACTTATTTCCTCCATGTTCGAGAACCAAAGCACAGCACAGCAACCATCCAGTCTTCTCCTTACTGTGATCTTSAGTCTCCATTTTTTTTCCTTACATCTCCTCACCCTCCTGCTCTGTTTTTCCCCAGTGCATGATACTAAAACTACATACTAACAACYTAARAMYWMMWKRKSGSCMSCCCYWWYYTKKTTTKRAWTYYTTCTTAAGTACARGACMATACGTCATCACAGAGGTGTAACCAACCTGTGCAATTGGCCCAGGCCTGATGGGCAGCCTGTCCATCAACCTCAGAGCCACAATGGATTGGCTCTAAAACACAGGGGGTAGGGCTCCTTTTGCTGGAGAAGAAGGAGAAAGCTTCTAGAACTTCCTCACAGGAGCCATCTTTGTGGTTTCTTGGTCCCATCCCCCCACCACCAAAAATTGGACCAAGTAAAACCATGACACCTTGCAAGATTTAAAGCATGAATATTGAAGGTGTTTGTGATTTAAATATACTATTTTATCAGCTATAGGATTGATGGGTAAGATATAGATGTGCATTACTGTCATAGTRTATGTATTTCTGTACAAAGACTGAGAAATAATGAGTCCTATCCTATGTAATAATGCATTATATCCTCCAGTTTCCCAACATCTACAAATCTTTCCCCATGGTTTAAGTGAAGTTCTGAGACCTGCAAGTGAGTGTGACACACAGAACATATGAACTGCATGCTCTCTGTATCACACCAAGAAGAAAGTGGGTACAGACCCAGACAGGGAATTCTGTGTCATCTTTACAGTCCTTGTGAACTGCAGGCAACAGTGGAACTGCAAATTACAAATAGCAGTAGTTCTTTCCTATAACTGATTGCATTTATTTTCACAGTCCTTCTTGTTCAAAGGATTTTTTTCAGAACATCAGTTTCTTAATGGCTAGAAACCTTCCTCTGGTATCTACCTTAAATTTATTCATGGACTATTTATACTCATTTATTCTTTTCCCAAAATCATCCTTAAACTTTAATAGGTCTTTGATTTCCCTGGTTCTTATTCACTTGAACAAATGATAGAGAACCATAAACACCCCTCTCCTCCCTCTGGATTAAAAAGGCCAATCATTTTTAGTAAATGACCTTAAATCAGGGTCTCCAGTAATCTGTATATCCAGTAGTGTTTTTCTGCAGGTGTCCTTTTCCAGATTGATCTTTCTTGAATGGCATATCAGGTTGACTATGAACAAATAGTAATTTCAGACACTCTCACTTGCAACACTTATGGTTATTTTTTTTTAAATTAAAGGCTGAAAGTTGCCATCCTCAGGGTGATGTAGCAGGATTAAAATGAACCAATCCTCAAATATTTTGAGACAATGGGACCAYTGTTTTTAAAGATAGGACAGAAGATAGAAAATGCTGTCTGCTCATTCACTGAAATATCAGTCATATCCATTTACTTATTTTCAATAACAAACATTTGGCAAAGCTTTTGAGGCAACAATGAGTCTCCTGGCTACATGGCTTTGCACTGCAATCATGCAGGCTTTTTCTGCACTCAGTTTTCTAACACAACGACAAACAGCACCACATTTATTAAAAAATTAGCTCCTAAAATGCTTACGTTACTTTGCATCTGAAATAAATTTTAAAGCAACCAACCTACCTTTTGTAGCTGGAAACTAGAGACACCAACAGTTGTTATACAGCAGGAAGAACTAAAAAAATTAGCTACTGTTATAGAGGATTTTCCGGGTGTCCCCTGTCTGTTGATGTCAAAGGCACTTTTGTGTTCAAAAACCTCTGATTACAACTAATTTAATTCATTGTTTTTTAGTTCAGTATTTATTTAAATGGACAATGCTATGTCAGTCTCAGCAATGGAATAACCCTATACACKATACATGGGTGTGAAATCAGACAAGCAGTTACCCTATTCAAGAACAAGAGAGTTCAAAGTGCATGGTTATAGATAGTTTGGGCAATTTCTTCACGGTTACACATAATACAGGGGAGAATATATCTTTCAAAGCCAAAACACTGCTCCAGTGCAGCAGCACTGGATATTTTTTTTAAACATATAGAAAGATTTGAATCTCTAAAGTCAGTTTTCTTAAAAATGTTATCCTACTATGATCTATTTGAGCACAAACATTATGCTATGAACTTCTATTTGTTTTTCTTGTTTTAGATATAGGAGTTGTTTGGTCAGTAAATATAAAAATCTGCCAAAAATTAGTTTTGAGCACAAGAAACACTAAAGTTTTCAGTTTCCAAAACTTGAGACACAGACACCCAAAAGTACACGTAGCTGTTAGAGACTGGCAAATCTGAAGGAGATAATGTAAGTGGAAAAGAAGGCTTTTTATATTTTTTTTTCTTTTAGCTTTGATTTCTTTTTTTCCTTCCTAGTATTCTATTATCAAGTAATGAATGTGCATGACTGAAATGGAGTTTATTTCTCAGCAATGCTTTTCTATAGATACATCACTGACACTTCCTATTCCTTGAAAATGGAGGTTATCTGAAGACTTCTTTTGAATCAAAGATTTTCTAGTTTGAGAGGGTGGGAAATCAAGTTATTTAATCTTTTCTCACATATGCAAATTGAATGCAAATTTTTTAATAAGAACCAGACAATTTTCACAATATATTCCAGCCTTGTCAGTGGTATCACTAGTTTTTATCTATTTCTCTCTCAAAACCTGACATGCACAGTCGTTTTGAAATTCTTGTTACAAATTTTATTACTAACCCTGTCTGGCTGTTACCAAAATTTGAGCATATGGGCTGTCATATCAATAGATTTCATCCTTCAGAAAGAGATTTGTACAGTTGTATACTTATTAAYTTTGCTTTTCTCTTTTTAAGAGGCAGGAGCCAGATGAGTTCTGAAGGCTCAGGGGAACTTRGAACTAAGGACAGAGATATGCCCTTAAAACACTTAGAAGAAGTATTAATTACATTATAGCTTTTTAGAAGCTCAGTGTGTCAAATACACCCACCAGAGATCYCACTATGACAAAATCAATACAGTTCATGAAAAGTCTCCCTTTATTTTCATTTTACATATGGAATGACTAAGACCCTCAGGCAGATAAACACTAAATCAGTACAGTTAATTTGCTATAACTGAAACTCTTGACCCTTAAAAGATGAAGGAAAACTRGGGGATTTTCAAGTTTTGCTACTAGTTTTCAAAGCTGTGAAACCAAAAGAAAACATGGTGAATCGTGATGAACTGTCTCTTGAATATGAATGTTCTTTTACTGTAGATATATGAATGTAAATATGTAAATATTCTTTATGGTGCACATATATGAATACTTTTAATTAGTACTTTCAGTAATATACAGCAAGGAGAAACAGTAATAACAACAAATACATTTTAAAAATCAAGGTCAGCCTAGAGCAGGAAAGACTGTGTGAAAGACCCCTTTTGGTAATACCATCAGGAAAACTACATCTGATTAGCAATTTGAAATTCAATATGTTGAGACAGACAGCAGACGGAGCTTAAACTATGTGGAATAAAAATTTGCTGAAAAAAATAACTGATCTTACAGTTGAGCATTAAAGAACTGGATCAAATCCAACTTTAGTTTCCACCTTGGCAGGAGAGACATGTCAAGAGGATGCTATCAGACAGAGGAGATCTTTTAAGCTTCACTTGATGCTGCTGCTTCTTTTCTTCTGCTCCTGGAGGTAGGAACAGCAGCCAGGTGAGATGTCTGGGTACCACTTGCTGCTCTCAAATCAATTCCTCATCTTTTCCTGGGAAAGGATAGAAAGCAAGATGGAGTGTCACCCWGGCCTCAACCTCATTTCTGTACTGCCCATGGGGTCACAGTGGACTGCATGCAGAAACTAAATGTGAGCAAATCTACTGCTGTCTAGCAGACAGCTCAAAAGTTCCACAAAAGGAAAATGAAAACTTGCAGAACTAAAAGCAGCAAAAATGCATTAATCCAGAAGGTTTGAGAGCCAAATTTTTCCAAGAAGGTTTTGTGGTAATAGTGAATGTAATGTCTTTGTTTGAATTAAAATCTAATTGTGTATCTCTTTTTTCAACTTCAAAAGCAGTCAGGTATATTCCTAAGGTAATGAATAGGAAATTTGGTAAAATTTCACTTTTTTTTTTTTTTTAAGCTTTAAATGAAAACATTATCCAGATATTATAATAGACTCCCACAATGTAATTTGATTAAATATTTATATTTACAACTTAAGGATAAGAGCCAAAAAAAAATAATAGGATTTTGTTTAAATCAGTGTAAAGAAAAGGTCCYTAATTATATACAGGTTCTCTCCCTAAAGTACAGCATTTGGGGCCAGACTAAATGTAAACATTTATTCATCTGGCAGTAAAACGTGGTTGTTACTAATATTTGTTTCTGTGAAAATTTGTAGCTGATAAATGCTCCTTTTACTATGTTCAGTGTAATTAAGATAGGTGTTATGACCTTTTTCTGCATCATACACAGACAATGGTGGAGGAAAGACATGTTTAAAGGACAAATCTGTCTGGAATTTTAAGAGAGCTTTTCTGAGCAGACCCATTGTCAAAATGCATCCTTACTGTCACCAGAGCTTAATATTATCTCATCAGCTTCATCCTAAAGCAAGTAATCCAGAGGAAGATAGAAATGGATTTGACAGTGAATAACAAAACTTTGCACGCAAACCCGGGAAACTGAAATTGTTTATTATCTCATAGAATTTCATACCAAATAAATCCATACTTTTTTATTTTTATTTTTAGCTTCACTTGTATCTCTTTGTCTGTATATATATATCTATAAGTTATATATTATATAAATAATAATCTTAAACAATTTCAATCTACAGATTAACTTCCATTTCACCCAGGGAAACTCGCTGATTTTCATTACAGACTAGAATCAGGATTTGTTGCACAGAGTACAATGTAGAGAAGAGGTGCAAACCTCTGGAGTGGCAGCAAGCTGTCTAKGTGAAACCTGGCTCACAAAAATGAGGGAGCTTTACTCAGGAGAACACAATCATTTGGAGAAAAGCCTGTACAGAGATCAGAAATGAAATTGTTGTCACGACCCAGATAGAAGCTGGTAGCCTGCATCTCTGAGAAAGCAGCAGCAACAGCAGCACAATAAACCATGTCCCAGCTTACATTTCTGGAACCCAAAAAAACCACCAGTCCAGCCCCTCAAAAATACAGAATATAAAGAAAGAAAATCTGCACCAGCTGTCCAGTTGTTGCCATACACATCTTGTGGGGAGAATGTGCAAACCTAATGTGGTTGTGGGGAAGGAAGATATTATTTGGCTCTTGGATTTGGATGATTATGATCTCTTCAACCAGATACCAAAAGCTTTTGAGTATAATGGATGGGGTTTTTTTCCATGTTTGCCCAATCTGCTACTGGAAGGAAACTCCAATTCTGTGACAAAAGGGACATATGGCCATYTGCACAGCCAGGACAATGGAATTTATTTTTTTTTCAGACAGAAATTATATAAAATCAAAACAGGCAGTTTAACAGGGACTTAACAGAGAAAATATTTGAGAGCTTACTTATTATCACAGCTAATGATCTATTATGTTATTTGATATGGCAAGATTGCCTTTGGGGAGCAAATGGTGAATGTTTGAATTACAAACCCCAGCCTAATCAGAGTATAAATATACCAGGCTATGTTCTTTCATCATTAGATGATATATCTTGTTCAATAACCTATCATTATTTACGAGACACTGAGGAACTTACTAAGTCGAGTTGGTTAASAGTAAAGCATAACTATACCCTAAATTCAGCTTGCCATCTCCTACCAACTCTTAACTTTTTGCCTGCCTTATGGAAACTAAACCTACAGGGACCTGTGCATGGTAAAAGCAGACAAAAAGGTGTTAAGTGTTATATGGCATATCAAATGGAAATTTAGACAGGCTTTCTTGGGTTATTAAATTTTCAATTAAATATATATTTGTGACCACTTCAAAGTATATTGTATAGAATGATCAAACAAACAACTTGGGGGTGGTACCAGTGTAAGAATGAAGGAAAACAAGAGGACCTGGCAGCTTACTCCATGAAGTACTTCAYGTGATATAATTGAATTACATAATCATGATCAGTATAACAATATTCTTCCCTGTACTTAAAATTCCATCTATTTAGAGAGGAGATAAGCCAGTGTGGTAGAGATCTCCATGTACTTTTTTTTTATCCCACTCACAATGTAAGTATCTGCTCCTTTTTGGAAAATGACCTGGCTCTGCTGYATTGTACACACAAAAAGCCATGCAACTTATTACTCCTCATATCTGGTTTTTCATAGTCTAACCCACTGCTGAATGTTCCAGTTTTACCAGCTTCCAAGACATATGATCATTCCCAGCTGTGGTTCCCTGTCTGGCAGTTCTGTAGGTTACACGGCCTTGTCTTGGCCCAGATCCACATCCACTGTGACTTCAGTGTTTCCAGCAAATTTCCAATTCTTCCACATACAAGAAAAAGAAAATGGTTATAATGAATGCAAGCATCAATCAAGTATTTTGTKTGCATTATTACTCAGAAAAAGTTACTGTCAGACAGGACTATGCAAATCCAACTTTTGCTCCCAGAAGTTAAGATATCTACCAATTCACCCATATTTGCAGTTTGTTTCTTCTCTTCCCTTTGTTTTCCATTTCAGTACTGTCACTTATTTCTGTTTTCCTACTCAGAAAGCTGTTATAGTAGAAATGTCACTATATTTGAAGACAGATTTCCATCTGTTTTGCCTTTTTATCAATAGGTCCATCGTCAATTTCCTCACAACAGGATAAGAATCTGGGAAGTTTTATTAGTTTTTGAAATTYTCACTGATAAAAGTGTATTTATATATAAAAAACGCATTCTTTGATTTCTGCACAGTATATAAATGTATTTTTTACCCCAGATGGCCATATTTCATAGTATGTTATCTTAAATGAATTTCTATCAGTTCGAAGTGTCCCATTTTCATAACAGAAAATGAATATTTCATATTAATATAATAGTGTATCTTGTACMTCTTGTTCATCTTGGTTTAAGCAAGCCTACTTCTGTCACACAATTGGTCTGCTTGTGCAGGTAGTTATTTGCAGAACAGCAGTGACACCACAGATTTGAACTCCCGACAAGAAGTCTGGGTCCCAGCAAGACTAGAGGTGCTTTATTTGTGCCCCAATTTTAAATAGGAATTTCCGATTTAGACAGCAGGCAGTTTAAACAATTTTAAAATGAGCAATACAAATTAAACCTCTTAACCTTGCTTTGTATCTTCCAAAGAAATTAAATTTGTTCCAAATTCACTAAAATTTTCCCAGCTGGTTATTTATTTGTTCACAGTAGTAGTCAAGTTATATGAACAACTGATTTCCCTCTCTTATTCTAAATTACTAATTTTTAATCTCTTCCCACCTCTTGTTTTTCAGTCTTTTAATTAATACTATTTCAAGGATTTTTTTGTGAAGTATTGTGATACACAGTCCAGACATTCCCCTGAATAAATTGTTGTTTGAAACCAGGACACCATGTTATTTCCAATGAAACTGCTTCACATGAAACATCTAGACAGAACACCAATAGCATTCAAAGTGATTCATTGACATTACAGGTTATTCATGTCAGCTAACAGAACTTTTAAATTACTTCATTTTTTTGCTGTATATGATAATCTTGGAATGCTTTCTGTACATCCAGATGAGTCTAGCATGCTTTCTAGCTATTGGTTGTTTTTTTTTAAGAGCCATTAATTAACAATTAGTGAGGTTTCTTTTCTTCTTTTAGTTTTGGAATTCAAACTATAAATTGCATGGTTTGTTTTCACACAAAAACTTATTTTGAAGTGCAATCTCACTATCTTCTCCGTTTTGGTTTGGTTTGTTTTTTCCACATAGGCCTATCATAACCATCAGACAATATTAAGTGTGCTTACTTTTCTCTGACCTCTGGTTCACACATCCACCTTCCACATTAACCTTGTTGTAAGTAAATGCATATTTATTTATTCCATTCTGTAACACAGAAAATTAATGCTTAAATTAATGCAAAAAGATACAGGTAATGACATGAATTCTTAGTTCTGGAAATATTAATTGCAAAAAGTTCCAGTCACTCATAAAGAGTATCCATAGTGCACAACCCAACTGCTTTTACAGACAAAAATAATAATTAAAAGTAGATAATACATAAAAGCTCTTTCAGCAGCTCTTGATGATATTTTAGTAATGTTGTATTTATTGAATTATACAATAAACAGTTTCTGTATTTTATGAATTTTTCTGGTGAATTGCCAGGATGTGTGGAAGTTAGGCAAAGTATGGCCAAGAGCTTGGATGATACTAATCTTACTGAGAGGAAAAAGAGAGACCTAAAGAGTAAAAAAGTACACATTTCTCAGAAACAGATTTTCAGAAATAACCACAGTAACAGTCTGCAAACTCCTAGGAGGTAACAGGAATATTAGTGACAGTTACCATGGATCTACCAAGAAAAAATCCTGCTAAGGCAATCAACCCCCGTGACAACCAATGCATGAGTCCTCAGTAGGATGTTGATTCCATCTTATAAAACATTCCTAGAAGGAAGCAAAGGAAACAGCTGAGATGGAATTTTGTTTGGAAAAGCACATGCAGGTTGGCGATGCATGTTTAATGTCAGGCTGGGAGGGTGAGCAGAGGGCTGTCCTTGTGATTGTTCGAACTCATGCTTCCTCTCCTTTTATCTTCGTAGTGATCCAAGAACAGCTTATTAAATTTGCACGTATGCAGCATGAAGCTGAGGGGCACTGTGAGTATAGAGAAGAGAGGTTTTGAATTTAATATGAACCTGGCAAGTTTGAGGAATAGTACAAGATAAGCAGTGTGTGATTGAATAGGATATTTGTGAAGTGCATTTACGAAGGAAGGCCCGTGATTCTGCTCTTCTGTCTGAACTGAAGACCATCCTGGTGCATTATCATTCAGATAACATTTCTCCAAGTGGGGCTGTATGCTCTCTATTCGAAGCAAAAGATGTTTTTAGCTCTGTGTGATCAGGCAGTGCCATGTCTGATGGCTGCTTGTTCATCCACTGCATGTCGGTGCCTCAGTGATCACCTGCATTATCTGRGAAGTAAGTCCAGGGCTCACAAGTCTTAAAATGGAGCCATAATCCGGAAAAAAAAAATTGACATCGAAGTTTTGAACCTCTTAAGATGAAATAAAACCCATAAAAAAAAAAGTTGATCATGGAATTTTAAATTTTAGTATTTGTTTTCTGTGCCAAATAATGAATGTATAGTATCTATAAAAATGCACAGCTGTGAGAAAGTGGATCTGTAAACATTCTGGAGGCATCCAAGCTGTCTTTCTGCTTGCTGGATTGGAATAACACTTCTTTGCCATATTGTACAGGATCATTCAGAAAACTTCGTCTGCAAGGCACTTTGTGGTCTTACTAAAAGGTGGCTGGGTTTGGGTGTCCCAACTCAAAAATGCCCTGACTGCAGGAAGCAAATTTGTCCTCTGTTATCACATGCTATTCACAGAGAGAAAACAGGATTGTATTGCAATAAGGAATCAAATTTGGCTGAAACTCATTGAATTCCACTGCAGACAGGCGGGGAGCAGCTCTCCCCTCCATGGGAGCAGTGCCCTCTTCTGCTTTGCCAGGCTCTATCTTGTCCTGGGGAATGTATCCCCTCCTTTGCAGGCACTTTACATGAGCATTCCGGTGGGCAAAGTTCAGACACTCAGCCTTTCAGCATCAGAAAAGATAAAAAAGCTTTTCACCACCAAACTTTTCACCAAATAGAGGTCGTTCACAGCTACGTCAGTTGTTGACACCATCCTGTTGAAGATAGTTTCYTATACTGTCCTATCCCCCACAGAGGTTTTAGATAACGATTTTTAGCTTACAAAGATAATGCCTCTTTTTAAATAAACCAGTCTAATCCTACAAATTGGAATTGTCTATGGTAATGCTTTTGTTGTGCTTTTATGCATTGATAAAGAGTTTAAAAGCTTTGGCTGCTGTGGGTTTTTCCACAAATAAAAAACAAAATAGTGGCTCTTTTTGAGTTTTTGAGCACTCAGAGGAGCATTTGACAGATTCCCTTTTATATTTTCATTGATGCTGTGACACATCTTGTTGGTGCTATCCCTTCAAAATGCTTTTGATATTAGCATCAACAATGGCAACCAAAAAGCTCTASTAAAAACGACTGGGGGAATAGATTGGTGAGAGGGTGAGAGAAAGATTACAAAAAGATTACAGTCTAGGCAGTGTAATAACATACTCACTCCAGCTCTGAAAACAAAGCAATTCATTTATCAAAAAGCCAAAACTGCACCTTAGTGGGATTTTCACCGAAATAACTTGCATTTCCTTTAGTTTTTAATGTTTCAGATTTGCACATTCATACAGGTAACTGAATACTGCAGACGCAAGGGAGAAAGATGCTGAAGTTTTTAAAGTAGAGTGGTTGACAAATGTATAAACCTGCAAATTCAAAAGAAAAGCACACAATGGAAAAGAGGGCGGTTGCTGGGAGATCTTAGCTTCACAAACCTTTAGATGCAACCATTCTTTGACTCTTAACTGGAAGATAAACTGCCTGTCCCTACAATATTGTTGAGSACAAGGGAACTTGCCAAAATATCAGAAGTACTGGTTTGACTTCAAAGGAGAAAGTATTTCGAGTGAATCTTGGGACGAGTCTCCTCAATTTTTTTAGGTTTTATCCTTCACTTTGTCACCTGAAATGTGCCTTCTTAGTCTTGTTGCTTTTTGCTGCCTYTGTCTCAACATATTTCTCTCAAAGTAGAACTTGCTATCTTGAGCTAKGGAAAAGAACATGACATAGGAAAGATGTCTCAACCATAGGTACCAAAAKTTGATGGGATTCTTGAATAGAAAGATCTAAAAATCAGATTATAGTACATACTCATTAAAAAGATCAAACAGTACTTTATCTCTTATAATGTTCAGACTCTACGTATATATACAGTGAAAATCCTTCCTTAGGTATTAGGAACCTCGTCTTGGTCATGGGTCCAAGACTGGCAATAATTCAATGTAAATAAAGTGAATTATTTTGCTGCTGGTTTGTTCTTCTTGGTGAGTGTTTTTGCTTGTTTGTTTTACAGGTAATTACCTGGGCTTTAAAATAAGTAGCCACTTGATTTCTACCCCCTGTGGCAGTGAGTTCTGAGCCCTTTTGACTGGACTGTGCCACATTTAGCAAAATTCTCAGTGGATGCATTGATGTCTGTTCATTTCTCAGCAGCTGTCTTGTGAAAATTGACAGGTGACCTTCAAGACAATTATTCAAGACAGCCTCTTTGTTCGTTTATGTTGATAGATAAGTAGGCTTTCATTCTTTTCTCTAGTTTTCTGTTACTTTTTCTTGCTTCTAATTTTTTTTTCTCCTCTTCTGTGCTTATTTTCTGTTGAAGGTTTTTCATGCTTGATGTTTGTCATTAGGTTCCATTATTATTTAAGAATGTTTCATTCCAAGTGATATAAAAAAGTATGGGATTGTTCAGACTACAGATATTTGAACAGTGAATATGTGATATGAAAATAGGCCATCACAGGTGCCTGAAGTTTATCCTCAAATATTCATATGTCTGCATGTTTGGGAGTACAAAAGCATATTTTTCACAATTTATCRTAAGGTGAATCAGTTCATTCTGCACAGCACGCCTATAGACAAAATAAAGCAGTTGGGGTTTTTTTTCTTTTTGCTGATTTAGCTTGAATTATTCAAATCCTCACATAATTTCTTGGTTTTCTATTGACAGTCAGTAAGCATCGTTAATGGAATCATTTACACTAAAGCCAGCCTGTTGACTTAAATGAGATTCTTTCTAAGGCCTTTTTTCTCTGGCTGCAGAGGAAAAATATTGAAAATCCTATGTTCCAATACAGGATGTAATGAAGTCTGAGTTTAAAATTATTCTGTCTCTGAGAGRTAGAAGGTTTCTTTTTAAGGCATTGAATACTTGGTAGAATTGTCCAGAGATGCAAGTCACCAAAGTCCCCTCTTTAAATCAGTGTAATGTACACTCAAGCTTAATCTTAAACCCAATCTTTATAGAAAGGAGTATCTTAAAATGCCTTGAAAAGGCAGAAAACTTATAAGAAGACAGCAATTCAGCTCTTATGCTACTTGATTTTCTTGACTATCCTTTCAAGTTTCTATCCAATTATTGAAAAGGAAGTGAAAAAATCTTATGTGATGTGAAAAATACTGTTTAATTGAGATGTGGTATTGAGATAGATATGAAGAGCCCTTCATTTAAATGAGATTTATTGCTTCCACCTTGTTAATCTTTGTCCTCTGTCACTGACCATTTTGTTACACAGTGGGCCACAGATTTCACAGTTATGGCTTTTCTAAAGTGCACTTGTCAACTTCTACTATAAAATCTGACATTCATATCATCTTGGAAGCTTGATAGCAATGTGCTGCAAGTGCCCAGCATGAGGCTGAAAATAGAAGAATGTATTCCACAACACTAAGRGGGCACCATGAGTGTCCTTTGCTAATTATCAGGAGAACAAATGGCCTTAGATGAATGTGGCACAAGGAAAACACTGCAGATTTCTAGGCTGACAAAAGAAGCATTGTAAAAGGCTAGTTATCTAGAGATAACTCTCGGAGTACCTCTTGCAGCAAAAGAAATTTWAAGCAAAAGAATGGAAAAAACAGGCTGGTTCTGCCTCTCTGTGCACAGAGAAGCATAAGGAGTAATTGGCTTTTTCAGGAAGATTTTAAATACCAGAACTGTGGTCTTCAGTGAAAATGGTCAGCCCAAACCCCATCAGTTTTTAATGTGAAATTTAAAATATGTTGTTTTTTTTCTCATGTGAATCACTCTACAATTCTCTACAGTAGACTTCACATGCTATTTTCATTACTCAAGCAGACTCCTATAGCAGATTTGTAGTCCTTCACTGTCTGTCAATATCCTTTTTCTCTGGAATACAATTGCATCAGATGGATGCTTTGTCACCTTTCTGCTCACCCACTTTTCCACAGTCTTCATGAGTGTGTTAATCAGCACAAATGGAGCCAAAGTGCCCCAGATTCCACTGGTGACTTCCCTCCATTCAAACAGTTGATTAACTAAGCTTGTTTTCCAGCTCCTATATTCAGAACAGTTATTCTCACATTACAGAGCTTTCCCTGTTTTCCCCCTCATCATTRTCTCAGTTATTTTAAGCACTGCAGAGTCACTGGAAAAAGCCATCTGATGAAGAACTAAGGAATGGAGTTTGGAGGCAAGCACCTGTCTCAGGTTTCAGGAAGGAAATCCACACACACACATTCCCCTGACTCCTTGCAWGCCACCAACTGTTGTCCAAGCCAAACAATTCATTGTTTGACTTTTCCATAAAATTTACCGAAGAAAAAAATTACTTGACCCCAGGGCACTCAGAGATGGGAAAAGTGACAAATCACATGCAGTTGAAAAATAAGCAAAGCACATAATGTTTGCTTGCTGTTACTGCTTTGGCAGTGATCTGTGCCATCTGAGAGTTCTGCACTCTTGGCTAYCTTTGAACGCTTCTTCTTTAGCTGGAAAGTAATTGATTTCACAGTGCGGGGCTTTCAAGCCCTCTGTAAAACCTTCTGCTCTTATTTTTTTTTTCCAAAGATTCATTTTTATCTATTCCCATGATTTGAAAAGTCAACATGCAGCTTGCTTTTTTTTTGATAATATTTTCCTGCAAAGCAAGGATTTTTCGTTTTCTTCTTCAACTTCTCTCTTATTTCCTGGTTTTATGTCTCTGATTTTTCTACAAGCTATAACCATCCAATTTAGTCTCATCAATTCAGTATTTCTTATAACACACACAGGAATAAAATGTATACTTGTTAAAAATGTAACCACAGGACTCTTCTGAGTGCATTAAAGGATGTTTCTCTCACTCTCACTCAGAAGACTGTGCTTGCAGCTATTTAGGAAGATTTCACTGAAGACTGAATATCGCATTCACTGTTATCTGAATAAGAAATTGCATTCTATGAAAAGCCCAGGGAGTTCAAAGTTAAGTTCATATTCATTTAATTGAAAATCAAATCCAGTCTTTATTCTCAAGAACTTTCTTGCTTTAAAGGAAATTAAATGTTTAGGCTTCCAGGAAAATTCATACCTACTTTGATTGTTCTTAGGACCTGTGAAGAAGTTTCTAAACATCTTTGCACTTCTATTAACCAATTAATTGGAAAAAAGAAATGCAATGGCAGTATCCATTKTAAATGACATGAAAATTCTGTACTTATCAGCTGCAATGGCACCAATCAATGCCATGACAGAAGAGAGACTCAGGTGTTTTGTGTTATTTTCCTCTAAAATGTACACAGTGTTTATTACTTGCTTTCCTTAAGCAATGAAATTGCAAATTTGTCCAATTTTCTGATTGAAATAAAGTAATTTTTAGATTCCAAGAGAAGGTTTTTATTTCCTAAGACATCGTGTCACTCATTAAGCGATGCAATTTCAACACAGGTAATGTGGGGATGGGGTTAATAATCCAACTTTAAATAACACAGTAGTAAGAGCTGTCCTCATATCTCAGATGAATGAGTTCAGGAGAAATTAAAGACTTTAAGTTCACCCTCAAAATTCTCATATTTGGGTGCAGTATAACCCTTCACGATAAAAAGCTTGCAAACAGGGTCACCACACTGGAACTGCTGCTCACCCACATGAAAAGAGGCTGATGAATGCYCATTAAACACTGATCCCCAACTGAAATGCTGAGGTCATTGGCATCAGGAGAGCCTAACTTATTTAAGGTTTTATAGCTAAGCACTGTGACCTTCAAATGGATATGGATCTGAATATTAATTTAATAATAATAATGAAGTAATGAATTCAAAAGTTAGAGAGTGGATTTTTGGTCTGGGTTTTCATTTTTCTCACAGCAGAGAGGATTTTATCTTTGATTTCTGGATGGTATTTTAGGGATTAGGCATGGTGTTGTTAAATATACTGCCCCCTCCCCCCCTGCTATTTCAGTCTTCATGTGAGGTATCTTCCAGATATTCTTTAAAAAGAGCCTAAAATATGAATATCAGAATAATTCACAGAAGGAGTGATTGGGCACTGGAATGGGCTATCCAGGGAGGTGGTGGAGCCACCATCCTTGGAGATGTTTAGGGAAAGACTGGACATGGCACTCAGTACCATTGTCTAGTTGACGAGGTGGTTTGGTCATAAGTTGTACTCAATGATGTCAAAAGTCTTTTCAAACTTAACTGCATTTAAAAAAAATAATTAAAATAATAATAAAAGTGGAATTTATTGATAAAATAGTTTTGCACAATTTCTGTTGCATAAAAGTACATTAAAATAAAAAATATTCTGGTTAAATGATAACCAAGCATGTGTTTATTTTACAACTTTATGTTATGCTTGACACCAATAAGTGTTAATGTGGAGCCTCCTGTTCCTCATCTGTCTACTCAAATGTTTAGCACTAAAATTGGAGTAAAAAGCCAATCACATACAGTCTAGTTCTCAGCAAATCTAATATGCTGTAGACCTCCAGACAGGATGGCAAAAAGGTGTCTTTGACCCAATCTTCCATCGAAAGTATGAATGTGTGCCATTCTAGGGCCAGGTTCAGGTCTTACTGTCTCACTCAGCTGTAACTTGACATGATTTATTAAGCTTTCTTCTCTGATTTGCTGTCCATAAAGAATGCCTTTGCAGGTTAATGAAAAGTTTATGCTCAGCTGACATTTATAAAGCCTAAAATCAGAGGTAATTCAAAGAGAATGTGAAAGATGAGCAAAGGAACTTCAATTGCTCATGACTTTCTGAGCTCATGAAATTCTCCAGAATGACAACTATTTCTATATGAAGAGATTTCCCTCACAAAGACCTGTCCTTATGCAAACRAAAGYATTAGGTTTGCTTTGAAATTAAACAAAGTTCACGGGCTATACTTCCTTCCAGAGGCTTTTTTGATAAAGAAAAATATTTATAAATTCTGCTGCTTATCTTCCTTGTCCTCTGTATTTCTGTATGGGAATCCACGCTGTGTTTAAAATTGGTTTGTAATTGATTCTTATGTCGCCACAGGTGTCAACTGGAAACACTGACACAAGTATTCATTTGATATATGCAAGAATAAGAATATAAGAAACGCTGAAGAATGCACAATTTCATGTTGGAAAAACATCAGTATGAGCCAAGAGCTATTACTGCACATTAGAAAAATGAAATAATTAAATATTAGAATCTAATAATTAAGCTAATTAATAGTCACCATATATTCTTACCTTTTAACCATCACATACATCTTTTAACCAAGACACATACATCTTCTAACAACTACAGACTCAAGGACATAATTTTTAAACTTCTTTTATCTGAGAAGAGGAAAAAAAATCACCAACTTTCTCTTGTCTGCTTTTTAACCACCAAAGGAAGAACAGACATTTCAAGCCRTCACTGCAAAAAGTCTGCAGTTCCAGGTGTGTAAGGACAAGGCTGTTAGATGCTGTTACCGAACTGGAAGGAAATATTTTGGGACATTTTGGGCTGGTTCTTCTGGGGAAGAACAGAGGCATGTCACTGTCAGGAGGTCCCTTGGGACAGCTTTTTCCTCTGCCCCCACAATGATCAGGCAAAATTTCATTTTCAGCCCACTTTATCCTCAGTTCTGTAAAAAGGTCTATGGAAAACATCTTGAAAGAAGCCTTTCAAGCTACTAAAATGCAGTGCACTCACATCTGTCCTCACACAAGAGTAAACATGCCAGGAGGGACTGGATAAGATTTACATCCTTGTATGGTGATGGCCCAAGTTTGCTACTGATGTCATGAAACCATTGACTTGACAAGTTCATAATTTAACTTAAATAAGATGATCATTTTCTTTTGAAAGTGTAATTGTATTAGCAATCATCATAATTTCCATGTGAGAGCTTCAGTAGGCTGTTGCTCATAATGACTTTCTGAAGTGAGTATACAGTTCACCAGTGGRGTAAAATGAGCACTACTTGTGCAACCAGTATTAATTTTAAGACATATGATTAAATTTCCCTGGGTCATAAAGCAAAGGATAAAAGTAATCATAAATAGTTATTGCACTTCTAAACATTTTGTAATAATTTCCAGTCTCTCACATGTACCGAAAAATGGTTTTTAACAGGAAATCAAATGTATGAGAAAAAGAATGGTTTCTACTAAAAGACCTACGTCTCTAAAAATATTTTTCTATATCTATAAGCTAGTTAGCCTAAACATTTTTTCTTCACATTTTTTATATTTTGGACAGTAAATTTTTCAAATGCCTGAACTGGGCAAAGGAAGTAATAAATGTTTAAGGGTGTTTTGGCAATTCTGATAACTTTGGAAGAAATCTTTTATTCTCACAAAAAAAAAAAAAAAAAAAAAAAAAAAAAAAAAAAAGAATCAAAGAATCAATATTTACTTGCAACTCATTGACTAGGCATCATTCATTCATGAGTTGGTTTTATTATCAGAAGCCTCAAATTAGGCATATATTTGAGTGCAACTTAAGATATTATTACAGTACAAGATAAAAATCTTTATCAYCAATTTTATCTTCTATGTGTCTTGTAAATATTCAGGCAATGTTAACACTAAGATGTTTTTAAAAACTGCTGGAGATTACTKTTTTAATAGACTGCTGGGAGATTGGGTTGGCTTCTCATTAGCTGGAAGAACTTTCCAAGATCTCTAATTACCTTGTGATGTGAGTTAATGTGCACCACCATGACAGCACATTTGAGATAAAGGTGTTTGCATGATACAAGAGGTCTGTGATCTGTTCTGCATTATCTGATGAAATGCAGCCTTGCTGGAAGGCTTTGAAAATGAAGATGTTTAACACATTTTAAAATAACTACAAATCAAAATGATAGAAATTCATTGCAAAGAACAAGAAACAAAAAAACCCCAAATCCAAATCCCTCCAATATAGTCTATTCCCATTTCATACAAAGGATTTATAATAACCCAGGAGATACTCAGAAATGTTTCTAATTCCCCAAACAGATCTTGTTTACATTTCAAGGAAGTGTAACAGAATATACTGATAACTACTTCCATTGCATTTTTCCCTGTTTAACTCATTTTAAAACATTTGCGGTGCACAACAAATCCACAGGGCACATCAGAAACATGCAGATGAAACATGTTTCCCTCCTAGTCCTAAYTGCACGGTGTGATTAGTGATCAAATATTTTACTGCTTGCAATCAGCACACTCCAATGTAAGTGGAGGAATCTAACAAGCTGTGTCTGATTTTTCAGGACTCCAGAAGACCAAGCAAGGGGATGCTCACATGAGCAGAAAGAGTAATTTCCAGGAACTGCCTCCAAAATGCTGCCTATCATCTCTTTAACATTCTAATAGGTGCTGAAGAGAAAGGGATCTGTTCAAGATCCAGGGCAGGGAACTTTCTGTCTTATGAAGATACTCACCAAGGAACAAATTTTTTATAATTACTAATAATCTTTTTYTCAGAAAGAGGATGTGGCACATATTGAAACTCCTACTTTTAGCCAAAATTCTATTGTCATTATATGAAACTTCTTTATGTGATTCATTGATTTTGTTGGAGTGCTGCCCATTGAAATTATGCAACAGTTAAAAACAAAAATAAATAACAGGGAGGAAAGCTAGCCTTTCATTGCAAGATCTTTTTGATAATTTAATAATATGCATCAGTTTATATATTTCATTACATTGCACATTACGGAGCTCCAGAATGTAAGCATTTTAGAAATTAAACTATTTTAAAGAAGGATAGAATGATTATTAGATATAAGAGAAAAAAAAAAACAAAATGTTCTTAATATTCCCTTCTAGGAAAGCAAGTAACTGATTTTCAGCATCATTGGTTCAACAGAATAGCTCCGAATATTTAATGAAGTTCAAACAGAAACAATATCTCAACTAAAACCTGGAGTGACCTTCATAGCCTTCAGCCTGACCTCTATTTAACACTGAACATTTTAATATTAATTTAAAWTATTTATGAATCTCTACTTGTCTCATTCAACGTGCTGCCTGAAATTCTAAAACTCCACTGATAACCAGCCAAACAACTCTAGGGTAGTGAGGAGAAATGTAAACAGTGGGATTTGATTACCTTTTCAACAAAGGCTAATTGAATGAAGCATGCAAATAAAAGGAAGAAGAATTGCAAAGTCAGTTTTCATTTAGCACACAACAATTATTAAGTGCTGGAGTCTTGTTTGAATCCCAAGTTAACACCAAAATAAAATACAATTCTTCTTAATGGTTCAAATAATTAACGACACAAGCAAATGAAAACGTGGATTCTGTAACAATTCACACATGGATCACTTTCTGAAAGATACACTCAATTGATACAGGAGTCATGTCTTAGCAAAAACCAATTTTTTTGGTTGAACAGAGGAGTATATGGGTAAAATATAAGGACTGCTGAAACAGAGAGACTCTGATACTGTGACAGATATTTCCAAATGCAATCTCTGTGGATTGAAAAAAATGAATATATCTTTAAAAAATTTTCTTATGTTTTCTTCAAGTTTCTGTTTGTTTTTGTTTTTTTTTTCATTAAAGCTATAGCTCTAACCTTTCACAAAAAGAAAAAATTGCCACTAGAATAAATCTTGAAAATCAGTGTAAATTTTGTTCACATCTTTGAAGATAAAGCTGTTTRTACAGCTTTTTTTTTTCTTTAGGTTTTGCTCTGTGTTTCTGTTACATACTTGTAACTTCATTGTTGCATTACTTAGTACAGCTATTCAAATGATTTATTCTCATGTGTTTTAATAAAATCTCTTTTGAGACTTCCTTGCAGAATTTGTCAGAATTGTCTACCATATCTGCTATCAAGGTCTCATTCATCTCTATACCATATTTGCAATTCTTTGTGAAATTGGCTAATTTTTCAATGTCATATTATTACTGCCRTAATTCTTTTAGGCTGAAATTCATCCTATTTCAAAAGTTTTTTCAAGGCTTGTGTACCACTGCAATACTACCTGAACTTTCAAAATAATGCTTTGTGCTGATCGTAGATGAAATAGCATTGCAACCTCTGAGGATGCTTGCCCTTTCTTAGTAATTATTTATGGGTAGCCAAATGAAAATGTTTTAGCGTAAAAAACATCTCTGTATCTTGTTTATTAAACTATATCTCCACTCTCTGAAGTTATCCTTTKGCTATTGTTAAATATATATTTCAAGACCTGTCAACTGGTTGTATAAAACAAATATCAATGGAAATRCTTGGAGAGCTGATTTGCTAAAATAAAAGTCTTTTGGAGCTGGAAAAGCCCAGCCCCCGCTGAATCCACGGTGCAGACATTTTCAGTAGAAGTTAAAAGGTTAAATGTGAGCAAATATCTTCTTTAAAAAAMAAAMAAMCAAACAAACAAACATATTTGATTGTGGTTTTGTTTTATTTTAATGTTATTTATATTAGTATTAAATATACTTAAGTAGATGGAGAAAAATAAGGCAAATTGTTATTTTAAAAGAACATATTGCATTGAAGGATAATTGCTTTTATTCCAAAGTCCATCCCTCCCCATTTTCCTTCCCCATTTCTGGAGGAATCCTTGTTAACAAGTGGGAAGTTTAGCAGTTCRGTCTTCCCAGGCAATAGATTTTGTCTGTGTGAAGAACTAGTGGTTCATTTTAAATAACGTTTCTTGCTGAAACATTGAGTCAAAAATTGGACACCTGTGTTTTRGTTTTTATTTTAGAATAGGTAAACTTGACCAATCTCACAGGTATTTTCCAGCATAAGTTTATGCAAAGCATTTTACCTTTATTCAAATGCAATTTTAAAGATGCTTTCTATGCAGTTGTGTTTCATMTATTAGACAAACCAACAACATTCACTGTGCATTTACTGATGAGAATAAGTGTTTCATACATTGTTAAAGAGGAATAATACCTATATACATTAAGTAATTACCATTAGCTACTTTGAGAGGATTGTTCAGCTGCTTGGAACACATTTTGAATACACTGTATTATTGACTCATCCCTCTCCTTGGCTTAGTTTACTGTATAA
>NW_026623443.1:710787-717252 GCF_030028575.1 Malurus melanocephalus | reverse complement strand
AAAAAAAAAAAAAAAAAAAAAAAAAAAAAAAAGACCTAAAAAGAGGCAACTAAAAAAGTCAGAGTGATAGTTCACAAATCTATTACTCCAATTAGCTTAAAAAAGAACAATTAGCTAACACTATCTAATCTACCATGAGCATTTAGAGGATAGAAGTGTTTCAGAAATTCAGAATTTTAGCTGATTTTTAGTGCGTAAATATCATCAGCTGGGGGTATCAATGAGCACTATGAACACAAAAATAAAGATTTCAGGATWTTTTTTTTCCCTAGTTCCTCGTAATATAAACCAGCTAAAAATGTCTGCATGACTCCAAGTAATTATGATACAGCACTTTAGGATCTGTAAAGATCAATTTATATTTTTTAATGCATGATCATCCCCTTATTGTCCATATAAAAATATGAATTCTTGGAAAAAGAAAAGTATCAGCTCTGTGCTAGGAAATAGATGTGGAATGACACAGGATATTTTTTGAAGCACTGAAGATTAAAAAGAAATACTTTAGCAATAAGCCTAACCCGAACCCTAACCCTAACCCTAACCCTAACCCTAACCCTATTGTTAAATGTAGTCTTTCTAGAAAGTGCTACTGAAGACATTCAATTATTATTTCATATAATTATATGTTTCTTTTTTTATAAAAATTTGGTATCTATGGAATCTGGAAATTGTTCTAAAATTGTGAGACTCCTAAGTGGAATTGGCCTTGTTGAATTTAATGGGATTTCCATGGACCTAYTCGTTGAGCTTGTCCAGGTCCCTCTGGGTGGCATCCCATGCCTCAGGCGTGTCAACCACACCACTCTGTTTGGTGTTGGCTGCAAATTTGCTGCAGGTTCACTCAATCCGTGTCATTAGTGATGACATTAAACCGTAGTGGTCCCAATGCAGATCCTTGAGAGACAGCGCTGGTTCCCTGTATTCATCAGGACACTGAGCCATTGACAACTGCCTTTGGATGTAAACATCCACCATCCATCACATCCAAGTAATCCTGGATCCTATAATATCAGCATTGATTCCTACCTTTAGGGTCCCTGTAGGGACCTTGTACCAGCTAAGGATATGAATTATCACAATCCATGATCTGTAACTGGCCCTGCTCATATTCTGGACCTAAGATTTAGCCATGAYCTCAACAAATTCTTTAGACTCCTCCATTCTCTCATTGCAAAGGCAAGTTAGAGGTGCATGGTTTACTTTGCCCAAAAGCTGCAGATATGCTCCCAAACTTTCAAGTTCTCTTTGAAACAAGTCCAAGAGCAGAATCTTTCTGCATTGGTTCCAACTCTACAAGAAATAATTGCTTTACTCACAAGATACGTGCTTGACATTTCCTGAAGAGCCAATTTTTAGCAGCCAAAATCCTTTCAGAGAAAAGGATAAAGGAACTTTATCTCATTTATGTGTATATGCAATTTTACTCTCTCYTTTCCAGAGTTCTCAAAGGCTGTTTCACGGATCCCTGAGGGGGATAGCCTTGAGGAAAAACAACCTCTTGGTTGTATCTGTTTTTTCCAAGCTGTGTTTTACATCTTGTGGTGTCATCAAGTAGTATATCAAGAGCATTTCTGCACTTGACTTTCCTTATTTTCTCCTGACAGTATCCTCGGGGTTGATAAATGATTCTGCTTTCATATAGAAGGCTATGTATTTATTTGGATCCTATATATAAGTTTATGAAATCATGACATTCTGCAGCAGTGACTGGAGCAACAGGCAAAGGCTATTACATCAGTTAACCCTTAGGGGATGATTGTTGTTAKCTGTCCTCTTGTCATTAACTCCTTGAGGACTAAAAATGTGTATTGCTAATAGCAAGTTGCAGTTCAACAGTTTCCAGCATCAGGTTTATGGCCACRCAAGCTGAACAAGAATATTATTTGTATTTTGCCTGTATTTTTAATCAGTCTAAAATGCTGTTCATGTTTCTGGGAGCAGAYGCAGGAGACAAACATTGCTTATAGATAGCGTGAGGAGACAGAGTTGAAAACACAGAAGAGAAACATAATCTGCCTTACTCGCTTATGTACTTCACATTTTTGCTTAASCTTGTTTAAGCTTGGACCACTGTCCTAGTAATGTTTATTTAAGGAATCACAAGGTCAGTTTCAGGGAGTGTAAAGGCTGGACTCCTTACAGTAGTCTTTGAAACACTTTTAATTTAACTGCAATTGTCAGTTTTAGCTTGCACCTAAAATAACTAAACTGATAAGACACAATAAGGAGAGGCTGAAGTACATGGCAGTGAGGAGCATTGCTTCAAAGCTGTGAGAAAATGTATTCCAAGCAGTCCCTCCTCACACAGCCTGGTGCCAGGGCTGCTGTATATCCTGCAGCCAGGCTTTCTGACTGCTTCTGCTGCTTGAGATGCAGGCAGCCACGCTTTGGCACATCTCTCAACTTCTGTTCTTCCGCAGCTCAAATGTCCATTTCATACCAGTGTCAGTTCTTTCAATGGTCCTGTAAAAAAAACAGCTATAAAATACATGTGCTGTAAGTTCTTTGGAACAGGAAATAGCTCTGTTTAATTCAGTTTCTAGAGTCTGTTGACAAGAAATCRCTAACCTATCTTGCATTACAATAGAAATGACAAGTGCTCCTAATAAATGGAAAGGCATTTATTTTATGGATGCCAAACCTGCTTCTGCATGTCCCAAACAGATGGGTTCAYAAATCAGTTGGCTGCAATTTCAGAGGAATGCTGGAAGTTTATCCAATAGAGRGCTGGTGTAGAGCCCAGATCTGTCACAGGAGTGCCCCAAGGAGTTGCTCTGTAGCAGCCCCCACTTTGCCTGCTGCGATCAGAGGGCCAGGAACAAGGARCAAATGGGATGGGAACCATCATGGACTGCTCATCCCCTTCTGCTGYTACCAGGGATCATATGCTTTAGATTATTCCATGAGCGAGGAAGTGGTGTTGATTACTGACTCAGTGCCAAATGTATGTTTACTAACTGTTCATCTCTAACTGAATTAGGAAATACATTTTTATTTGTGGTGTCATTTTATTATGTGCAGTAATTTGGTTTCATGTGATATGTCACCCAAGGGGTTATTTGTACATAAAGGGAGAGATGTTAAGCTCAATCTCTCTTATCATAAGTTAATGAAATTAAACACCGCAAATAAATTGATGTAATTTGTTGGCACACATTAGTTTCCATATTTGGGTTGCTGAAGAGCAGAGTCCACTAACGTGCAGTTAAAAAAGGATTAAAAACACCTTTTTGGACAGCCTAGGAGGACATATAAGTACTTAGGTGGAGCCTTGAATKACTTTTGAAATATTTTGGGAAAGCCACTACAATATACATAATGTAGTTGTGTATTCCTTACAAACTTCAATTCAATGATTGGTTTCAGATTTTTTGTCACTTTGGAACTTACACTAGTGATTCAGGTAATTCATATCAAAGAAACTATTATGGCATATTCTTTCAGCAGCCATCTGTGTCACGTGATAAGTTGTTCCTCAGTTTTGCTTCTGTAAAACAAGTGGTAGCATCAGTAAATTTGCTGTGAAAAAAACTCCCTGTGGCCATAGATTTGTTCAATCAAACAAATGGCCCTGCTTGAGGTGGACAGGACATGCTGTCATCTAAAACATAGCAATCTTTTTCTCTGTTCGAGCCCACGCTGATTGCAACTCTTAACATTTTAAATATACATAAGTTAGATATATTGTAGGTCTATAATCCATGCACAGCTACCCCAGCTGAAGGTAACTATTAGTTCATTCCTTCTGTTCCCTCCTTTCTCTTCTCCTGGTCCAYGCTTTCTTCCCTGCACTCAGAATATGTCTATGCTACACTCTGGCAGGTGCTTATTTATTTGTTCATTTTGGCAGTGATTTGGTGCCATTGAATAATTTACATAGCACATTATTATAGCTTTGCAATGGTCAAGTTAGGCTGGACTTTTACGTCAATTCCTGTGGCTTCCTTTTGCAGCTACACAGGGTCTGTCCTGACCCAACTGCTGGAATTTTAAATACATTAATAACATGTGAAATCTTAAATTACCATGGATGTCRAATATCTGCCTCCACTGAAAGAAGTAATGAGTGGGCTCTCTTTGTGACTGCAGGCTCCTTTTTCTTATAAACTTCTCTATCTACACTAAAAGTACTGGCACTGGCTGATTTTCCAAATATTAATAGAACCGGAGAGAAAAAGATATACTCTTAAGTTTGTTAGCTTTTTCTGTTTTTTCACAGCAGAAACAAAATTGCAATTCACTTTTTGGTGACATAAATCGGCCAATGCAGCAAAAATTCCCCTTTCACTATCCACAAAGRTAAGGTGCCCCTCCCACACCCAACTTGTCTGTGCCCTTGATTGATTGTGCCCTTGATTCAAAAACACTTTTGAAGTGTTTGAGCTGAAGAAAGAAAAATTATTTGGGAAAAAAAAAAAACAATTATTGATTTATAAAGGTATTTTATTTAATCCTTCTCTTCTACCATAATTCATAACTAAGATGTGCCCTTTTAAAATGTATGGCAGAAAAGAATATGGTTTTTGTGCTTGTCAAAATGTGTTAATTGTACAGATTTGTATAGGACTCTGTGTGGCTTGGGCTATTCATCCATTATCTTTCAAAAACATTCACACTCTTTGACGTGCTTTACTTCGTACCCCTCGACAAAGCCTTGTCCAGTTCAGTTTGATCTGAGTATCTCACAACAATTTGTGTGCTTTAKCTTTACAAATCCCTTACTAGATAAGGAAAAAAAATCTCCACTTTGGTGATGTGAGATTTCTTATGTGCCTTGCACTCGCTTACACAAGAGATCTATCATTGTAGACCCACATCTAGCACCAAGGTACCTTTCAAACTGCACAACAGAAGAGTAATGAGTTGTGTTAGTGAGATATTGACTCATATTCTTGGTCACTAGTAAGTCTAAATAAATGTAGAGGTACATTAAGCTTTCTGGTTCAAACAAGACATAGGCTGTGACAGGTACGTCTAGGGAGCAAATAGCAACAGCATGTTGAAATACACAGAATATCAGAAATTTTTAGCAGTGGTCAGCCCTGATTCCATGTGTAATTATTACAAAAAATACATTATCACTGCACTGTCAAATTTACAGTTGCTGATAAATTGTTAAAATTATCTGGTTTTGGTAGCATGGAGATCACACCTGGCTAATTAGAGCTTCTGACTCCAACATTTATGGTCAGACACCATCATATCTCTCCTCACATATGTTATTCACTTGAAAATACTGTTTCATTAACTGACAGGGTTTTGTTCTTTTAGTCAATTTTGTGCCTGATTAGGGCAGAAGAGAGACTAATGTTGTCTCATGCCACATGCATGGAGGTCAAAGGCTGAACCATCAGAACCTGTGCATTTTCTATATCCAGATTGTCTCTTGTGCTCAGCTCCAGGTGTTAGGAATTCACCACCAACTACAAATATGCTTCATACACTGCACACACTGTTCAGGTGGAGAGAAGTTTATATCAAACCTATTTTTCCCCATCTAGAATAATGTTTTRTAATTTATTCTAAGCACGTGAGAGCATTGGGAAAATATTTGACAAATAATATACTACCATTATTTACACATAAGGCTCTTGAAAAAAAAAATAAATAAAGTAAAAGACAAAATGGAGGCACTGGTTTATGACAAAGCTATTTCACATATTAAACTTATAAAGCATTAACATCTGTCCCGTCCCGCTCGAAAGAGGGAGTCGGGGAGGATTCTTTTAATAGATTTTTTGGACAAAAAATAAAGCGCAAACGCGGCAATATTATATCTGAGAACTGTTTATTGATAAAGAAGGGCAAGTGYTCCTACCACTTCCTACCAAGGGGGGAATAGAAAAGAAGGAAAAGGAGAAACGGAGAGAGACAGAATAGGAGACAGATTGTTACCGCTGTACCCCGGGCACCCCGTCGATGTTGGCAGAAGGAGAGTGTGTGTGTGTGTTGCGAACTGCGAGGAGCCTGCGCGGCTCCTGAGGCAGCTGGGCGCGATTTCCAAACAGCAGCGGCTGCGTGTCCTTCTCGACAGCGGAGAAGACGAATCCGTGGTTACGGGCACACTCGTGAGATCGCTGCGGCTGCTGTGGGCAGGCTGGGGCTGCGGGCACTGCTGGACACACGGCTGGGGCTGCGGGCACTGCCGGACACACGGTTGGGGCTGCGGGCACTGCCGGACACACGGCTGGGGCTGCGGGCACTGCTGGACACACGGCTGGACACACGGCGGCTCCGTCGGGAACAGCAAACACGAGGTTGTCGCAGGGTCGAGATGCCTCGGGGAAGCGGCGAAGCAGAGCACACGGAGAAGACAGGTGCGAACAGGGAAGGCAGGACCACAGGGAGAAAAGGAAAAGCGAAGGAGCGGGGGGAGGCCAAGGTGACCCTCGAGGCGGGCCCCCGCTACCTCCAAGAACTCCAAAGGAAAATGGCCCCCGTTGTGTCGCAGTTAGCTGCTTT
>NW_026623443.1:705388-706403 GCF_030028575.1 Malurus melanocephalus | reverse complement strand
TCACGGCCGTCTCTCTATGGCTCTGGGCTGCTCGCTCTCGCACGGCTGAAGCGAGTGCCGCTCCCAACACAGCACAGACAACTGCCTTGCCTTCCCTCGGTTTAGATYTTGCTTTCAATCGCAAAGCCGTGATACGATCTACCACGCTTTGYACGCTGTGCCAGTGCTCTGCAGCCCACTCYAACCCAGTCAGAGAGGGTCTAGCTTTGAAAGCTTCTAGAAACTCAAGCAAGGGGGCGGACGGGTCTCYGCCCGGTTTCTCTTGGCGGGCAAMGRTATCCATTGCYATTGTTCACTGAATCGCGGGCAAGCGACTTTGGGATGGCCCACACTTTAACTCAATCCTCGAACAAAGTACTCTCCAAACACACACAAAAGATTTTAACTAACCGCACACYACCTCCCAGAGCGGGTAACACTGTTTCACCCTCTAGGAAAACCGCTGCAAGCAGCCTGACACTGCAAAAAACAACCCAGCACACTGTGAGAAGGGGCAAACAACTCTTGAGGAGGGTTCCACTGTAAGATTTCTGAGTGCCCCAAAGCACTCCCCAAGAGAACACACTTTCAAATACGACCCAATACACTGCAAAAAGGGGACAAAAAATACTTCTCGAGTGGGGTCTCACTGCAAAGTCTCCAAGTGCCCCCAAAAGCACCACCCGAGAGAACACACCATCAGGCACACAGGCAGCCAAAGAGCTACAGAAAGGGGTGTGGAATGSGTCTCAGAGAGGGTCACACTATACAAGTCTCTAAGTACCCCAAAAGCACTCTCTGAGAGAACACACAGTGAATCAGTTACAGGCACCACATTTCAGGGAGGGTCACACCGTTTTTTTTTCTTTCAATGCCCAAGTAATCTCTCCCTAAAACAAACACACACCAAGAAAATTAAAGCAGATATAATATTTTTTTTTGTCCAAAAATCCCGACGCTGCCACCAATTTAATGTCCCGTCCCGCTCGAAAGAGGGAGTCGGGGAGGATTCTTTTAATAGATTTTTTGGACAAAA
>NW_026623443.1:665671-704299 GCF_030028575.1 Malurus melanocephalus | reverse complement strand
GAGGGACAGAGCTCCCAGCAAGCGCACTACTCCCGGAAGCCATCTTTTACCTCGTGGAACATATGTTGAGGCATGAATAAGAATCAGACTGGTCTCTGTCAACATCAATGTGATACTAAGACCAAGTAAGCTTTTAAAATTGAGCAGTGTTTGAGTAAGAAATCTTTTTCTGCCCATTGTGTATAATGGGGGAAAAATGACAAAAGTAATTTGTCTGTATCCTTTTTAATGGCACAGCTCCTTAATGAAAAGCTATGAATAAAGGAARCTATTTGGTGCAGAGATTAGGAATTTACTCCCTATTTTCTGTCAGAATATAAGACATGAATATTTCAAATACTTAATAAGAAATGATAAACAGTTCATTTAGCCCTGAGTCATCCATCAAACAGAAGTGCATATTTATACATCCCTGCCAAGCACAGATCTTTTAGGCAGCACCTGGGAAAACTTGACTGTTAAAGTGCTTCAGGCTAAAGTATTGTCTTTGATACTATTTTGCTTCCAGACCTCAAACCCAGATCTTCTTTTGTACCTCCTCAGCTGCAGGTCAGCTCATCCAGCTTTGGTCCACCCTGCCACTTTCTTGCTTCARGTTCTGTTATTGTTGTATAAATTCTCCATTCTTGACTCCATCCTGATCCAAATCACACTCCTATCTATCTCTTTAGCCTTGACTTACATAGTCTGCTTTTTGACCCTCTCCTCAAATTCCAGGCAAATTCTTGCTATTTGCCTTGAGTAAAGCATCTGCCAGCTCTTCTGGCCTCTAGAACAGGGAGTCATTAAAATGGCTTTTGGGTTTGGCCTGTATGGTAGAGATTTCTGTGTCCTTAAAGACTATGTTGCATATGTTTAAATTGTGCATTTATAAAAACCTTGCCCTTATGATTATTTAATTGTATCAATATAAAAGAAAATTGAAATTACAGTAAAGGGGCYATTTACGGTGTCTCCAAATGATTTATCTCATGTATTTCTTTAATCAATAAAGCATGGAATTGTTTTCCTCCATGAGAGTCAAATGACTGGGAGCGACATAGATTCCATCTCTTAAACCTGGACCTCGATTCCTGTGCATCAGCAATAGAAAGAGAACGAATTTCACTTTAATTAATATTTAGAAGCTTGGGTAGTTTTCTGCAGAATGTTGATGACTGGAAAATCTTGAGATGTGTTGAAAATTTTTTGTTTCCAGGAAAACCAAATGAGTTTAGACTGGAAAAAATGGGCTGGGCTGGGCTGCATCCCTCGTSCCAAGAAGGAGGCAGGGTAGTGGTGATACACTAGGAAATAATCAGCATTTTAAGAGAAGAAAACCAATCTTTTCTTCAGATATACAMTAGAAAAGACAACATTTAAATGAATAATTTTCTGTGAAGCTTTCTTCAGTGTGTATATGATTACATACCATGTGAGCCTCTGCAATCAAGGAGATCAAGAAATAACATGTTTCTTTGGGAACAGAAATTTCAGAGAGAAATTCAGAATAATTGTAGAAGGATCTGCTCTTTTGTATAACAATTTGTCAATTTATTTTAGGTCTAGTCAGTGGGTGAATAATGAAAGGATGAAGATGAGATATTTSAGAGCTTCTTTTCCACTGAGTTGGAGATTACACTCCGCTGGAGATGTCCTTGAAGGTATAGTGATCCATTTTGCTTAAATTGAGCAAAACATCATAGAACATTTTTTGTCTCTCTTTCCTAACTCTGCAACAGCAGTAAAAGATGCAAATCTACTTAAAACCTTGAATACTATCCGTACCACACAATAAATAAACAGGTGTGATACACTGTAAAATAAAGATAGAAGTTATACAATGGCACACAGATAAAAGAATATCTGTTAATAAACTGTTTAAATATAGATTGGATGCAAATAATGTTTTAGTTTGAAATCYAAAATCAATAAAAAGAGAAGCAGAGTACACCACCTCTTCTCTGGGCATTGCTTATTACTAAGTAAACACTATACATTTCATCAGGAAGGCATTTTTACCGAGAGAAGATTTGCTTCTTTTAACTGACAACAATAAACTGTTCGTATAAAACCAGGAGCAGTGTGTCATACAATTTTGTTTTAAGTGAATAAAATTTACATCCCCACAGTGAAATGAGCAAGCTTTTTTGCTTTATTGCCTTTTGACAAAGCTGTAGATAGAAATAATAGTATTTGCTGAAGCAGCAGAAAAYGTTGCAGTTTAGTTCTGATGTATATTATATTGCATTTAGTACAACACACACAGGTTGTAATACTACTTTCTCATGTTAAGTATGCACTATMTTTTTAACATTACATTTGTTCCAACAAATTCTGAATGTTTAGGGCAAAGACACCTGTATATACTGGTATTTGTAAGTCATATATGCTCAGAAGACTGAAGATATTTAGATTCTGTTGAAATTGAAAACTGTGTATTTCAGAGTATATATTTGCCTGTTTGCTTTCTCTGCGCCCCATCTGAACATTTTCAAATATTTCACATATACAATCCTGTTGAAACCAGAAGGTTTACTTTTTTTGTCTCTGAGCCATAAAGGTTTTTAAGCAAATTGTTTTGCTTTAGCTGCAACACAAATTGCATTAGAGGAACATTTTCTGGAGGATTAATAAACCCAAACCTGTCTGCAAGCATTGGGTTCTGTAACACCTGTGGTGAATAACTTATTTCGATAAGGTGTTCTCTGGTCAGAAAGTCAAAATAATCTGAAAGACATTCCTMTCCAGTGCTTTATTAGATTGCAAATAAAGATGAATCAATGTATTGTTATGTGTAATGCTACATGCATAATTCTTCAGTATTCATACATGCAAGTGATCTTTTTTCTCAGAAATGAAGGTGTAGTGTCCATTAATATCTGGGAACTAAGTTCCTCTGGAAATCCTCTGCTGCTTTACTGGGATCCTAAAGTAAAGGTTTATGCTTTTAATGTTATGCATGTATGTAAATGTAAAGCATCTCATTTACAGAAATCATCACCAGAACCAGCTGAAATTGGCTCTCTGCAGCAGCTCAAGTGTATGGGATTGAATGCTTGTTCTTAGCACAAGTTAATCTTCTTCCAAAATGAAAAATGAAGACATTTTGGATGCTGGTAGCATTTTGGCACCTCATTCTGTTTATAATCCTTTTGCAGAGGTGCTTGCATGAAATGAAATTTTTTAATATTAATTTCAAAAGTAAAAATAAATTTGTTTACTCAGTGGCAAAACCAGCCTCTAATCCTCCAGTATATCCTTTCATCCAAGAGGAAACTTTCAAACCTTTAATCCTCAATTTTGGAAATCTTTTACTGAGACTAACTCTGATTTAATTTCATTCATCATCATAAGACTGATGAATGATAAATCAGGCTCGTTATTCAGAACTTGTTTATTTTCTTGTCACTTCCTTTATTTATTTTTTTTTTCCTTTGATTCCCTTCTCTATTTTTGCTTGCTCCTATTCCAACAGCTTAGGTGGATAGTAGCTACTACAACRTTTACATTGAAGAGAGCAGTCAGTCAGTGCACTCCTTTGGAGAGCTGTGGAATGAAGAGGAAGGAATGATTTAATCATCCCCAAGCAATTCACTCACCGGAAAAATACAGTCAAAACTGATGTGTTCTTAGTGCTCAGTGTGGTGAAAATATTGCTACATCATCATATAAGCTACAAAACTGACTGAGCTGAAAAGATGTTATGTAAGATGCCTTACATTCAGTTCAGTGTTTTCTYATAATATTCTGAATACATTTAAAGAGATGATAGCTAATGAAAAATCTTGAAACATTGATATCTTATTATTGATCTTGCAGTTAAAACTAATCCAAATGCTTGCTTCATGGAGCCTTTGAAGAAAAGGGATTTTTCTATCTAGGAATGCAAGGAGAAATTTAAAACAGTGTATATGTGTAATATATACATATTTTAGCTAGCAATTCAAATATTTTGCTTGTAATGATGTGTCTTGGTACCTGTAAACAGCAGGAATTTTCATGGAAAGTGCTAGCCACCTAAAATATTGCACCATTTCATTGATCTCATTTATGCTGTCAGGATCARTAAACCTTTGACCTGAAGGTCAGTGTAGGAAGAGTAATCTAATGACTTCTCTAGAGATGACAGACATTCTGCATCAGGTACTCAGATTGCTCTGTTTGGAAATCAGTGGTTCCAAAAGGAAGTTGATAATCAGGGAGAAGTAAAAAGGTCAAGTTTTCTGTARTTCTTCATATTTGCAGCCAAATACGTGCTGCAGATGTTAATAACATTTTTTCTACCRTGTAAAAGAAGCTATACAGCAAGGTTTTTTAACTACATGACATATATTTAACAAGTAAAAATTTTCTTCACAACCACCTGGAATAAGTTTACAACTGTGAACCAGGATTATTTATTAAATATACTTTTATTGCTTCCACATCTCTCATTTTCATAAATTKTTATATAATTTTGTCTAAAAGACTATTCAAGAGTTTATTAAAATTTTATTAGCCATGAATAACCCAAACAAACAAACAAATGAAGCAAAATTAAAAAACACAAACAAAATAACCCTAGCCAGGATACAACTTGCTTTTAAGATCAAGCTTGGTTTCATATAAGACTTCTTTATTCTTACTCAGTAAATATCATAGATTTATAGGAACATCATTTTAATCCCTTACAATAGCTTCAGGTATTATTTTTCCATCATTTTTGCTTTTCTTTTTTTTCTTTTTTTTTTCTTTTTTTTAATATATAGAGTATTTTTCATTTGGGCTGTATTCCTAATTTTTGAACAGAGAAACAAGACCAAAATCATTTATTTTTAAAGTCACATCTGACCTTCTAATCATAAACATTGTTTCATCAACCAGAGAAAAAGAAGTCATGTGAGAAGATTGGTACACAGCAGAGAATTTTCCAGCCAATCAGTGGTAGTTAGAAGTTTTGGTATGGCACAAAACTTCAAGTACCTACTTAAGATTAAACACATTTTTGAATGCTCTTTCTTCACACAGGAAATATATGCAGTTATAAAATCTTTTTTATGTTACTGGATGAAGCACAGCACTGATTTCAGACCCACAGTGAATTTGTGGATTCACAATGAGAAAAATAATCTTCTGACTTGTAAACAGAGTACCAGTTGATCAAGGAATTATTGTAAGTAATAAATACAGATTTCTACTATTTCATATTGGAGGATACATATTTAATGTTATATCTATTTCTTCCAATTTTGGTGATAAATCTGYCATTTAATTCTTAGGGTTTTTGCCAAGATTTGAATGTCTGCGATTCCCTAAAGAATGTTTTTGGAAAAGAAATATTTTCTTGCTGCCATAATAATTTCCTAACTTCTTAAATTCTTTTACTACTGCTTGCTGCTGTAATAATTTCCTAACTTCTTAARTCTTTTTGCTACTGCTAGATAGCAAGAATTTTCAAAAAACTCTATGCTCAACAACTCAGAAAACAACTTTTAAATGTGGTGTGCAAACAAATGACAGGTAAGGTTGCTAATGATTTTGAGTGATCCCACAAAACCATACATCACAGTGGTGTCCTCTTCCTGTGCAGTACCCTGTTCACACAGACATATTCTAGAAATGGTTTATCCATTTGTGACACTTCTAAAAATTTARGAGATAGTATTACTTAGCTTCACTGCAACTAAACTGTATGAGTAGAGCAACGTAAATGTCTGTTGTCACTTTACGCTTCCTTTCCCTAATCYTTTCAGTGCCACTGGAATAGTTTCAGGATTCCTGTTTCAAAATTGCTTGTCATTGGCTTCATAGAGCAATGCTCACTGTAACTCAGAGCACTGCTTTGCACGCTGCATCCCCACCTAAAGAAAACTGAGCGGCCAAATACTTTTTCATTGCTGCTCACACAAAAAAAGTATTTCTTAATTTTTCACAGCCAAAGACCCATTTGGTTTTCTCCCCTGCAGCCGCCTCATTTCCAGCAGTGTCATCAGAGCACATGGCCCTGGCACAGCAGGTAATTATCTGTACAAGGCAGAAAAGATCCAGCTGTGAAAGGTATTCTGCTACAGGTAACATATGGCTCTGCAGGGTGTCCCATCTGCCATGGCTTCAGCAACTGCACACTGTCGCATGAAAGGCTTCCAAGGGACTCGGTGGCTTTGAGACAGCATTCCCCCTTCTTGTGTCCCCTCACCCTGTTTTCTGTTTTCATATAGCTTTGATTCTAAGCACTCTGTGTTCTCTGTCATGGTCTCTTCAGCAGCAGTGAAGCAGACACTTAGAAAATTGTACCTATATTTATTCTGAATGATTAAATTGCTTAAAATGCTGCTTGAACATTTACATCTTTTCTCCTTTGCACTTTATACCTTTGTTGACTTTTATTTACAAATTCCCGTGCCTATTCATAAGGAAATGGAATGACCTTTTCACCTGTGAGATAATTGGTCAGTGAGAGAGTTTGCAGCTTTTTCCTGTATCCCTGTATGGGGATGAACTAGAAGAGGTGACGAAGTTTACCTCTACCTGCTAGTTATTATGAAAAACAGAAATATTTTGGCCAGAAAAAAAATGTTGTTTTCAGTGCAGACAGTTTTCTTTTACTCAGTTCTTGTTCAAAATAAAGAGTCTGGCCATACCATGGGCACATCAGTAGTACAACAGAAGGACAGTTTGGTCTTCTTTTCCCTTCCAAAACATTATTCAGGTTTTCTTTCAAGGATCTTGGTGGTGGTTTTTCACACATAGGCTGTTATACTTTCTCATCAGTAGCCCATCTTATAAATGATACCATGAATAATTATGGAAAAGACCTCTTCATCCTTTTCCAATACTGAAGCAGAGTTTGCTTGTTTGGGAAGCTAAGATGCATGATTTTACATCCCCAGCTTCTGTTCCTGCAGAAGCTAAACTGGACTACGTTGCCCAGCTGAAACACAAACTGGCCAGCACTCAAAGCCATCCTTCATTCCTTGGCAGAGCCAGAGACCTGCAAGGCAAAGACAAGGGATTCAGGGGACCATTTCTGTCTCTAAGGATTTCTCGCAGCTTTCAGCTGACTCTTTGTCTTTTTACTTTTTTTTTTTCCTTGCACTTCTATTTTGGAGGGATTTGTTTGCATTTCGTTGTTTAGCACATTTACAAAAAAATGTCTTCTTGTTTCCCACTTTACTGACTGAATTAGAGATTGATTTCCTGTAGAAATATTCTCTCAGGGAGAGAATAATTCTGCCTGCTTAAAATAATTTTAGATACTTTTTCTGCAGTATTTTATTATTTGGAGTTGAATTGACTTATGCTRAGACAGAAATTGGCTTAGTATCTTTCAAGGTACATAGCTACATTTATTATCTTTCAGAATGCTGTGAATGTTTAAAAGATGTCACAACATAATGTATGAGTGAAACAGAATAAACTGTATTAATGCAGCCTTATTTTGAATGTAGAACACCTTTYCATGTTTGCATTGCAGAGAACAATGCCAGGGCACTAAGATTACAGGGCAGCAATATTATGTAATTTCTGCATGTAGTAGCTCGACCATTTAATATCATTTTTATAACAGTGTAAGTTGAATTGTAAACATCACCAAATTACAGGTTCAATGAAATTACTATGTCCATCCCTGCTGAAGGGATATGTTTTTTCAAAGTTAAATCACACACTATTGCTAGGAAGAATACTTTCACGCTCTTTAAAGTTTRTCATTGTCTCTGGCAAGAAAAAAAGTATTGAAAATAATGTTTTAAATTGTCCCTTAAAACAGGACATAAAAAWTTGTGTCTGTAAATGTAATCTCCTAACACTGAATATTTTCAGTCTAAAAAAATCTAAAAACATCTAAAAAATCTAACAACATCTAAAAAAATCTAAACGCATCTTTGCTGTGAAGGGTTTTTTTTGCTTGCACAGAAAATATGACTTTATTAAGTGGATAAATTGTGTTGTAGTAAATACACTAGACTCCACTTCCTTCTGATACTATGTACACTTCCTGGGATTTTTCAGCTTCTATTGGGATTGACTAGCCCACTTGGAAAGCTTAGCACACCTAGTTAAAAAGAAAGGAAAAAACCTTCTGAGACAGACTTCTCTTCTTCTCACTTTATCCAGTGGCCCAGGTCAGTAAAGCACCTCTCCAATGCCATCTGCAGTAGGCTGCTCCTCCTTTATCACTTTTAAGCACACCCAGTTAGATATTGTTTGCCCATGCTGATCTCAGACCAATAGAACCTAGCTGAGGTCTTTGTTGGAGACAAGTGGAGGTGTCTCTACACATGGAGAAGAGGGGACAGAGAGAAGGAGAGAGGGAGAGAGGGAGTGAAGAAGGCAGAGCAGGAGTACCCCCACTTGCAGTACTGTGCAAAGCAGTATAGAGTCAGGAGGATTAGGGCTGTGCAGATCCAGTGGCTTCAGAACATTCTTGTGAGTCCTGAYGAGAAAAATACTCAGAGGAAAGAACTAGAAAATCCGTGGAAATGGATTTCTCTGTCACAGCAGGCATTGTGCATGCTAGGGAGGAATCTAAGTTTTTGTGAGACGTATGTTTATTCAGATGCTGAAGATACGGTCAGTAAATCTCTTTGTCCTACCCATCACCATAAGGAATTTTGATTTCTGCAGCCCCAGGATTCAGGGATGCATATGCAAGCTAGACCATCAATATGCAAGCAGTGCAGCTCTGCTCCATAAGCTTTACTGCAGCCCTTGGCTACACCAGCAGCTGCTGCCACGCTAATCCTTTCTACACAGTTACTTTTTCCCATGGCTATGGATGTTATTGGACTATTGTTCATATCACTATCTAATCCAGGCAGYTTTTAGCTCACACACTGATGCTGAGAGAGCTGCCCTGCAAAGAGTAACACACTGTACAAACAGAGATTTACACATCTTTTTAATGCTAGTCWCTAACTTAATGCTGAAGCTTAAATTTAAAAGGCTCGGCTACATATATAATTGAAAGCAGCACTCACCAGTCATGTAGTCTGTGTTCCTAAGATGCTGCAACAAGTTTATATGCGGGATTGGTTTCTCTGAGTTGAACCGTTTGCTYCTTCGCCTGCTCAGCCCTTCAGTGCTCACATATTTTTGCAGATGCATTAGTTCTTATTCTGTTGACCAGTTCCCTGTTGTGGCAACTCTGCTGCCTATTTCCTTACTATCATCTTCCACCTTATCAATTCCTTCCCTTTGGCCTTTCACCTCCACTGCCTTTCGCCTTTTCAGCTTCAGCCTGTGCAGTAATCTTTGCTGGATTTAGAAGGGCCAAATGGCAAGTAGAAGAACCCAATATTACTCACAATACTGTGTAGAGAATGAAGCTCTATCAAAGCCCAATCAAAATTATACTCTGCATGAGTTCCACAAGGTTTTGGCTGAGATAATTTTCTTCACTGTGGCTGGTATAGGACTGTGTCTTGACTTGAACTAGAAGAAATGTTGATAATGTAGAGAAATGATTAGTGATTGCTAAGTGGTGTGTGCACAGCATCACGGGCTTTTCTGCACCTTTTAYCACCCCTCCAGTGAGAACACTGGGGGTGCACAAGAAGCTGAGAGGGAACATATCTGGGACTGCCAATCTCAACTGACCAAAGAGATATTCCAGGCCATATGGCATCATGCTGAGCATGTAACACAGTGGGAAGAAGAGCAAAYTGGGGGAATGTTTGGAGAGATGGTGTTTCCCTTCCCAAGGAAATGTTATGCATGACAAAGTCCTACTTTCCTGGAGAAGGCTGAACACCTGCTCAGCAGAAGCAATGGATGATTTCCTTGTTTTGCTTTGCTTGCTCGCACAGCTCTTGTTTTCCTTTAAACTGTCTTTTCTCAACCCATGAATTTTTTTACTTTAACTCTTCCAGTTCCTTCCCCACTCCTGATTGTGAGGGAGTGAGCAGCTCTGTGGTGCTTAATTGCTGGTTGGGGTTAAACCTCAACAGAGAGAAAGCCCGGAAAGGAAAGAGGATGAGGAGATACAGCCAACTAATTAAGCAGTTTTTTTTCTAGAATGATTGTAGAACAGATTGTCTTCAGGCACTGCAAGATGAAAATAATTTATAAAGAGGTCTGGAAAAAAAGACTCTACATGTGAAGCAAAATATAATGGAACATGGCATGCTAGTAAATACTAATGAAATGTTAAAACCTGGCAAAAAATATGAATGCATTTTAATGGATGTTATAGAATAACAAGAAAAAAAAATCTGTTAGTTTTTAAAGTTAAAAACACATGGTTATGATGCAGTTTATGTCTTGTTGTATATCAGTTTCATTCTTGGTTGTAATTTTTCATATCCCTGTGCCTCCATTAAAATAATTTTATACACATTAGCTAATGTTGAACAAATTTGATATAGCAATAATATTTCCCAAAGATATGTTAGTCATATCTGTTTCCTGGAATATATCTATAGATACAAATTGGATACTCTCATTTTCTCATCTAAAAGCTTTTGATGATTAAAAAAAAAAAAACATTCCAGTGAAAATTTATACCATTTTAAGTACTGGAGAGTACACAGAGGACAGAGGGAGAGAACTTGTAAATATTCTAATTAAGGAAGAAGATTCAGGAGAGTCTACCAAAGAAGATACAATTGAAAAAAATCAGGATTTATTAACAAATTCCATGTTGAGAACAAGGTTGTCAAAAAGAGTGAAAAAGATGAAGGGCACTGTTGCATCAGTGGAAACAAGGTGAGATGATATCAAGATTCTTAACAATCAACCACAAGGGGAAAATAACTTCAAAATCTCAAGATGTAAACCCAAAGAAACAAAAAGAAAGGTTTTTGCATTGCTATAGTGACTGCATTAGAAATTATTTTTGGTGATTAATAATGGAGTTGCAGCCATCATGAAAAAACAAGCTGTTTGAAAGATGACTAAAGATTGGAGCTACAAACCTTGGTTTTAAGATGTCGTGCAAATAGACAAATATAAATGGACTATAAAAATCCTAAAGATGGGAGACATTTGCTAGAGGCACAGGGAGAAGTATTAGGATAGTATCACTACAATGTGGGCAGATAAATCATGAATTGTTGACCAACATGTCATGCCTTTTGTGATYTAACATGTGTCTTCTATAATATCATTRTAGAGACTGTGAATGACATTGAATTACATTAAACTCCATAAAAACAGCGTTAAGGGTTTTATCAATATTTTTGACTATTATTAATTTTTTTAAAGAAGTTTGTAATTAAGACAATTGCTTTTCCAATYGCCAAATTTCACAAGCACAGAGCCAGTATTTAATGTAGAAAATGGCATCCCCTTCACTTGGTATGGCTGAAGAGGAACTACAAATGCATGTGAGCAGAGCACAGCCAGCTTAAAACAACACACAGGGAGAAAGACAGCAAGGAAACAAGACCGGTCTTTGATTTACAAACACTTCTCARCAATGAATTCGTTTCAGGAAAAGAAGGCAATCTCTTCTGGAGAAACAAATAAGCAAAACAGAATAAAGAGCCAGAATGTAAACTAAACACTTCTCTGGCTCAGAGCCTCCAGTTTGATGTCTTGGGTTATAAATAATCAAGTGCACTTGTATTATCCGTGTTGTAGAGCACTAGTATTCATGAATACTTAAAAATCCTCTGACAACTGGTAATGTTTCATCAACCATAAAGTACAAAAGGCGAATTAGTGTTGTTTTTTTCATCACCCTTTATGGGCAAAAAGATCAAAGATGAGATTTCCATATTGGCAAAGACCTTGTCAGTCTTTTTCTCTGCTTATACATAAAGATGTGTTTCTGCAATATGACAATGAAGACTGGCAGATGTTAAAACGAAAGTCACTCCCTACATAAATTGAGCAACTTCAGGATGTGAAGTCTTTCATGAGTATTTTATAAAAGGATTTATTCTTCTTTCATGTTTATTTAATTATTTTATACCAAGAACTGGACAAGTCATTTTTTCTGTGAAACTTGCTTCTGGCGTATCTGAATTTTCATTTTTAACTGAAGAACAGGAAATCGCTGTCTCTGTCACAGAACATAACTTCCCAGAATTTTTATGTTTAACATAATTACACCACTAATTTAATGATAATATCTAGTGAGTAGTAATTGAAGTAGCAATGTTATGCTATGTTTTATGCTCTAAACACAATTACATTGTATACTAAAATTTAAAATGTGCATTTTTCAACGGCAGAGATTCCCTTGTTAGAACAAAGATCTATGTGAAACATTTCAGAGAAGCTCTTTGTCACTGAAAGTGCAGAACAATGTTATCAAAGTGTGAAAATTTTCCTTTTACTCTTAAATGTCTGGTTTGGAATAAAATCAAATGTTAAACTGCAGTTCTGCATATGATTGTACTGTGTGTGTAAGGTACCACACAATATAATTTCTATCCTAAATAAATAATGTACACAGAGACGCTTAATTCAGATTCTCAGAATTATTTTAGTGACTCCTCTGAAAATGGTGAAATTTAAAATTGTAGCAACTGTGCATTTTCTGCTGTTTTATAACTGTTTTCTGTCCTGCCAGCCTGTGCACTTCCCTCAGACGTTGTCTCAAAATATGCACATACCAATGCATTCATGCCTGAACGAATCTAATGGCAACAATGACCTTCACTTTTCTTTTGCAGCTGTCCTGAGGTGAATGCAGCCCAGAAGTGATACCTCTCTGCATCCCTGTTTGGCAGCTGTGGCTCTGGCTAACATCAGCTTTGTGCGAAGCCGTTTATATGGGGCATTTTGGGTGGATGTGGAGACCCCAAGGCTGGCAGGGAGAGCTGGCAGCTTTGGAGCTCGTGTCACTCTCCAGAACTGAAGATCCTCTCTGTCTAAAGCAGACCAGGGGCAGGAACTATGAGCAGAGCTTTGAACAGTGCCTTAGTGAAACTGAAGGCAGACCATATTGCATTAGGGTTTCTGTGGATGCAGCCCAATGAAAATCCATTACACCTTGTATTTAACATTTATCTGATGAGTTTAATCAATAATATAGCCTCTCTTTGTGGGGCGTATTTGCTCTGGATAGCATTTATTTTCACTCTCCTATGAAGAAAGAGCATTAAAATGAAAATTCAGTCTTTTAAGGTCTGTAATTTGAAAAGGAATACAATGTTTTCARAAACCAGTGAATGGTGTGGTGCTAAAAATGAAAATGGTAACAGATAGAAGGTGCTTTACACATTTCAGCCATATAAAGAATATTTCCCTGTCGGTGATATGTGGTCAGTTCTGAGCCATTTGCAAGATAATGTTCTGCCACATAATGTATTCGGAAATGCTTTTTTCTTTGATTTTGGAAGAGTGTACTGAAGAACAGTTGCTATGTTTCCCCTGCTGAAACAATCAGAATGACTTGAAGTAGTTGGAGACCTGAGGAGAAATCAGCAGAATTAATACCTTCATTTTTAGCCAAACAAAATTCCTGGAAGACATTTAACGTATAAACAGAGACTAACTTTCTCTCTTTTTAGAGATTGTTTTTACACACCAGGATTCTTAATGCTGAAAGTTGATATATCAAAGTTTATTTATTTGACCAACCCAAGTTTCATTATGCTGGAAWGAATAATAAAATTATTAATTTTATAAAATAGGAGCCAATTTAAAGATCCTCTTTTGGTCCACTGTTTTGTAAGAAGGTGATACTTTCAAAAATAAAATACTTAAGAATTCACCTATAAATGGAAATTTTTTTGCTGTACAGCAATTGGAAAAGTCTCTKATGCATCTAAAATATTTACAGCACAATCCACAGGCTTGCAATGTACCCTTCAGGAATTCTGAAAATTTTTGATCCAAAACTTCATGAATCTCATCTTTTTCTTGACCTATTCCCTTAGCTCCAGAGTTTCCTGATGGAAGCAAATAATAAAGACTGTACTACTTTAGTCCTGCTGCTATAGAAGAAAGATTTCCCTGCTGGTTTATATCTGTTTCCTGAAAACAATTCTAAATAATTTTCATATATTTTTTWAAAAGATATGAATCTTACATATATCCAGGGAAAAGGTCTATTCGCTTGCTGTCTGTTCATTTTAARTAAGAGAATTAAAATTGTTTTTCATTCAAGTAGAATAAAAAATAAACTTTTAATAGCAAGGAAAACTAGCTATATAGAGTATATCACAAATTCTGTAATTTCAACATAACTTTTACAATTTTTTTTTTGTTTTTTTGTTTTTTGGTTTTTTTTTTTTTTTTGTTTTTGTTTTTTGTTTTTTTTTTTTTTTTTTTTTTTTTTTTTTTTTTTTTTTTTTTGTAATTTAAACCAGAATATTAATTTTTCTGCCAATTTATCTAGGTAGTCCTGGAGGGCATCACAGTCTCTCAAGATTTATGGATCTAATATATTGAATTCCTTATATTTTCTTTGTATTCTTTGTATGTAATTCCTTGTATTATTTCTACTTAATGTAGTTATTTCACTGGGAAGGCCTTCCTGGCCTTCCTGGTTTGCTTTGACTTTGAACTGGAGGAAAGAATTCTTGGTTTCCCAGGTGTGAGTCATGTACTGCTGAAGGGCAAGTAAATGTCCCTTAATCCTTGGGACATGCTTCAAAACAGCTCTTTGGTGTTTTCAGCTGCTTTAATTTTTGTTCACACAAATGGAGGCTCTTGAAAGGACTTAATTTTTAAAATACATTTTTTCAGCAATTTTGGTAAAACTCAGTTCAAAGGAATAGTCTACAGTTGGACATCCAGAAATGAGGCACCCACTATTTACAATAAGTTTGTAATCCCTTGGCCAGGAAAATACTCTCCATTTTCATTAATATCTCACTAACCTCAGCAAAAAGGAAAAAAAAACAAAACCCTCTTCCTACTTTAACAAAACAATGTGATGTTTTCAAAGAGAATGAAGAATAGATCAATTCCAAATATTATTGTAGCTTCATCCTCAGTAACACACAATCTGTGTGAAATCATGCCCTTACAATTTTATTTGATTTAGTCCCATTTCTTACTTCACTGTCAACTGAGTATTTCTCCTTCATACATTCTCTGCTGTTCTCTACTATTCAAGATTACTTGATGGGTGTTTTTCCTTCTATTTTGCTTTGTAGATTCCAGCTTTACAGCTTAAACCCCCGGATCCAAAAATACTATTGTAATTTACACAATTTCTTCAGCTCTGGAGCTCCCAACACAAGAAGAAAGAGARCCTGTTGGAGTGAGTGGAGAGGAGGACAGAAAAATGATCAGACGGCTGGAGCAGGTATGAGGACAGGCTGAAAGAGTTGGGATTATTCTGCCTGGAGAAGAGAAGGATTCAGGCAGACCTTAGAGCACCTTCCAGTACCTAAAGGGGGCTTATAAAAAGGCTGGAGAGGGTCTTTTTACAAGGGCACATAATGACAGGACAAGGGAGAATGACTTTAAACAAAAAGAGGAAAGATGACGATGACATATTAGGAAAAAATTGTTTCATGTGAGGGTGGTGAAGCACTGGAACTGGTTTCCCAGAGAAGCTGTGGATGCCCCATCCCTGGAAGTGCTTAAGTCCAAGTTGGATGGGGGTGTGAGCAACYTGATTTAGTGGAAGCTGTACCCTGCCCTTGATAGGGGATTGGACYTAGATGATATTTAAGGTCYSTTCCAACTCAYGCCATTCTAACAATTATCTGCCCAGAAAAGAAGATAAATAAATTTTCTCCCTTGTGACAACTCACTAGAGATTAGGTCGTTGTTCTCACCTGTAGGTGACGCATTTCAAGAGAGCTTTTAGACAGCCAGGACCAAGATGGGGCTGTCCAGCATCCCGAGGAAAAGAATCAGTCTGCAAGGAGCTGGGCTGCTCCTCCTGTGGAGCTGATGAAGGATGGAGGCAGTTCAGTGTCCAGTGGTCACTGATTTCTATGCAGCACTGAAATCTTTACCTTTTAGGCAAGATCCTTCGCTTCAGYGTGATCTCGCTTGTTTGAGCAGGATGCATTGACACAAAACATGTGTCTGCAGAGTGCTGGAGGAAATAATAGGATACAGCCAGTTTGCTGGAAAACTGATTTCAGAAATTCTCTCAGGCAGGTAATTACTCCTTGTACTGGTCTTATAGAGAAAGTTCTATCCAAGACAAGCAGAATACTAAAGCTTTCTTATCTTTACGTAAATGCATCAGAATTGTTTCAACATCACCTGGTATTTTAATAGTTTCTAGCTGCAGATGTACATATGCATAGCAGGAAAAATTACATGGAATCCCCACAAATATCAATGACCAGGACTTGAGATGTAAGTATTACCACTTTAATGTATGTTAATATATATGTTAATGTGTGTTAATCTTTGTAAATTTAAAACTCCCTGTATGAAATTATGAAATTATGACCTTGGTTTACTCAGAGGAAACCTTTTAGAAATTTATGGWTTTCAAAATCATCATCTTAACTAGCTTATTTTTAGGGCTTCAGATTTAAAACTGTTGAACCTTAGCTATGACTATTAAAATGAGGATACATAACAGAAACATTTGATCTCATGAAGTAAGTGATCCCTTTTACAAGAAATAATTTATATATGGGGTTTTTTTACTTTATCCTCTTTAAATAAGGATAAATAACAACATATCTCATTGTCTAAAATATCCTTTAAATCTAAAACTAATAATTTCACAATCATAATTTTAGTGGTGATTTTTGACTGTTTATTCATATAATTTTATTAAAATCACCTAAGCAAACTATACATTCAAACACATCAGTACAAATGTCATTATCATGTGTACAAAGTGAAGCCATGTAACTGAAGGTTATTTGTGGGACAAGATTTTGAAGTGTCACATGCCCACAGAAGAGTTTCATTCAAGGGCATTCACAAAACAGACCTGAGATCAGTTCAGGCACAGGGAATAAAAATGGCAATGCTCACAGGCTGGGAAAGCAAGCATTAGAATTGCTAAAGAAGGATAAATCTGGGGAGGGCAGAGCAGTGAGAGAGCTTGCCTTAGCCATCTATTGATTTTCTGATGTACCAAGTAGCAGAGAGGAGAAAGAATATGGAATTGTGCCTGAGAGAATGGTGGTGTTCATGCAGCAGTAATTAGAGGTGAATGATCAGGCTGTAGAGAGGGGAATACCTGTGGATAAAAGTCCCAGGCTTATAGAAATTATTATTTGTAGGGCCAGTGAAGAGCAGTCGAGCTCCTGAATGGCCCATTAAGCTTTGAGCTGTGAGGGAAATTGGCAGAGAGGTTTTACAGAGAGAGACAGAGTCTCATCAGGTTTGAGGTGAGCGCAGAGCATGAAATCCTCTTACACCATCACTAATGGAGAACTCTAATTCAGACCAGTCAGTCCTCAGCTCTCTGAGCTGCAGGGGGCGACAAGATTTTAACACCTGTCCTGTTTCATTTCCTCARTTTTAGGAATAGAGGAAATTAGTTTCTTGTAAGCAGAGCTGTGTTCAGCTGCTGGAGTCACAATTTAATGGATTACAATGGTACTGCTGGGAGTGCACCACTCCTTTGTGTGGGAGGAAACCCACATCTGAGACAAACTGAGAATGAATAATTTCAGAAAGACTGGAAAGAAAACTTGCATCACAATTTGGCTTTTAATATACTTAATGCTCGCACCTTTTTGTTGGGTTTTGTGACTTTAAAAAAAATCCCAACCAAAATTAACAAACTAAAATTGCACATTTGGTAGGTTTGCAATATCTTATAATATTATTCTTACCTCTTGACTGAGGTCCAAAGTATTAACCAAGGAAACAATTCAGTCCAAGCTTTTACTTGRATTTAATTAAGAACTTCACTTTGACTTCAATGTTTGCTGTAGCATCTCCAAGCATCACTTGAGAAAATAAATGCAAAAACTCCCAATGATAATCTRCAGCTGATTCAATTAAGGGAATTTGAATATGGAAGAATCTCTTGCTATTAAAGCTGGGTGAGATTTGTTTTTTTCTCTAAGAGGATTTCAATGTTCCCTGCAAGTCATCAAACCTTCTGACCTGTGCCAATGCCATTAGAAAYCAAATTGTAGATTTCTACATATTGATCCAATATAGATGTAAGGTCTGCATACCTTGATCACTCATGTCATGCTTATTCTAAAGTATTTATGCACAAACTGCCTTGAAGGATTAGGATCTTTAATAAAACTCCCATGAGAAAGCAATAGGGACTAAGATGAAGAAGTCAGARGAAAGAATACAAATCAAAGTCCAAGAGGGACAGGGGGGTCTCTTTATTCTTTACCCCCTAGGAAGAGCAAGATGCAAGAAAAATTGTTTTGTCTTTCTTCTGATCAATGTTGAAATAGTAACAGTGAATATTTTCTCTTCTATAACCAATATTCTCTCTTCTATAACCTTCTAACCTGTTTGGTAATTTGTGGTGGGTTAACCTGRYTGGATGCYGAGTGCCCACCAAAGATGCTTCTATCACCCCCCTCCTGTTGWGAATGAGTGATTTTTGCCTTTTAAGGAAACACCATCAAAAATATTAGCAAAAAGTAAGTGTTAATCTGAGTTTGTGAAAGTGCTGCTTTTAACAGTTCAATGACAAGTTTCACTCTATTTCTTACTATATAGGTGAAGCATATACAGGAAGCTGTGAAGTGAGACAAGGTGCTCTCACTGTGGCTTCTGGGTAGCACATTTTAAAGATCTAGGACTTTTTTTATTTTTCTGAGCCCAGCACTGGGAGACAGCTGCTTTTTGTTTTATTTCAGACACAGAATATTATTAAGMAAGTATTTATGCTTCCTGTTGTGGTTTAACCCCAATCGGCAGCCAGGCAACCTACCTCAGCCTAAAGCAACACATGGCCTCTTACGACAACATGCTGTTTTCTGAGCTTAAAATAAAACTTAGTTCCTTGAAAACAGAACTTATTGAACGGAGGACAAAGACAGTATAAAATTACTTTCTACAAATWGGGGTATAGTAAAGAAAGAGAAGTACATTTTAGATACAGAATAGAAATCAAAGTGGGTTTGAATTCCTTTTTAACATCCCTAGAAAAATGGCTGTATCCTGACAGTGCATTACACTGCATGTAAAGTGTCTGTCTTCTTAGTTTTAGATTTTGCTATTATGACACTGCGTAGTTTAAAATTTTGCATTCACAGTCATTGTTGCAGGGGACTCAGTGTTTTCCTTAAGACTCATAGCCCATATTTCATATTTAAAACATGAGCAGTAAAATATTGCTACAAACATGTGGTGGTTTGACCTTGTCTGAATACAAGATGCCTACCAAGGTGCTCTATAACTCCCTTCCTCAGGAGGACAGGAAGGGGAGAAAATAAGATGGAAGAAKGTCTATGGGCCAAGATAAAGGCAGTTTAAAAAAGCAAAAGTGGCCCTCACACCTCCTTTTCTCTTAGCTTTTATGTCTGAGCAGTCATTACATGGTATGGAATATTCCTTGGGTCTGTTTGGATCGCCTGTACTGGATATGTCCCATCATCTTCTGCCAAGATTTTGCTCAAACCAAAGTCTACAGGTGTTTGTGAGGGGAATGTTAGAGAAACAGCCCTCGTTCTGTGCAAGGGCTGCTCAGCAATAAWTGAAACACCAATATGTTCTCCACACCCTCCTATCTACCAACATGCAGCACAGCAATGKGGGGACTGCTATGGGGAAAATTAACTCCATCTCAGCCAAACCCAATACACAATATTAAAGAGAATTGTGATCAGAAAGACAGAGCTGCTTTGAACTGAAATTATTCTGGCCAACCTCTCAAAGAAAGATTGCTTGAATAAAAATCTCTTTAGCAATGTGGTGTGAAAGAGATGCTTCTGAAGCATAGAAGGTTTTAAAAAGCATTCATTGAATCTCATGTTTCTAGGGAGAGAGAATTGAAATGGGATAAATATTTTTTAGACAAATAATTAGGGACAGAGGGTTTATAAAGAGAAAACATGCACCATATCATCCTGTTAAAATGTGTACAAACACGATTGAAGCCTATAGCAAAACAGTGAAATGCAGATGCTATGAGAAAGGACGTCTTCACACAGACTTTTGACTCAGAACTGTTAATGTCATTGATGTAATGGAAAATGAAAGGAGGGGTCACTACAATCTTCTATTCCCAATAATGACCTAGAATTAGAACTATGAATGGATATCAGCCTGCAATTTGGAAAGGAAGCAACATGAATTTCCTTGTTGCATTGCTCTTTCAACAAGAAAAGCATCCACTTGGCAGCAGTGCTACAGCTCTAAGCTCAGCATTAAACCTTTTAAAGTGTCACTTTTTCCACCATTAATCTAATGATAAGAGAGAAAAGCAATTGCAGAAGTCATTCTTTATTGCACCATTTAGCTCCTTGAAACTTCATCAAAATCAGGAGGGACCCCTTTTTGCTCTGATTGCCTGACCCAGAATCTTCAATCCCGCTCATTAAAACCATGCCATTTAGTTCCATCGTGAATTGCCTTCTGAGCTCCTGGAAATCACCAGGCACAGACACAGAGCAGAGCTGAGGGCTGCACCAGAGCACAGCTCTGACACATGAAGAGCAGAATTCTGCACTGATGAGGCAGCTGTTTGAATGTGAGACATAAAACTGACTTCTTATTAATGAAAGAWAACATTAAAAATGCCACTGTACTTGATTAAGTCATCTGCTTAGACTTCAAATCAAGTGGGCACTTTTCTTCAGTATTTCAACAGTCTTTATAATWGCATGCCACTGTGATTCCACACTGACAGAAAAGGCACCTGTAATTTTTTATTTTTTTTTGTTTTGGTGTTCTCTCCTTGCCTTCAAAAAGTTTTCACTAGGTATTTCACTTCACTGGGTATTTGGGTTTTTTAAACAACACTAAGCTTTCATTATTATGTCAATGTTTGGGAAATATTTGAAATGGGAAGCATATTTTAATATTTTAAACGTGCCCTAATGCCAAAATTTACTTAAGTTCCTTATTTCCTTTCTTTTCCTATCTATAAATAAAAGGATGGTTGATATTTTACAGAACAACTGCAACAAAAGGGAATTCTTGCAGAGCTTTCTTTTTCTAGATGAGGGTTAAATGCCTCAATATTGCTCTAAACAGTAGAAGACAATATAAAACAGAGTGTAAGACATTAGRTGATGGTACAATGAATGAGAAATAAAGGTTTCCCTATTTGACCAGCTATTTCTCTTCCAGAAGCAAGGCTGAGAGAGGATATAGTTATATTTGCTCACAGGCCTGTCCCTCAAGAAGCAAAGGTGACAGCAGACACAGCATCCCCCCCCAGATGCCTGAGACACCAATCATCCACAGAGTCAGCTCCTAACCACTGTCTATAAGGGCACATTTTCACAAGCAGCACAGATTTGAAGGACCTTGCTCTGTCATCAGTAATAACAYATAGTTCAGGTCAGACCTGCTGGCAGGAAGCCAGCTCAGAGTGTTTATTTTGCAGTTTTTGCTGGTCATTCTGCTGATGAGCTGGTGGGCTAAATCCTGTTTGTGTCATAGCCTGACTACTGGGTGATAAGCTAATTGCACTCTGCGGTTTCACAGTTCTCCAAGTCCCAATTCTCACAGAAGCACACTGATTCAGTTTATCTTAGAAATCAGGAGCATCTGAAGATTTGCCATCTGGAAGTGTCTAGAGCACAAAATGTCTGAGGCTCTCACTGCTGACATGGAAGGGGATGTGTTATGTCCATTGCCAGCAGGTTTTCAACATTTGCATTCCATTTCAGAGCCAGAAGTGCTCAGAGCCACAATTCTACTGTTGCTCAAAAGCCTGTTGGAAGCTGCATAACACTGTTGGATTCAGTGGAGAAATAAAGCAAAGCAGAGATGGTGCCAGTCTGTGCTGTGTAGAGCATCCAGGGTCTTTATGATTTTCTCGCTAAGCTGAACCTTTTATGGTATTTTTTCTCTGTGATTGTGATCCATGGGTTTGCAGCATGCCTGATGTTTCTTCCCACTCCAGTCTCTGCTCAGGATAATTTCATATCTCCAGTGCTGGCAAAGGGCAAGGCTGCTGCCCCAGCTTTCCAAACTGTGAAGCCTGTTTGAGTTGGCAGGAAGAAAACAGGGGCTTCAACTGGCTGTGATTGGTCTCTGGTTAAAGACCAGAGCAAAAGAAAATGGCTCAATTCACCAGTAAAACCATATTCWGCAAAGCAAATGATCTTATTTTTGACCAGTGTTTCTCTTATGAAAACTAAAACCCAGAAAATATTTTTAGAGTGARTAGTTGTACCAAATGCTCCTGTTTGAGGTTACAAGTCCATTTCCATCCATGCTTTGTCACAATAAGGGACAGTATTGTATCACAGCTCACTTAAGTCAGTCAGGCACAAAATCCATGACTGTTTCTTATCCAGAAAACTCAGCGTGTGTTTTGCTGCATAAATTTCAAATGTCCAGATTTACCACTCAGTTACTGCTATGTAAAAACACAGAAAACCAGTTTGAACAACCAGGACTAGTGTAYACTCTTTCTTAAGGGTTTTCCTATTTTTTTTTCCTTTTCCTACTTCACTGGCACAGATGGAACAATGGATATTTCAGCAGTCTAAGCCTGTATTGAGCAAAAGCTGGGACGAGGAGCAGCTCACCCCTCCTACCTGTTGTGCAAAATTCAAAGCAAAGGAAATCTTGCAAGGCACATGTGTAGCTAAACCGAGGTCTTCAAATAGAGTGAGAACCAATAGATTTAGGAAGAAAACAGTAAAATAGAATATATCTGAGAATAATGGCTCTACTGAGAACAAGGCAGCAGTCATCTCAATATAGAATTTAATATATTTTCTATCCATTATTTTATGATTTTGCAGCGTAACCAATTCTTTTTATAATGCTGAACTTAAAGAAAATTCTATCTCCTTTGATAAAGACGAATGAAAATAAAAGCTATCTTGAAGTGAAGGTACTTCAGATGGCAAGATATTCACAATAATATGGAAATATATGACATAAAAAGAATTTATGGAACAGAAAGAGTGTTCCTTTATGTGTCATATAAACTAAATAGTCTCTTCAAGGTATGAACATTTTTTTTAATAGTTTAAAAGCACTCTGACAAACTTCTACCGAACCTTTAACAAGCAAATCRAATCTTTATATACAATCTAACCAAAAAATAAAAGTTAACTTCTAATACTATCTCAGATCATCTTTGATGTTTTCTCACCTCCACATTACCACTACCAGAATTTTGCCTCTGAAAAGGTCTCTGCGTGTTACATTTCATGACATCGTTTGCTGCATTCTTCAGGAAGGTATAAATATGATTGGGACTCAGGTCAGCCAGGTGTATTCTTGCAAAACCTTCCTGTTGCCAGCCCTGTTTCTGYTATCCTCATTCTTAGTATAAAGTTAAAGCTGTAAATAGATGGACCTCAGAAAGTTGAAAATAGTATGTGTGTTGTATAAAAAGTTATAAATTAATAATTTTATAAATTAATAATCTTGAAGCCCTGGAGCTTTATCACAGTTGCCTTTGGAGTGATTTGGGATGATTGTCAATAGTGCAGTTGTATCCCATGAATAGTGTATGATATTTCCACAGTTGCTGGCTATGRTTTTTGGGTTTTTTTATCTATGCTGCTGTGTTTCCTTGGTTTCATAAATACAAGGTTGTTTTCCCACTGTTTCTTTCCTTAAATCATTAGTCCACTATTATGTTTCCTGTTTAATTTTACAGTGTTTCTTTGATTAGAAAAACTTAAAGCTCTATAACATATTTCTCTATGTCACAAGATACTGTTAGTGCTGTATTAACACCAGTTAATTCTTGTTTGTCAGTCCCATACCCTTCTACGAAGGCATCCCAAAATGATTTTCAAATTTAATGCAACGTTCATAAAGACTTTATTTTCTTTTGTTGTCACTAGTGTACACTAGTAGGTAATGCAGAATCTAATTGTTATGAAACTGAGAAAGTAGAACAGTTCTCAGAAGATTAACTAAAATCAATTAGCAGAGGGAATGAAGCCACCATTGGTTTTTGATGCTCACCCCCACAAACAGAGCCATTCTCATTCCAGGACATGGAAGGATTATTTGAATGGAAAGAATAGCTAGCTTCTGAGCTTTGGCTGCCAACGGGAGTCAGTTAATTTTGAAAGCCACAAAGGATTTTCTCATTTAAACATTTTCCTCTGAGGGAGCATAGAGAAATAACTGAAAGATTTAATATGTTAAAATGAAATTGTTCTAATATTTATAGGCTTGTTTTTCATTTTTGACACTACAGAATTTGTTGGTTCATAATTTTGGAAAAGGTGTGTAAAGATTAGCATTTTGATCCAAATTCATTGCTTTCAATATAAGCTGAGAGGGAAGTGATTGCAAAGTCAGTATTGTGTGATGTTTTGCTGAGTTGTAGCAATTTTGCTTTTGGTTAGTGTTCTGTTGTCAAATAAATGATTACTTAAGAGTTTATGGAAAATATGTAATCCAATCCATACATTTTTGTAGGACTTTTTCTTTAGAAGCATCTTGAACTATGCATGGTTTTGGCTTCCTCCAAATATTTTTATTCCCCTGCTTCATACCCTTAATCTTAGGTACTGGTTTTATGTACATCATCTGAATAACATAAAAAGAAAAGCCTAGCAAAATATCAGTTTGCCTCATATCATTCACTTTTTAGTTACTTTATATGTTTTTTATTAGATTCCATTCTTCTTTTGTCTGTAAGTTTAAGGTTACATGTAGTTTTTAAGAGCCCAGGGAGGACGAAGACATGAGAAGGTCATTAATGTTATTTTTGGTGCACCATCAACCCACACAGCATCTTGTGAGTCCATATGGTTCTATAAATAGCCTTTCTTGGACAGATATTACTTATGTTAAAATATTCATTAAATTATGCCTGGGGATTATTTCCATTTCCCCACAGGTTTCCCCGCACTCATGRGAGACCAAGGAAGTCTTTCCACCCTTAGCTCATGTAAATTTAAAGAAAAAAACTTATCTCTTTTGCTTTTGTTTTTTTTTCCTCCTTCATTGTTTGATGTATGTCATCTTGGAACATAATATTGTTATTACATTGATTCAGATATAACATCTAACAGCAAATTCTCATTCTACTTCTTTTTATAAAGAGTGGACACTGGAAAAATGTGTGCAAGCAGGGTAGAAATATTTCTCTGAGATTCCAATATCCCTATTTCATTTACAGTGAGAACTGCCTGACAGTCTTTTCCACATATTTTSCCATGTTCCTTTAGTGCAGATTAATTTGACATTGCTGAGATCTACAAAGCTTTATTTTAAGCTCTTGTAAAATCAGCTCTTTGTAGGCTAATAATGTGTGGCATTGGGACATCATACTAAATAGAAGGCTACATTCATATATTCTTGTATCACATACAAGTGTAAAATTCTTTAACAAAAATCTCGCTTTTCATTTCTGTGTACATATTTTCCTATCCCTAGGGCTTGTTTAAAATTCTCAGTCTTACTGTATGCAGTTTGAAAAGAGCACCAAATTATGATGATAGCTCCTAAACAATACGCAGAGCATGAATTTCCAGAATTCTGGATATTKTTATATAATTTCCTGCCATTTATCAATGTTGGGTGAGTAGGTTTACAGGAGTTAAAAATCATGCTAAGGAACAACTTGTGAAGGTATGTATTTATAAATATAGCTTTATTCAAATGCTGAGCAGAAAATTAACACATAAATTACTACTGGTACATTTTTTCTGTGACTTTAATTCTTATTACTTTCATCCAATCTTGCAGACTATAAGAGAAAATTAATAACACCACTACTTCTGTGTGACAAATGAATGGAAATTTTAGCTTAGCTTAATTCATTTCCTCTTAGAGAAAATTTAGCACACAAAATTAWAAAGAAATATCTTTAGGATTGCAATGTTTGTTTTGCTTTCTCTCTTGCTTTTCTTTTGCCTTATCAATGAAAAACRTTTCTTTCTCCTCTGTACTCACAGTACACAATAATCCTCTCCTAATTTTGACTATTACTGCAAGATGGAGATCTAAGCTGCTTTGCCATGTTTAAAATGTATTATTAATGCATACAGGTAAAGGAAAAATGTCCAGAGGATATCATCATTTTGACATCCATTTTACTGTCCTCKGCCAGGCAATGAATCAAAAATGTCTCAATCATCCAGAAAAGGTTATCAGATTTCGATTACAGTTGTTGGAACTCTTTGTAYGATGTCACTAAGTGAAGAAATAAATCTATTTAAATGCAATTAAATTAATCACAGATGTATACCATAATCTTACGCTTCCTGGATTTGTGTTGTCAAATCAAAAATATTAAGGATGCTGAAATATATACCTCAAGGTTGAAGATATAGGAAAGGACATGCTTTTACTGTAATGTGATAGAATGAAAATTGCCAGYCTCTTCAGTTGCTCTATAGAAAATAATGCATCCCAGACTCAGTGATGRAACAGGAGCAAAATTGGCCTGTATTGGAGCAATTTGGCCTTTGTGTCTGGTTTTCAAAAATGCTTTATTTAGCCTTTCTCACAAAATCTGATATTGAATTACTGACATAAATTACTCCCCTTCCCTCAGAATCTTAACAAGCATTCAAGTTTCTCTGGTTCAAAAAAATAAAAGGGAGCAAATGATTGATTTTTATTATATGATYAATCCCTATAATAAAATATACCTGTCACTAATAGATCCAGGCAYATATCACAATTTTTACTTAGCCAAAGGCATTATTGGAACAGAATAATTGGCTGTTGCCGTTTAGCTTAGGTGCTTTTATGCTTCCTCCAAAGTTATAGAGGAATATTCTTTTTTAGTTCACTAATAAGGGATTTTTACAAGTAGAAAAAAAAATCATGTTCATTTCTCTTACTGTTCCTCTATTTAATCTTCATGCAAAAGAAAGGTAAAGATAAGCAGTGATAATCCAGTGCCTAAATTGCAGAAGCAGAGTGGGAAATATGAACTTTTGCCCTTCTTTCAGCATTTTCAACAAATGTCACCCAGYAAATGCACCAGGGCAGTTCTCTCTTTGCTGATACTGTTGCATGTAGCCATTTATTCACAATTTTCTTGAAAATTACTTTTTGGGTAGGACTTGAGTGAAACACTTAGTGGGACAGAAGCCTAACCTCCCTGTGCAGAGATGTTYCTGGAAAGGCACCAACTCCATCTGTCAGGCTGCACCTCCTGTGCTCTCTGTGGGAGCTCTTTCAGCTGCCTACAAACACTTCCAGCCTCAGTGCTGAGACTCAACCTCTCCCACAGTACTCAGGAGTACAACACTGAAAAATTACAAAAGTGACATTTTGAAGATTTGTATTTGTCCACTGTGATTTGCAAGGTAAAGATCCTATTTAGAATCCAGTTGACATAACTATTGAGGGCATGTGTTTCTTTAGACTCCACTCATCTTTTTAAAGATGTTTTTATTGAGGGTACATAATCATATAATCATATGAAGATTTATTTTATGAAGGAATATTTCAGCCAGATATTTAGAGCAGATTGTGCTTATAGAACGAATCAAATGAGACAGCTTATAAGGAAGGTAGAATAAACTACCATATCAGTTTATATAACTCTAGGCTATATAAGAATGCACTTAAGAATTTTGCCTAATTTAGTTATAAACAGGTAGCAATKAAGTCCTTCTGAACAGCACATTAGACATTTGCATTTGTTTTTGAAGGCATAGGAAATCTGTGTGTCACATATGAAGGAGCAGCGTTGTCATGTGGAAATTGTAGAGGTCAGGAAAACCTATCTTTTTTCAAAGAATTGCCAGCAGTTAAGTTTAGTCATGTCTTTTATGTTTGTTAGAGGTTTTTCAAGGCAAGATAAATTACATGTGAAATAACTGACTCTGAATTTCACTTCTTTACTTCATTCTAGAACCAAAGAGATGGTCAAAGGTTTTTAGCATGATCAGCTTGGAAGACCAAGTGAGCACAACATTTTTGGTAAATGAGGTTCAAACTTACAAAGTTCTTACAAACTCTTTTCCTCAGACTGTCTAAAAGCTGATTCTATTTATACTTCACTCCTGAATTYTGTTTCTCCCTGAAGACTTCCCCAAAACACCACAATGCAATTCATTAGACTCAAAACTAAAGCAGTGAATCTTTGGTCTGAACTAAGTTCCCTGTGCTTCGAATCAGAGAAAAAAGCATTGCAGTGTCCTCTTTTCCGAAACTGAAAAGTAACTGTGGAGCACTGCACAAAAGTATCTCAAAATCACAGATTAGAAAACAGGAGAGAGGCAATATTAAGTTGAACCTTGCCTTCAAGAAAACTTCATACAAATCTGTGTAATTTCTGAAAAATAGTCATCTAATCTACTCCATATGAATTTTCACCAACTTTCTAGCCATTGCAGACTTTATTATAGCATTTCACAKTGCTTCAGGTTTCTTTTTTTTCCCCACGAGTGTCTAGCCTGAGTCTTCCTTTCTGCAATTTAAGGCTACTATTTCCTGGCCTGTTCAGCAGGGACAGGAGAGTAGATTATTCATTTTTGGCAGAAGGCAGCACATACTTGAAGACTGTTACTATGTCTCCCCTATATTTCCTTTCTTGTAGRCTTAATAACCCCAGTGTGTTCTCCCCTTCTCCAAAAGTCATAAGTTTCGGATGTTTGATCGATCTTTCTGCTGTCCAGATGGTCCACTTCATTCTTGAATTGTGGTGCACAAAATGAACACAGTACATCACCTGAGGCATCACACGTCCTGGAAGCAGTAATTACTGTGTGCGTCCTGCAGTCTGCATGGCTGTTTATACATCCCAGTATGATGCTTTTTCACAACAGCATGACACAGTTGACTGTAATGTGCYTGTCCTCTACAGAGATTTATTATTTGATAAATTTCTCAGTAACGCATGCATACATACATATATTTGGCAGTGAAGTTTCCAGAGGGTCTTTTAATTTTTCAGCAGAAAACATATAGTGAGTGTATTGCTTATTGACTTAGCAAAAACAAATTAAAATTTTATTAACTCCTGCACAACAACATTACTATTCTAATTATGCAGGAGATTTGTTGATAGTCTGATATATTTTCCTCTAATTAATTACACACATTTTATTTTGTGAATATATTTTGGCTTTTCTTGTAGAAGCAAAACAATTTATGCAACCAGAACATATGCATACACACATAATGGAAAACAAAATCAAGAACTCTTCTAAATTTAAATCACGTAATTTTCTTTACAATATTACCTTCCTATTTTTCTTCCTCTGCTGGATTGCACTTGACTCCCATACAGTTTATCAAGAACAGAGAAGTGGCCCAAGAGCCACACCTCTACACACAGCAGAAGAAACCAAACACACTTTCAGTATTCTGTGCAGTTGAGGCTCCGCCTGCATCTTCACTCCTCTGAGTAAACCTCTGAGTAAACCTCTGAGTAAACTTGAGTTTCTCTGAGTAAACCTCATTCTTGTGTCCTTCGCTGAGACTTTCAAGATAACCAAGGGTTTCCCAGTGCAGCTTCTTGCACCTCAATTTACTGAAGAGGTGAGTGTTAAGGGTGGAATCAATTTTACACCTTACAGGGATCTTTGGGGATTAGAACACTGTGTCTCTCAGATGCAGCAAACTTTCCTGCCAGTAAGTATTTAAATATATATTATATACTGAAAAACATACTTGTTTCTCCAGAAATRTAGGAAGAATTGCTGGAAATCTTCAGCAGCTATTATTTCTCTTCCAAACTGCACAGATGATCAGATCATTGGGAAAATATGGATTTAATTGTAACATATACTTTTGCCCAGGATTCATAGCAGTTCATTGGTATGGACCTCAAGTTTCTTTGTTTGAATGGAGCACAAGGAAGAAAGATACCCAAGATCAAAGTGTATTGTAGAAACATACTGGTTTCCACACTGAGTTTGTTCCCTCTATTTCCACCAGAAAATAGTTTCATCATTTATATCATGCTTATTAATCTACATATCTCTTCAGATTCTACATGCATTAATTCATCTTAGTGTTAGGCCTCTCACTCTCCCAGCTGCAAAATGTCACACAGAGTGGGAAAAGGCAGTGAGTGTGCCTGCCAAAGCTTTTCCTCCTGGAAAGAAAAGTTTGGTTCTGCAGGGATCACTGAATCAATGCAGTCCTTCAGCCCTGATTGTTAACAGGTYGAAGGGTATGGTTGGTTACTTTCTTTCTCATTTTCTCTTGGCRGCACTCTATGCTTTGACAAAAATGTGTAGGTGCTCAGTGGTTTTCTGCTTTTTGTGGAAAAATACACCAGTAATATATAGTAAAAAAWATTAGAAGAATGTAGTCATTAAAAAATTGTGTTTTCCAGCTCAAATAATCCTGGGATGGGGACACAGAGATAATCACATAGGGGTGCTCACACAAGTTGTCACAAGTAGTTCCTGCTACATGGACAGATCTGCTCACCAYCTTCTGTTCAGCCATTAGGAAACTCCTGACTAAAGATATGGCTGAGATAAGGATAACTATCACTGTCTTTAAAGTCTTTCTTTTGAAAACTGGTCAATGGTAAGTTGCTACAGGATTTCCAGAGCTCCCATATGAGTTTTGGGGGAKGAAGATGAGTCCTGAGCTCATTCACAAACAGGCTGGCCAGCCTCATTTGACAGGGAGTTGGAGGATTCCTGTTCTAGAAAGAAAGGGATTTTCATCTCCAGGGAAAACAAAAAGGTTTTTCCAAGGGACTGCCTGGGAGAGGTGACTCAGTGGTTCTGGTCCATGCATCAGTTCAACATGCCATTTATTTTTGTTGGTATTGATGTTGTTCTTAGAGCAGTATATCAAGAGCTCGGTTTTACATTCAGTGCTGCAGAATTGTAAACCCCAAAATGTCACCGATTTCTTGGTTTTTGTTTTCCTTTATTTCATTGTGACCGTTGAGTGTACCATAATGTAGGAGGTTAAACAAATGTTAAAACAAGAKAAAAACATTTGTTTGCTACTATTGCATGCTGAAGGTGTAGTATAAATAATAAATCAGCTAAGAATCACAAGCAGTCAAGTATCAGAACATATTCCAGGGAAACAATGATATTTAAGACATATTTCAGCAAAATACTTGAACCCACATACTTTCTAAAAATCGTATTTAAGCTATTAGTTCAAGGCAACAAACATATTCAACAGTTTGAGTTCCATCTACAATCTCAGCATCCCTGTCAGCATATTTTTTTATTTTGCAACTAATACGTCTCCAAATTCCACCTTAATAAAATTAGCAAGTTAATTAATTTTCATTGAATCACTGGACACTAAGCTTATCCCTGTTAGCATAAATAAAGTTTAATCAGTCATGAAAAGATAYTTTCAAACCACATGGCTTGTAAATGCAATAAATTTTTAATGTGAAGATGAAAGAACTGTACATAATGCTGACAATTCACTCTCTGGACCTTCTTCACTCCCTGCTTTAGTAATGATCTAAAGCTCACTTTAAATCTATGCTTGGAAGTTTAGGCAGATGATGTTCTTGAAGACTTTTATTGCTATCTTTCTTAATAAAAGCAATTAATTTATTTTTTCCCTCAAAACGAACAACTATCATAGTTCTCTGCATCATTCTTCATCAAAATCCAATTTCACTCTGCTTTACAGAGGTCTGAATTTTTTCTATTGATTGGTAAATTAAATGAAAAATACTTCATTTCATAGCACAGTATGGAAAATATTAGTGGGAAAGACGTGTAGCATTTCATCAGTCATAGTTATTTACTTTTCTATCTTCTATTATTTCATGTTTGTGTGGAGATTTGCCATTTTTTTCTACTCTTCTTGTAAGATTTCCAAGAGTGAACTGCATATCAGGGTAATAAACCCACACCCCAGTGAGAATACTCAGTGTGGTGGTAAGAAACTCTGGAAAYATTTTAAACAGAAAAAGAAAAGGAATCTGATTCAATGGTCTGAATAGTATTGCTTACATCACAGATGGRTGGCCTGTGGATGATCAGTACAATATAAAATAAGAGCAGAATAAAATATGTCTTCTGCATTTGTAATATGAAACCCATTCTCATATGAAACCCTTTTTTCTTCATAGCTCAGCTTCAAATCACAATTTTTAACCAAGGTCATTGATGGCATTTTTGTTCTCAAATTAAAGGCATATTTTAGGTTATTCTAATACAGACTGATAGTCAAGTGTCCTTTATATAGGCACATTTTATTCATTTAAATGAAAATGTTTGCTTGTAAGTTTATTTTATCAATTCACATGGCTAACAGCTTACTGTCTTAGCAACTACGAAAAACAAAATTAATTGCTCCCAATGGCAAAGCCCAATCATTGCAATAGAATTGGTGYTAAGGCTTAGATTTCTGGCTTTTTATGCAGTCAGTGAATAGTTSCTCACACTGAGATCTACTGTTGTTAGTATTCATCTGGGCATTGCAGGTATAATTCAGCTCTTCTAACTCTAGCTGTGTAAGCAGTATAYAGCTAATATTATGTCTGAAATTTTCTTTTTAGTCAGTGCACAATGACAGTATGTTCAAATGAATTTTTCCATTTTAATTCTTTTACCTAATATGAATAGGGTTAAGCCTGTGGAAGCACTTCTTTGCAGTGATTAGGCATAGATAAAATCAGTTCAGATGAATCCTAATCTGTGTGTCTTTGTTGTCCCATTAGAAGGTCCACTGTATCAGATCTGGCATTAAAAACCTGTCAGTCATTCCTTTGAACCCCAGTAATTATATACAATCACCAAAAGATTTTAATAACATGATAAATTCATCAAAATGAGATCTAGACCACAAACAGGAGGCTGTTTTCAACTTAAGAAAAAGCTATTAATTCAAAGAGGAAATGCCAGAAATATAATTAGTAGAAATATTTCATACAAGACATGGGATAAAATAAAAAGTGTCAGTTGTAATGGGATTTACCTTGCARTACCTGTATTAATTAAAAGTGATTTGAGATTGTGGAAGATAGATGGGCTTTGCTAACAATAGCAGTTGTGTTAGATCTGGATCTGATTTTTGGCTGCTTAAGAATTGATTTTTTTTTTATGTTTAATTCTATTCCTGAAAATTGGGTTGGAAATGATTTATATTACAGTATTCGATTCAGAGTTAATGACCCTGAAGAGGAATTACCTGGTCTTCAGAATTTCTTCCAACAGACATGGATAATTTGTCTTACCAAATATGCAAACATTTAAATGACAAATGTTTGAATCTAATTGTTAAATTGAAATTGTTTAATTTCATTTAGGAATAAATGTTGGATCTCAGCCTTTTGGATAAATACAGAAGAGAATATATATCTACYGCTACTCATTTGGTTATTCCCATACTTTTTATCTGTCAAACTGACTACTTGGACAAGGTTGAAGTTTATTGAATTCTTGGTTTATCTACATTATCTGCAATGGCTTTGACTTCTGTTGGTGAGCACCTTTCAAAAGAATGAAAACTTTGCAAACACAAAGCAGGAGGCAGTTCAAACCTGTGATCTTTGAAACGATGTTTGGGACTTATACAACTTGTAGGCAACATAGACCTTATGTTGCATCTTTCATTCTACAGCTTCATTTTTGGTAATTTATTATTCTTTCCTTCTGGAGAAAAATCCTTYCCTGTTCATTTTTGTGACACCTGGAGGATTGAGAATTTATAAGCAGGTGAAGGATAGCAAGGGAAAATTCATGTGACTATTAAAAAAAAAAAATCTGACAAAATCTTTCCTAAATGAGTGTATATAGGAGTTTTGTTTTGTGTTGAAAAAATAACATTTCTCTTTGATGGCTGGTCTGCCAATGTGGTATGAATGGATTGCACCAGTGTATTTTCCAGCAGAAAGTTATCTTTTATCATAAAATACACCAACAAAACAGTTCCTTTAATGTCTCTGTGATCTGCCTCTGAATATACTGTCATGGTCAGTATGCAAKACTACAAAAACTGAACTCAACATTGCTCATTAATCAGTCTCTCCAAAAGAAATCAGGATTCTGCRATAGATAGAAGAAACATATGACAATCTGTTATATTGTATTAAGTAAAAATATAAAGCTCTTATTTCCCTTTCTGTTAATTTGGTGTTTTTCAAAATTAAGATTCTCTTAAAGAAACCTAATTTCTAATTAATATTTTTCAAAAGAAAACTTTTAAAATGCAAGCTCTCTATTCTTCTTAATCTTTGAATTTGAACAGATTGAAGAATAACCCCTCTTGATTGGACATGAGYTACCTAATCTGTTGGTAGATATGACTGACAAAAAAGCATTCACAGCTTAAAGTTATACTGAGCCTTATATTAATCACAGAAAATCTCACACTTGCATTAAAGCTGTGAGCAGTAAGTTAGAATAAAGAAAAGGAGTTTATTATAGTCCACCATAGAAGTAGGCACTGTGAGTAACAGCAAGGAAGAACCAGGTATATCAGACAAATGCACATCATTAGAGGCACGACCTGTCAAGCCTGCTCTGTGACATAAAAAGAGAGAAGCGGAGCAGTGGACTTTGCCCAAAAGACAGAGACATACATTCTCCAAACACTCTGCATGGCCTCCAAACTTAAGTACAAATTCAAGTCTGAAAAGCAATCGCCATTTGTGGTAGATTATTGTAGGAAACTTCCCACAAAGGCTCATTTCCAGAGTCACTAGTACCAGAGTACTACCAGAGTATTTGCTGTTTCTCTATTTGCCAAKTTTTCTCCAAGATAAGCTACCTTTCCTGTTGCCCACCATCTCATTGGAGTTGGTTTTCCTACTTCTTACTGCAACACTCTTTGTACATCACTTATTTTCTCTATTGCATGATAAATGCTTTAATATTATGGTGAAATACGCTAGGCAAGAAGATGGTGGGGGAAGGGGAGCAGGCACATCCTTCCTTTTCATATTTATYACTAGTGCTTCATCCAGAACATATTTAATGAGGCTTCAGATAAAATGTGAGTSTCATCCCTTCAAGCATAATTTGCAGTCAAAGAAATATAAAGAAATAGGCTACACAGTACTGGTTGTTAAATGATGTATAATGGCTTGTGTTTTTAATAAATAAATGTGTGCATAAATTATGTTCTTTACAGTATGATATTCTGATCATTCAAGCATAATAAGAGAAACTGCTCAGGCACTCATTATTCCAACGTGGGGGGAAAGTCTGTATATATTAACTGTATTTACAGTACCTTCCTAAATTTTTGTTATCACAAAAAAATATATTGCATGTATTATCACTTAGAAAAATCTATGTACTGTAATATATTTTCAGTGTTTTATTTTAGGGAAAACCAGAAGTCAGGATACAAATTGGGGATTTTTCATATTTAAATAAGGACTGTTTTAGTATGCATGGGTTTAAGGTTGAGTGCACATGSCATTTAAAGGGCAGTATATCCAAGGTTTACAAAATTGTCATCTATGCACTAGGTCACTGGATGSATTTGAAAATATTTTACAGAATCAGAGTATGCTGMATTGAAAGGCAYTCACAAGGATCAAGTTCAACTCCTGGCCCTGCACGGGACCATCCCCAAGAGTCATTCCATGTGCCCGAGAGCATTGTCCAAGCCCCTCCTGAACTCTTGGACAGGTTGGTGCTGTTACCACTTCCCTGGGGAGCCTGTTCAGTGCCCAGTCACCCTCGGCGTGAAGAACCTTTTTCTAATACCCACACTAAACTTCCCCTGAGACGACCTCAGGCCATCCTCTCGGGTTCTGTCACTCCAGAGAGAAGAGATCAGTATCTGCCCCTCCTTTTCCCCTCATAAGGAAGTTTTAACTGCGATGAGGTCTCCCCTCTGTCTCCTCTCCTCCAGGCAGAACAGACAAAGTGACCTCAGCCTCTCCTCGTGAGAGTTCCCTTCAAGGCCCTTCACCATCCTTACTGCCTTCCTTTAGACACTCTTCAGTAGTCTACAAATGTAAAATATATGCATCATTCAGTCTGAAGGTTTTCTGTAGTAGACTGTCTGGTAGGTACTGAAGAGCTCAGCTGATTTTCCAATAGCTGTAGTTTAATCTTACCATGGCCAGAAATTCATTAGACAAAAGACTGCAACATACAGACAGCATAAATTGCAAATATTGAGCATTTAGAATGAAAGAATTCAGGATGAATTATACATGCAGTGAACCAACAATAAGAATTCTTCTCTTTATTTTCTAAAAAACTGATCTGACTAGGCAACAATTTCCTGGTCAAATACTTGGGAAAAAAAAAAAAAAATCAGCCAAGTGTTATTAATCAGAGCTTTCAGTGAAGTACACTGTGTTATAACACCATGAAGCTGTCACCATACCCCAGTGAGTAACACTAAGCATTGTTCAGACATGACTTGCTCCAGTGGAATTCAGTTGCCAGCAGTAAAGCAAATGAAATCCATGTGCATGGCTTCAACCAGCTGGCAGGTCTTTAAATTAGATAGGCATGAGCAGTGTGTAAGATTGGACACTCCTCCAGATGCTGCCACAATTAAAAACAAAATAGTTTTCCTTATATTGGGCACCCACATAATTTCTGGCTGTCAAGGGATTGGCATGTTTTGACAGTTTAACTAAAATAGATGCTTTCAGCGAAAAATATAAAAGCTGTAAATTTTCTTGACAAGGAACTTTTTTTCCCTAAACATGTGTTAGATTTAATAAAAAAAAAAAACAAAAAAAAAAAAACCAACAAACAAGCCCACAAGCACAAAGAGAAAGAAAAACTAACACAACCTGGATTCTAGATGTGTTGTTAGAACATAATAGAAATTATTAAACTTCCTCAGAAATCATCAGTGCAGAGAAGTTCTTTTCCCTAGATATGTAGACATGTGAAGACATTAAAATACCCACCATCTGCTTCAGCTTGTGCTTTGTTTAGCATGCAGAGCAGTGACAAGGAAAACTCATAAGACTCCCAGATTTGATTTCCTTTTTCATTATCAGTGYAACTACTTTTGCAACTGGCTAAAAGTAGTAGTCCAAAATTAGGTGAGATACCATGTCCAGACTAGATGCCTGCTTTTCATCACCATTCAGCTGCTCAAGGGCAAGCATCTTTCTCCCCTGCTTACACAGAAGGAAGCACTCAAAGACGTCAGATGGAGAAATTACATTCCTGCAAATCTTTTCAGGTCATTGCACCAGGGAGAAAGAAAGGTATTTCCAGAGCAGATATGCAACATCATCRTTCAATCTCCTACTTGTATAGCCCTGCACATGTAGGCTAAGCCCTTCATTACAGCTCTCACTGTGTGCTTCTTCAGAATGACCTTCAAGGTTCACACTCACATGTCACCAGGATTTTTGCAAAACACAAGAGAGCAGGAAATAAGAGCAGAAATAAGAGGCCCTGAGTGAGACATGGTGCCCTCTGTACCGCTTCTCCCAGGAAGCTAGACTTGATCCTAAACAAAATCAAGAAGAGACAGTTCTTAAAAAGTCATAGAGCAGATGTGCCAGCAAGCAGGATGACACCAGCCAGAGTGATTGTTGCTCATGTCTGAAGGGAGACTGTCAAGGGGTTTGAGCTGGGCTCTTTTTGGCGATGCTCATCAATAAGACACGAGAAAACAGGCAGAAACTGATGCACAGAATTTCCACCTGAACATRAGGAAGAACTTCTTAACTGTGGGGGTGACCAAGCACTGGAACAGAGTGGCCAGAGAGGGTGTGGAATCTCCCTCACGGGACATATTCAGGATCTATCTGGATGCAATCCTGTGCAATGTGCTCTAGAAAGACCCTGTTTGAGCAGGGAGGTGGGACCAGATGACCCCACCTGTGGYCCCTTCCAATCTTGACTATTTCATCATTCTGTGATTTCCCCGGCATCACAAAAGAGCAACTGTTCCCAATATTTGGAAAGTACATGTGTTTTGAAACTTCCATCAAACATTATTTATCTTGCAGCTTTTATAATACCAAAAGCTGAATGAAAAAAAAAAAAAAAAATCCTTTTAAAATTAAAGATCATCTTAGCAGTTTGATTTTTATTTTAAAAGCATATATTTACTGATATGGTAACAAAGACAAGGCTAAATATTCAACAGACAGCTGAAGACACTAGTGTAGATCATAAGCCAAAGACAGACTGCAAGACATTGTTATTATCTGCTGTAAATAAACAGGATTTATGCTGAGACACTGACATCTGTTAAAGATGAAATAATTCTTTCTTTGTGGTTCACATTTATTTGAACATTGCATAAATGTTCATCAGTTTCTAAAACCAACAAAACAAGTGAACACTTGGCAAAGGTAGGTGAACAAGTTCCTGTAGGTGAAAYAGACCATTAAGATTGCCATTTTCTTTCAGTGTATATTTGATTTCAAATAAAACACCATTTTATCAAAACAAACAAGCAAACAAATTAGACACATGCTGATTGGAATTTTACAGCCTATTTCTAATCATCATTCTATGCTTTTTGGAAAAAGAATCTCCCCTTTTGAAAAGTGTATATTAATTTTTGAATAATTCAACTCCTACATAAAACTATTAATCATATTCTGACTCAGCATCTAGGTTTTATGAGCTTGGCAAAGCTAACTCTGTGATAGCCTCAAAGTCAGTAAACTTGATTATCTCTTCATGAGTTGATTCCCTACAACTCAGAAATGGCAGTCATTCTAGAGACTCATTTAATATGTCTCCCCATACATTCACTGTCTTCTTTTAATGTTCACAACATTTGCTGTCAACAAAGAAAAAAAAAAGAAATTAGTTTAGATTTGCATTCTTGTATGATAAAGGTATTCCAGACACATGTAGGCACTGTTCCAGATGGAATTTGGAAGTACTCCTTTATTAACATTTTTTT